>NC_072735.1:59288936-59888936 GCF_026930045.1 Uloborus diversus
AAAACGCCAAACTTAGATGTAGGGTAAGGCCACTAGTAACAGATAAGGGTCCAATAACAGACAGTCATAAGTTTGTATTTAAATAATAAGCAGTTTAGGCTCGTAAAACTGATGTTACTTTAGCCCATGAATGCGCTGCAGACATCTTTGAGTGAATTTTATGAGCCGGTCAAGGCAGTGACGGAAGGTTATGAATTGAATTCTGAGAGCGATGTCTCAAAAGCATATCTGTCTGTGACTGGTGCCGTTACCCTAATTAGGTTTTTTTTTTTAAATGTAAGTAATTTGTGTATTTTGCGTTCTTATACTTAATAAGTTTTACTAGAAGTTTAGCACATTTTAATGCTTTACTTATTATTATGTTTTACATATCCTTATTTTTTAAATTAAAGTAGCATTCTTACGCTAAATTATCGAAAACTAAGCTATTAAGTTTGTCGAATGAAGAATAAATCATCAAGCGAAAAATTTCTCTACAATATGCATAGTGCTTCTTCACATTTTTCAATGCTTCATGTGTTTACAATAGGTTTTTTTTTTCTTTCTTTTTTTTTTTTTCATAATTTTTTTTTTTTTTTTTTTTTTACCATATGCGTTTTTGTTTACTGTTAATTTTTATAATTCTCCAAAACTTCTAATATGCAAAAAATCGCTATTTTTGTAGTCTTTCCTTTCAATCATTTTCAATGCATTGTAGTTCTTTTTTTCCGCTGAAAAAAGGTTTTTTCTTTATTTTAACAAGAAAAGATATATCTCCAGTGATTAGCACAAACAAAAAGACGAACAATGGAGTTCTGAGTTTTTCCCCTCTCAAAAACAAGAGTTTTTTGTCCTTTAAGCAAAGTTACACAACTAATTATTTTCTATTCATGCATTTTTATGTAGAGGAACTAAATAACTTAACTGTTAAGTAATTATAATTCCCTTGTAATATATTACTTACTAAAGTTAAATTTCTTTAAGGAAGATAGCTTACCTCTTTAAGTGCAAATGATGCTCTTTACTATTCCAGTGTCTTATGTTTTATCATTCATGATTTGAGCTATTTCGTAAATTCCATAATTTAATAGTTAATTTTATTAATTCAGAATCAAACAATTGCGTCATTATGTCTTTCTTTTCAAGTATGTTTTTCAAGCTTACACATATATAGGGTAAAAGCATCCTATTTCGCTTCCCCTAAGCGTTTTGACCTTTGATTAGTGTATTTTACAATCAATTAATCAAAAAGAAAACAAATATATGTAACACCCAAACTGAAACCTTCACATGTTAAGAAAGTTGTTCTTCATTTTAAAAAACAGTTTTTGAAAAAAATCACGTTTAATAGAATTGAAAAATATTGTCTTATTTTCGTCTTTCCTCCAATAGACCTTCTAAAAAGGGTGATACTGGGTTGAAACCCTGCTAATAGTAATAATTACAAAATGTTATTTAAAGAAAAACATTGCGAATAGTGCATTTTTTAAATAAAATACTTGATTAATAGGATGGTTCGAAAAAAAAAACGATTTTTCATGTCAGAATCGCGTTACCCCCCCAAAAGTTGTAGTTGAGTATCCTCAATTGAGGAAAAATAATAAAAAAAATTCTGAGTTGACATCTTCAGTTCGCGCATGAGGCAGAAAGTTGCTAAAAATAGAAAAAATATGCTAAAAATAGAATTTTTCGAAAAATAATAAAAATAGTTTATTATTTTTCGAAAAATTCTATTTTTAGCATATTTTTTCTATTTTTAACAACGATTTATGTTGGAATTTTTCTTTTTTTTTGTACTTTTTATAATGCAACAGCCATAAATTGTCAGTATATAGCGTAGTATGAACCAAAAAATATTTTATATAAGTTCTTTAGTTTGCGCATATGCCTTAGTTGGCGCAAAATTTTGCGGCAAGAAATTTTAGCCCAATTTAAGGAGTATGCGCAAACGAAAGATCTTATGGGACATTCTTCAAAAAGAGTAACTTTTCTGTCACACGCTTTTTACAGTGAAAACTTTAAGGAACGCTTCATTTACCAATGATTTTTACTTGAATCAAAAATATATCTATTTAAACATGCCAACAATTTTTTATTAATAATTTTTATTTTATGTTTGGTTCACAACATGTGAATTCTCAACTCCGTGGCATGTCACACACCTTGTGTGACTGTTTATGTTGCTTAATAACTTGTTTAGTTAAAAGTATGTACTTATTTATTATTCCTTTCACAAGTGTCTCAAATACTAATTGTTTAAGTATATTTAATTTTTTAATGTTGAGTTTTAGTTTGCTTTAGTAGGACAAGGAATCATGTCACACAATAAATTCTCCCCTTCGTTACCTAAACACAAAATACCATTCCTCATTAACACGTGGAAGTAATGACATCAAATTTATTTCCCATGATACAAGGGAGCCTCCTTGTTTATTTACAGTCATAGTTGAAGTTGTGAGATTTTTGTCGAAAAACAAGAAGATAGATTTTGCTTTAAAAACTGAGTTTGTTTATTCTGACTTCTCGACTCCGTGAACTGGAATTTCAGGGATTAAGGTAAAAAAAAGAAGTGAACATGTTTTCATATGCTTAACATGTGCAGATTGTAGCAACGAAGAAAAGAAAATGCCCCTGTAAAATGTATCTATTAGCCCTATATTCCTATCCTATAGTATAAAATTCCTCACCTCCGTGACAGATCTTATCAATGTCATTATTTCTGAGGTTAAAATAAATGATAGAGGGGAAATACATCAATAATAGGCATTTCACCAAAATTATAAATTGCAAGTATAATTTCAAATTTACTGAATACTATTTTTAACATACATTTGAAATTACTAATTAAGCCGCACTTTAATTAAGTGAGCTTAATATTATATTCCCACTTAACATTAAAATAGCTGAATGATTGCTTAATTAAAAAAAAATACTACTTTGATATTAAATTGAACTCGATTTTTAAATATTAAAAGTTTTTCTCTTTTTTTTCTATTTCCGTGAAAAAGGCATATTATTATTATTTTTTTTTATTAATGAGTAAAATGATTGGAACTTAGCTGGACCATTGTTTGTTGTTACTTCTAGTAGATAACACTTTCATGTAAGAATGAAAAAAAAAAAGAAAACAAAAGGTTTCGAAATGGAAAAATATTTGCATTCAAAAGTTACGTTTTCTGGAGAATGACCCATATGTAAAAGTTATAAAATATTTTTTTATGTTCAAATTACGCTATATAATGACAATTTATGGCTGTTGCGTTATTAAAATATATATAAAAAAAAATATATATTTTGAAAAATTCAATATTTAGCAAATTTTTTTAAAATGTCACCTTTTGCGCGAACTGAAGATGTCAACTTAGAATTTTTTCTTATCTTTCCCCAATTGAGGATATCAAACTACAACTTTTGAGAGGTAACACGATTCCTAAATAAAGAAATCGATTTTTCCGAATCCCCCTATTGATTAACAAACGTAGGATTAATTTTTGGCCAAAATCTTCAACAACTCTGATTTAGACTGAAATGTGTTGTGATTTATTCATTGCGAAAAATATTTTGAAATGATATTCAAAACCTTACCTAAAATCCATCAACGGGTAAAATTGTGCTCCGAGTAAATAGTTTTTAAAAGCAAGAAACGAAAAACTGGGTAATATTTTTTTCCTGTTTTTTAATTTGTTGGTAGATATATTCATAAAGATTTAAATAGTCAAAAGAAGAATAAATAATCTGATGCTTGCGAATTTTACAGCGACAAAGAAAATAACTCAAGTAAACGTTAATCATACATAGTGAGGAAAACATTTGCACGCTTATCTTAAAATTTACGAAGATAAATGAATAGACTGAGCTAAAAAAAAAATTTAGAAAAACCACTTTCACTAGAATATTTGATAGGTTAAACTTATTCTATAAAATCGTCATCCAATCTCACTGAAGTGTGTTATTTAATAGAGTGGTGAAGTGTTCAAAAATTCGTTAAATAATTTATTTGAAGACGGGGATAGTGTAAATTAAGCTCCTCGCATTTTAGAACAAAACTACTCTACCTCTTTGAAAATCTACATTTTTGCAAGAGTTTTCTAAGTTGATTTTTAGGATACATTTTGTTGTTTTTGCAGACATGCATTAACTTTTAATGAGAGATAAGTTATAAAGTCTCGTTATTTGTATATCTTTTGCAAAATTAAGAAAAAGAGAGAAAAAACATTGATTCCTTGAGAAGCTCTTAACCAAAAAAAATAAATAATTAAATAAATAAAAATATTCTTGTCCCCTTCTCTATCAAGATTTAAAACGTTATCACAATGTAGACAATGATCGTGAATTTTTGAATGTCAAGATTTGTTCGGCTTTAGTTTATTTTCCTCTTCTAAAATGTCATGAATAAATTTTTGAACATGCACTAAATTTATATTTTTTCTTATTTGTTCCTCCTTTTACCTTGAAGATAAGACAAGACTTAAATTATTTTTGTAACGAAGGATAAACAATTGGTTTTTTCTTGAAATAGATAGTGCCTTAGGGAAGACGAGCTTTATTAATCTTCAAAACAGATCTCCGTTTTTCCTTAGAAAATTTCTTCTTGAACTGCCATTTAATTGGGTATCCATTGCTGAAACAATGAAACAATTTTTGGCTCACGTATTGCCATCATAATCATATTTCTAAATTGATAGGGATTCCTCTTAATATGAAAGGACACATAAGACAATGTTTTGAACTTGAGTTGTCACTAACTCATTGCTTGTGATTTCTAATTCATTTGTGGTTATTGCTTTAAAATTAGATATTTAATTGAATACTTTTAAGTTATTGGTTTATTAGAGTTATATTTTGTAAACTCCCGATAATCCTCCAGCGGATTATCCACGGGGTGGATTATCCGGTAGTTCTTTAACAATCAAGAACATGTATTTTCGCAGTAAAAAGCAAATACCAATGACTTTTTTTTTTTTTTTTGGTCAAAAAATTATGAATAAACTCGGTTGTTTTTGCTTTATTTATTTATTGCGCTTTCTTCATCGTACATTCTTTATTGATGCTAAGTTCTGTTGTGAAAAAATACAATTTTTTTTTCTGTACTGTATATATTTTCACTGTTTGAAGAAAGTATTAAGCATCAATACAGTTCAGTTTTTGAAGAAGGACAATTTTTACCTAATTTGTCTTCATTTTAGCCTATTTGTGGTTTATCCGTCAGTTTTATTATCCGTGGCACGTGTGCCACCGAATTCCGCGGATGATTGGGAGTTTACTGTACAGTTTACAGTACAGTTTACAGTATCTAGAAAAGTACTTAAAGGCCTCTATGAAGGAAGGTGATAGTTTTACATTTTAAAACTTTCGGAAATCACAAAGAGAAGAGATAGTTTAAAAAAAATAATTTTTATCGTGTCTTTTTTATTCAACACAATGTTTGGGGCAGAGATGTGACAAACCACAAGGAAATAGTTCTCGATCAAAATTTTTGCTTCTCATAACTAAAATTAAAAAAAAAAAAAAAAAAAAAAAAACGTGACAGTGGATTGTCATTTAGAGGAAAAAAAAATATGGTTTTAGTATTTCAGAATACAGAATGTATAATACCTTTGAAAACATTTTCATACACTGTTAAAAATTCTCCAGAAAATTTACGGTAATTGTTACTGGCATCTATGTTGCAAGTAACTATTACCGTAAAAATCAAATGTTACAGTAAAATTTTACGGTTTTCTCGGTAGACCAAAACAACCAATTGGAGCTCAGATCGCTTATTTCTCTGGTATAAATTACCGTAAAAATTAGCAATACTGTAAGTCCACCATTTTACAGTAACAATTACCAGAAAATCTTCCTGAATTTTTAACAGTTTAGGTTGGAAGTTGGCCTACTAAAAATTTCACATCATGTGGCATATCACATTCTTGCCACCCGAACCCTTCAGTTGCTGAACTGCTCTTTGCAACCATTGGGGTTGTTTCCTAAATTTTGAAAGTATGTTTTTCTGAAAGAGCATGCTTAAAAACATAGGATTTGACCATTTTTTAAATAGTTTGACAAAGTTTAATATTTTCAAAAATTATTTAAGTCAGTGCGCAGACTCAATTTTAGTTTCTAGGCTTCTGCGCATTACATCACAAATGATGAACTGTCATTCGCTGTTGCCATCCGCTCAGAATGTAATATTTTATTCGCTTTACTCGCATGTATGGCAACGATATGATTGATAACAAGCATAGAGCGCAATATTAAATTTGCTTCTTGATTATCATAAAGTGGAATCGCGGTAGAGAGCAAGAGTAAGCATTCAGTGCGCCAATGTAATACGCGCCTAAGTGCATCATTTGTGTCGTCATCAAGGCCACGCTTTGTTTGAAAAATCGGACATTTTAAAAAATTAATTAAAATATAACTATTGGGAAAATGAACGTATTTTTTTGGTCCATGTTTTTTTTTTTTTTTTGCTCATTCTATCAGCTTTAGTGACTAAAAGTAGTACTTTTGACTGAAGGAAACCACCCCATTGCAATGACACTTCAAGGAAATATGATAAGAGTAATTAATTGTTAGAATAATTAATTGTGAAAGTAATCAATTGCTATGTATGAGGTCTATCCCGTTTTTGTTCCAAATACATTTAAAATACTAATTCACATAATGTGCAGTTTCAATTTAAAAAAAATACAATATCAGTCTTATGATGAAAAATCTGCAGTTTAAAATATGCTTTGAGCTATTGGAGAGATATCCTTTGTATCTTGAAATGTCGCTTGTCGTAGCTACTTTATTTTAACTGCTTATGGACTTATGATTGAGGTTGTCTAGTTCTTGTACATAAACAGTTTAATAGTTGTCTTCATAACAATGCAATGCCCAATACAGTTTTGGGGCACACTTCAGTGTGCCAGTCTTTCCCTTTCTTATACCGATGTCTTTATTAGTAAAATTGCAAATGCAGAATGGAAAATTCTTCATGTTTTCAAATAATATTGGGCAGTAAAAATAGAATAAAAATTTTCCTTTCCAAGATTTTGTCTTTAAAGAGTGAAGAACATAAAAATTTCAACTGACAGTTTGAAATGATTTTCGGAAAGATATGCATCCGTTTTGATGATTTTTTTAATAAGCTCATAAATCCGCGCAATAGGTTACCATTTATAAGCACTTTAAAAAGCAACATTGAACAGCAACTTAACATCGATTGGTTCATTTAATCACTCTCTCGGATGATTGAAACCTACCTCTTGTAAAAGCAACCTATCCCTTACGTTTTAGCAGATGAATAAAAATTGTCATGAAATAATTCCTCAAGCCAAGACTTTTCAACCGACTTGGCTTGCATCCACAATCAACGGAGAACGAAATTTGTCTTTGTTGTTTTTGATTGGTAGTTAAATAACTTATATTCAGTAGAATACGAAATAAGACGTATATAATTAAGTTCGTCGAAACATTCTCGATGCCCTACTTCTAAATAACCGCAATATTGGAACCGCGTGGGCAGGTAAAAGGCACTAACTGCAGTTTTTTCATTTTCTTTGCATTTTTGTCATCTATTGTAGGTCAGCTCTATTATGTAAGCTTGTTTATTTCGTTTCTGCTTTAAAAAAGCTTCAAATTCCAACGTTTCCGTGTTGTTGAATACAAATCGCGTTTTTTCAAATATTTTGAAAACTCATTTCTTCAGATACTGCAGTTTACCTGCCCATGGTAGTATTAATTTCTGAAAGCATGCGTATTTTTGCACCATCGTTTTAGCCAAGCATCCATAACTTCAAATACAGAATATTAAAAAATGTGACACCTGTCAGTACTATAAACCTTGACAGAAAGGGCTGATGAGTTTAGATATCGTCTTACTGTTGTATACTTACCGCTGGAAGTTGATGGCATAGAACATTTTTATGCCATTTACGAAATTTTAGTATATGAGTTTTCTTCACATTGCGCGGTTTTCCTACCTTTCGAAAAAAAAAATACAATTGCTCAAAATGAGATGCTCTTTCTGTAAGCGCATGAACACTGACCAATAGCCGGGGTCATGCGCAGCATTAATAAACCATCTCTCTTGTTTTTTACCTATGAATGGCAGAATGGATTGTAACGCAAACCAGTTTAAAACTTCCCGCTTTTTCATTGGCATTTTTTAAAACCGGATCTGTAAGTCAGACAAGTTGCTCTATTTTGTCTTGACAGTGGCATGAGTAAAATGCTTCTTTACTGACTCTATGTACCTAAGAAATGTGGTGACATGTGCAGTGCATTTCATTGATTAGTTTTCTCTCATAACTACTCACAAGAGACTTGAAACTGTGGACGCGTTTACAAAAGCAATTTATAAACCGGAAAAAAAATCGGATAGATTTTTTTCCTTATGTATCTGGTTTTCGCTACAAAAAATTCATCCTTACATACGAAAGAATTGGGAGAGCAAGATTATTAGGGGTGCATATATCCCGGATTTTAGTCAGTATAAATGCGCTATGAATGTATCTAGAGGCTGTCCGCAAAGGAAGCCATGCTTTGAGGCGATAGCGGGGGTTCATGACATTTTGATAGTTTGTGTCAAGGAGAGGGAAGGGGTAAAAAGAAGTGGGATATCGCGTTTATTTAAAGAAATATGTTCAGGAAAAATAGCGTGACTCGTAATAAAGAGGGGGGGAGGGGTATGATAATGTGCGAAACTTTGTGATAAAAGGAGGGGGGGGGGCAAAAATGTTGATGAAAAGCGTAACAACACTCATGGGCAGTCCTTTAACGTATCCCTTCTAGAGCGAGCTAAATTCAGGTTTTTGTTTTTCTACTGCTAATGAATAAATAGTTGTTAAGATCCGAATTATTGCCTAAATTTGACTTTATTTTTCTGAGAAATTAGACTTAATCAGAACTTTATTATTTTTGTTATCTCGCATCAAAAGTAATTATGGCCACATCAAAGTGACTCGACACTGAATGCTTCTGTTCTAATAGTAATCCCTAATATGCCTTGCAACGGCATCCACCTTCCTGGATATCACTAGCCTTTTAAGATTTTTCAAACCCATTCATAATGGTTCAAAATGTGTAATTATTGTGTAATTATCGTTTAACTACATTTTAAATGCATAAATTCATTTTAAATGCACTCATTCCTTATTTTATTATTTATGCTTGCGAATATACTATGACTTTTCATAGATTCACATTTCTATAATTATCATCATTAATGCATGGATTACATCTTTTCAGAATGAATTTCCCTTGATAGTCTCATAATTTACATGCTGTAATTAACGTTATGTTATAATCTGCCTCTAATTCCGAAATTAATGTATATTCATAAGTTAAACAACTGTATTTAATTACTGAGCAATCATAATGGTACACATCAATATTTTTATTAGTAGAATAATAACAAATAAGCTCATGAAGCTTGGGCATAGGTTAGAAAAAATGGTATTACAATACTTGGCCTTTTGAAGATTTGTGGAGAGACACATTAGAATATTTCAATAACATTAACGACTTCATAGCGAGTTCTAAAAATAGTTGCTTAACTTTTTTATCGGTTGCGTCATATAATTAAGACGTTCGATTGGAGACATTTTAGTTGATATAAAGAAATAGCTGAAATATTTCTGTACCTTTCTAAGAAGGTAAAACACTTATAGCAATCACATATGAATACTAGTATTTGAATTTTATTTTCTTTATACGCTAGGTGATTTTTGGCACAAAACACAGATTTTATGTTTACAGAAAACGACTTAAGGTAGTTACACAGTAAAAAAAAAATACAGTGTACAGATATTTTTGGAATAGATATTCTTGACATTCCGAATGTTAATTGTTACTAACATTTTTAAGAAATATTTTTTCTCTAATTTCCAAACATGCGATTGACCTTTTTTTCCCCTCGTTTAAATATGCTACAACCTTTTTGTAAAAGCCGCTTTTCATGAATTTGTTCACGTAGTTCTGAAATGTGCATCATAAAAATCTAAAACGTATAATACGTCTAAATTTTCAATGGAAATAATGATGTTGGAAATATAATATGTCCTTGAATGAAACTTCGACGATGGGTAAGAATTATATGTTTTTAACTTGAGTTAAATTCAACTGGTTTTTAATACCGTTCTCTTAAATAGTTTCTCCTTTTTACTTCTCAAATAAGTTGGAATTACATTAGGTTGGTAGGCGTAAGATCAAGACGAGCCTCTGGTTCGTTCAAGTTTTAATCGAAAAAAAAAGCTGTTTAACTAAATCAGGTGTCTGCAACTTGAGACTGGGACACCGTATACCTCTCAGAAGCATCATATTTATCGTTTTTTAAAAGTTTAAAGTTATTGAAAAAGTAAAAGCAATATTGCCTTTGCCACATAAGTTTTAATAATCATGCAACAAACTGTACTGCAGATTATGAATAATGCATATTTTGATTACGGTATTGAGACACTTGAAGACCCAAATGGGAAAACTCAAACCTCCATACATGCTTTTGGTATATTGAAAAATTTCGGATCTACCAGTATTTAATACGTACTAAGCAATGCATGTAAAGACGAAGACCTCGAAAGTAGCCATAAAGTTAAAAACGTCTGAATATTAACCAAAACCATACAAAATCTTTGCTATACTCGATCCCCCCCCCCCCCCCGCTAAATCTGGGTTACATACTCGAGTATCTATTATTTATCGGATAAAATTAGTAGAGTTAGCAGAGATAAAATTATTATTTTCAAATAAATTCATTAAAAGTTGTTTCAAAATTAGAAAATGTTTTCTTCATTTGAAGAAATTTCGATCATCAAGGGTTAAGTACTATTTAGTCCACGTATAGGCCAGGTTTCTGGAGTTAAGAGCCGATACCTGAATTAAATAGTACTTAAACCTTTATGACCCAAATTTCTTTAAATGAAGAAAACATTTTCTAATTTTGAAACAACTTATATTGAATTTATTTGAAAAAAAGTTTGATTCTACTTGAGTTTAAAATGTGGACATAAAATCACTAATTTGCGCAATTTTAATTTTCACTAAATGATATTTTCAAATCAACTTGAAAGTCCCATCGGATAATAAAGAGTTAAAGTAGTGAAACGTAAACATCGAAAGGTAAAACGGGTATGTAATAGCGAATTATAAATTTTTGCTTATACAAACATTATTAGAGAGCATATTTTGTGTCATCTATGTTTTGTTGGAATATTCAGCATTGAAGCCTATCTTTACTCAATTTGGACCATTTCTAGATACAGTTGGATGACTAAGGAACTTTTCAGGAGGTATTCTGTCAATGAACGTAAAATATATAAAAGTACACACTTCCCTGATCGTTTTTCTACACCCCTCACACGCAAATGAGTGAAAATGTTATACCAGCTTTACTTTCGTTACCCTGGCGACGGATTTTTAATGGCTTAGAGACTTTTTCTGATATCTGGCTGAATGGAGGGGGGTGGTTACTTAATAGGCACCAAATCTTTTCATAGGAGGTTTTTTCAATTTCATTTCCTTTTCCTACCAAAAAGTAAGGAAACTTATTCTGCCAAATCCAGAAAAAGAATGAATAGCAGAAAATACATTTTGCCTTTTTCAATTTTTTTCCAAGATCAATATCTGTAAGAAATGATTCTTAAATTTAAAGCCAAGAAGTCAGTGATTAGTGTAAACTTGAACAAGGTTTTTTAAAATGTGTTGCCATTAAAACTTAAAAACTAAAACTAAAGCTGTAAGTAGCACAGAAATGTCTGGAAAGATGTTCCAGATTTTTTTAGTAGAAGGTTACTAAATAATACATAGTACGACGTTGGAATTTCAGTTTATGTTTGAATCTTTAATCTATGACGTATGAAGTCTTTTTTTAAACTTATAAAATATTGTGAATACTCAATTTGTAATTTTAGTATTTTATGGCTACGTAACTTATACGACATAGACATTTGAAGTTCAATATTTGAAGTTGATCTACAAAGACAGTATGAAAACTATGCAGAAATAGATAACTTTGGTTTTTTGTCATGGACTAGAATCTTTTCTTTGCAGTATACACTACTTAAGGACAAATGCAAAATTACTGTTTAGGAAAGAGGGTAATGAGGAGGCTCTCCGTGGTAGAGGAGACCGGGGCTGGTTGTGGCATTTAAAATAAATGTCACAACTTTTCGCACAGTTGATTGTTTTACTTTATTTTTTTATTAACTCTTCTAGTTTCCAATTAAAAAATATTAGGTACCAGTACATTTATTGGGAATAAGACATAGAATGTGACAAAAACTGTTATAGTACCCCAGTGGTTGGGGAGTTGAGAACGGAAGTAATTGATGGAAAGGTGGAAATTGCTTCAATCTATGCATATGGGTCTGGAATGACCATACTGAGTTTTATCACTTTTACTTAGTGAGCCGCCACTGCGCCCAAATTAGTGAAAAAAAAAACTTTTTTTTTTCGTTAATATAACAATGTCTCAAAAAAAAAAAAAAAAAAAAAAAAAAAAAAAAAACTTAAAATGACCATACATGTATGGAAATATAACTTGTAGAGCTTAAAATTTGAGCAAAATGATCGCCTACAAAAAAGTAATTAACAAAAAATACTACGGGTCAGATAGTGTTAATTATTTTTCAACCATATTGTAATATAAAATGTAAGATGTATAAACTAAAATTAAAACCCAAAATAACATGGAAATGAGTGGAAAGACAGTCCAGATTTTTCAATATTAGAAGCAAGAAGTACTACGGGGCAGTGCTTCTTTCTGACTGCTATAATATGGTTCGGCCATTTACTAGGGGCAGACAGTTACATCCTGCCCCGAGTAAATATCACTTTTATCCCCAAAGCCAAAATCGAACTTTAAGGTGTAATAGAAAAAAAAAAAACTCAACAACACAAGAACAATGTATCAAAGCAAGCATGTCATATACAGAAAGAACTAGGGCCGAAATTTCACGCCAACTACAAATTTTTGATTTCATTAAAACACGTTGTAACCCAGTGTTACTGAAAAATGAAATTGTTACGATCATGCAATTTTGACCTTAGACCATTGAGAGATAGTCGCGCCCTCCCGTCATCCGCTATTGCATGCGCTGAAGCAGGAGTAAGGGCAACAGGTCTGATCTCCAGGGAAAAACATTAAATAATTTCGCTGCCGTGTACCACGTAGTTAAGTCCTTCGATTTCGGCGTGAAATACTAACTCTATTCCTCAATGAACGCAACTTTTAGACATTTTTAAATCGGCATAACTGAACAACTTACTGTAGAAATTGGAAAAAAAAAAGAAACACTTATCCATAAATCAGTAAATTTTGCGCTTGCGGGTGACAGAAAAAATGTTGCAAAACATTTCATGCAGAAGGTAAAATATTAAAATCGACCGCTGTTCAAATCCCTACGAGAATTAGCATAGCTCTGGCAAAACGTCTTCCGTGGAAGGTCGCAGTCACGTGGTCTCTCCCAAGAAGATTCCAGATTCAACACCACTCTCACTTGCCGTATCTATGTCTCAATGATCTAAGGTTTTGACAGAACTTTCCTCTAATCTCTCTCATAAAACTGCTTGCGTCAATGAATCGTGCTACGTAACGACCGTTGGTAGCATGATTATTTGTCTATTTTAAATTTTACTATATAGCGCTATTTTTTAACATTAATTGCCTTGGTAGCAACCGACCCCTGTCACAACCAGTACCGGTCTCCCCTAAATATGAAATCAAAATGCAGTACCAGCGACTGGAGAAAGAAGACTTCTCAGTACAGAAGTACACATTAGGAATTTTAAAATGAAAAAATATTGTAGTAAAATTTATAACATTTGAGCTGTATTTTCAGTAGCTGAACCGAAAAAACTTAAAATTTATCACCGATAGCAGTAACCAAAGATAACACTTGTACTTCAGCGACTTTGAAGTTATTACTACATTTTATTTGGTGTCATCTTATTTCACATTGAGTCACAACTATGTAATTCTAAAAACAAAATTACCTTTTCAATTATTTATCAAACAAACGTTTTTACTCTTTCCTGCAAAGTAGTGATAAAGTGACTACCTTTAGTCTGGCTTTGAAGTAGACATATTTTTTCGTAAATTTTGGTGAAAAATATAAGGGTAAGTTTTAATTACTAGTGACGATGATCTAAGTATTCAATACGTATTCTATAGTCCTGTTATGTGCAATAAAACTGTGCTGAGATTAGCAAGAAAACCATAATTAATTACAAAATATGAAAATCAGTTGTCTCTCCATAAATGTATCATTTTTTAGAGATGCAATAGTACATAATTATAAAAACAACACATCTGGGAATAAAATCCAAGAATACGTAACGTTTTTTTGTCTTCAGATCAGTTTAAAAATGCTTTGAACGCAATTTCAAAATGGAATTGTGCAACAACGTACTAACTGCATGTGCGGCAACAGTTTCTGTATATTGTAGTTAATTTTATGTATACTGCGTACGTTTATATATGTATTCATTTTTTCTTTTGTGCATAGTATTCTTGCTTTTTCATAAAGATGCCTACCGTTTTAATTATACTACTGTTTGCGAGTTTTTGAAATAAAAAACAGTCGGTAATAAGTCTTTCTATTACCTGCCAAGGTTTTTGTGTAATTGTGTGTGTTTGTGTATGCGTGCGCGCGTTTGTGTGTGTGTGTTTCGGGGGAGGAGGGGCGGATGCACGATATTTAATACTGTTATAATGTATCAAGCGTCGGTGGCAAGTTATTTAATATTTATTTATCTAAAATGTGTTTTCTTTCTTTCTAGGTAAGTTCCAGTTTATTATTCCCTAATCAGATTTAGTTGGAGCATTTTTTGTATTTAACAAGCGATTGCTGTTCCATAGTGTAAGTAATCTTCTTTATTGTTATCAGGTGTTACGTTTAAAATTCAGTTACTTCATCTCAAAATAACGCGCATTCAATAGTTTCTCTGTGATAAGAATAATACGATTCTCGTCCCGAGAAATTATTTTCGTACTCAGTATTTAAACAATGTGTAACACAGTTGATTTCAAAAAAGAAAACAAACTATACCGAAAAAGGCCTTTAAAAACATACAACATTTAGGAAACGATAGATAGATGATTTCGTTTTTAACACCTTGGATTCAAGTGAATAACTTAGTGAAATTTTAAATACAGTATTGGTAAAATAGTCGTACATTAAGTTGAGCACTTAGGTTCAAACCCATACTCTATACATTGTAACTAAGAAGTCCAGCTTAGTTTACCTGCCTTCGTACAGCTTGTAATGCTTATAAACTAATCAAGAATTTCTCTTTGGAATTATTGCTTAATTCTTTTCATTTATTGTGGCATTAGTTTTTTGTAAAAATTTAAAAGTTCTTTGATTAGGGCCAAATACGTAGGTACTAAAAGGGGATAAAAATAATGTTTTCAAAATTGACTACTTTCGACATACCCACAAGTTATACAAAATAACAATGAATGCTAAAACTTTACCTGAAAATGGCCAAATATTTAATAATGTCGTGTTCTGTTGAAGTACTAATGTTAATTCAATAAAAATAATCTGAAACAATTCATGCATTAGTTTTTGTAGTATTTCTGTTAATGCAATTTTACGTCATAGTGCTGCCGTTCGCTGTTGACGAGCTTGCGTAAATAGTTATACGTCTATCCTTAAAAAAATTTTAATGTTTTTTTTTTTTTTTTAATGTTCAAAAATCATAACTACACCCTCGAATATAAGAATTTCAGTTTAGAAAAATAAATGACACGGCGGAGGGATGGTAAGATTTTCTGACAAAATAAGTTAAACTAACCATTCTAGATCATTTTTACAATTTATTTGTCTTTGTATAGGCTTTATTAGCTAATGAAGGGATTCGTTTTCAACTTTGCAACCATGTTACTGTCCAACCACGGATTGCATGGAATTTTCAAACGTCCAGATAAGACTAATCATTGTGAATATAGGGGAAAAGTAAAAATTTTATTTGCGTATTCCGCTCATTTGAATGAGACTCTGCTTCTGCAAAAGCAGACATCGGTAAAAAATAATGGATTCGTTCATTTGCGGCTTTAAAACGGATGTTTGTCTTTCCATACAATCCGTGGTTAGACAGTGTAATTGGTGATATAAAATGTAATTTCAACAAAAATACATTTACCATAATTGACTCGTTTTAATTTAATCTCTCTAAACCAGAAACTAAAATTGATTATCATGGTGTTTTTATGAAAAAAAAAATTCGTATTCGACGTAAAAAATTCTCTAAAATTACAAAATATACCAAAGAAAGAAAACATAAATATACGATAACCTACGATAAATATATTGATGTAACAGACTTTATTGATTTGGTAATTTAGTTTTGTATTGTTACAAAATTGAAAAATTCAGAAACAGTACTTACTCCCATCTGTTTTCGTCCTCCATAAGCTAGTTACTAAACATAATCACTTCATCCATGAATATGCAATAACTACCGTGTGTTTATATTCCCTTCTGAGTACAGAACTCTAATATGGTCTCAGATTACCTATGGCAGTAATAGGCAACATAACACTGAGCCTCAGTGCTAGTTTGACAACCCTCTGATGGGAAGCAATCTTCCATCTAAGGCAATTTGCTTCTGTGATCGTTTTGATAGACGTTGGGGAAGAAACTCAAATGCTGATGTTATTTCAATAAGAGCGTTTAAGCAAATTATTCCGAGAAATTTATTCAAGTTGATTTGAATACTACAGTTGACCTCGATTATCCGAAACCCTTTTAAGTGGAACCCTCTTTAACCAAGGCTGATTTAATATTTTTCTTCGCATTAGTTTTGATAGGTGTTGGGGGGGGGGGGGAACCAAATGCTGATGTTATTTTAATAACAGCGTGTAAGCAAACTATTCCGGGAAATTTATTCAAGTTGATTTGAATAATACAGTTGATCTTGATTATTCGAAACTCATTTAAGTGAAACCCGCTTTAACCAAGGCTGATTTCCTTGAATTTTATTTATTTTACATAGTAAATGGTTGGAGCATTGTCAGTAATTGTAATTTTATTTGTTGTTGTGTCCAACAGCAGGAAAGGGAGGAAATTGAGGTGCCCTTTCCTCACAAGGAAGAGGGACTTTTACAAAGACAACAAACGTTACGAATTTTCGCTTATTTCCAGGACAACCCAAAAAGATTCACATCACAATAGATGGTAAAGAACACCGGGGGCATTGATGAGAAGCAAACCCACAACCTCTGGAATACAATGATTCCACCGGTCAGCCACAGATCCAATTCTAGCTTTTAAAATGTTTTTAAATTCAAAAAAAAAAAAAAAAAAGACTAAATTTAAATTATCTTTTTTACAAAAAAAAAAAAGTTACATCATCATTAATATTAAACTCAAGACTTAAGCTTTACGAGGTTACGTGTTATTAAATTTTTTTCTAAGTTCTGTAACTCTTCTTGAGCCTTTTGTTGTTAATTGTAACATAGGAAAAAATTTAAATTGCTAGTTTCGTTCACCCAACCATTAATAGGCAGGTTTGTCTTGTACTTTCACTATTTGTAATCGATATTCTGGGAATACCATCAGTGGATTCTCATAAAAGCATCCTTTAAGAGCATTCTCACCACATATTTTCAAAACATAAGTTTTAACTATGCTTGGAAAAAATGTTCGAAATGGAAAAAATGCAGTGTTCTTTGCATTTAAAATTTTGTTCATAGTAATAAATAATGTATTTCTAACTGCAAATAATTTAATGACAATATATTTTAATTAATCTTTACTGTATTTTCATTGTTATTTTTAATGAATTTGATGCCATTGATTCAAATGATAATAAATGTACACTCTTCAAACTTGAAACTCATAATTTAACTATTTCTATTGTGAGTCTTCCAGAATGTCAATTAATAGTTAAACACGCTCTTAGGGCTCTCAAAATTCTCACTCAGCCCTCTTGAGTGAAACAGCTAGTGAGAAGCAATATGAACTGCGTGCTTGAGATTTGGATGGATTGAATTTGTTATATTTTTGAAGTAGTTTAATCTATGAATTTGCTGTGATTTGTTAATTTACTGACGCAACTTATAGACAAACTTCGTGTTGAGAGCTAATACTATGATTGGAATAAAGTTTTACGTAATTGTTATTTCCTTATCTAAATTTTTCTCTTTCTAAGGTTTCAGATTAAACTAGAATTAATTTTTTATTCACGCCAAGTACTTGAATAAAATTGCTATTCCATGTTAAAGTTTTAACTTCTAAATATTCTCTTAAATAAGGTATACAACAGAACTTGATTTGAAGGTAAAATGGCAAAACAAAGTTCCCAAAATGGCAATTTTCTTCAAGGGCATTTGACAAAATGCAATTTTAGAAACTGCATGTACACAGACTAGCACATATTTGGAGTCTTGCAGTTAAAATACATTTGCCGAGAATGCTGAGCAAAATATTTATTATTTGCAATGTCGAACAGATTTTCAAAGGACGGAAGTTTTGAGCATGTCATCATTGTTTGCATTGTTTGTAGATTACATCTTTTCAAGGGTGACCACTTCGTTTCAATGGGGGAAGAGAGAGAAACTACATTGATCAGAAGATACTTTGACACTGAAAACTAATATGAATCTTGTTTGGGGCATGATTTCTGTCAGTAATGTTTTTTCTTTCTTTGAAAGAGGTCCTTCATTTGAATGATGGCAATATGCTTCGGGTACACTTTCCCAATTTAATAACCCCACAATGAGGCAGTGGTTTCTAAACCTTTACACCTGTGCTTCTTCCCTTTGTTCATGAAAGAATTTGTTTTGCTCTACTTCAATTTATCGTATAATCTAACTTCATGAATGATACACTGATGGTACTATTTGCGTTGGAAAAACAATACCATATGTTATGCACTAAAACATATCAATTTCCTCTTATTTTGTTCTGCGTGCCTCACTCATAATAAAATCTAAGCCTCTCTACCACTATAAAAACTGAAAACTGTTGTTAACGTATGAAAATTGCAAAAGTTTCAGTTCGCGAAATAAGCAATTTCTTCATTTTTGCGAAAATTGCCGCTTGCTAAAATAAGGCTTTTACAGTATTCGGTTTGTTCAGCAGCAAAACACAAAAAAGATCCACAGGATCCTCTCGATCTTTCTAAAGCCAAGGAAACTACCTAGAGTGTTGACGTTGTCTAAGGCAGAAATGTGCTGCTTTTTGCAAACCAAATAGTTTCAAATAACAAATAAAAATCTTTGTGCTTGAAAATTAAATAAATCAATTAACCAACGTTTTGAGGCACAAAAATTGCAAATTACTGCAGACACGTGTTTCGGTGCTACAAGGAACACTTTTTTAAATGTAAAAAATTGTGAGCTTTGGATGAAAAGTCATCTGAAGAAAGCTGGCTTTCTTCGGATCTTCAAGAAAGGTGCTCCTTATAACACCAAATAACGTGTCTACAGTTGTTTGTGATTTTTGTACATTAAAACGTTGGCTAATTGATTCATTTAATCAAACATTTTTAGTTTTCGAATACTAAGCACTTTTGGTTCCTCCTTCGTGTTATATTTATGTATTTGAAACATATGTATTTTTATTACTCATTTTCCTTACTTAATTATTTTTAGTACTAATATTCTGCTTCAAGATTCGCACATGGTAACATTTTACTCATTTAGAAAAGCGGAAAAATATCTGACAACACTGTAGGAATGATTTTCTGTCTTAAACATGACGAATACATACATAACTCCTTAAATTGTAGTTCCTTAAATACACGTGAAATATTACTGTCAATAAAGCTTAGAAAGTGAGAAATGTGAATTCATTTTGCACGTGAGCCGAATATCGGAGTGGAATTATAGATTTCCGGAAGCAATACGAGAGATATGTAGTTTCAGCACACCCCAAAATGCATGTACGCTTGAAATCGATATATATATATCTAAGGTTTACAAATCAATTACAAATTCAAATGCGCGTTTGGAAATCACATGGGAGATTTAGTAAAGAAATATGTATAAGGGGGGGCTATGCTGAACAAGGTTGAATGAATGTTTTCCGAATTATTCACCATGTATTGATTAGCCATTAAAGCAGTGTGTTCATCCGAATATGCTTCAAAGCTTGTTTTAGATAATCTTTGTGTTAAATAGTACAATGCATTGGTTTTTTCTTTCGTTCAGTTTACAAAATAATAAAAGAAAAACGTTACATTTACTATACGTTATGAAAACAATACAAGTAATTTTAAATGCAAAAAGTTAGCTTAACTTTTAAACTTTTGCTTTACATTTATGCACTGTAAAAGAGGCATTCTCGATTAGAGGATTTTTTTCACATTAATAATAATAATGAGACTATGCTCCACAAGGTTAAATGAATGTGAATCCCCCTGTAATGACTCTCCATTAAACCGGTGTGTTCGGTATAATATACATCATAGTTTCAGATAATCTATGTCTTAATAATACAGTGTATTGATTTTTTTGTGGTTCAATTTATGAAAAAATAAATTCTTATACGTTATAAAAACAACATAATTAATTTTAATCGTAAAAGATTAGTTTAACTTTTGAACTTTTCTTTCATTTATGTGCTGTAAAAAAGTCATTCTCTGCTGAGGAAGGTTTTTAAAACAAACTGCAGTTAGTCATAAATTATCAAAAGTAAGCAAAACCAATCTTTGCATATTTTTTCTCACGTTTTGCATAAATTCGTGTACACCAGTTTTTTTTTTTCTTTTTTTTGAGATCTATGTACTAGTTTTCGAAGGTTTCCCTTTAAAATTGACTGATTTCACATAAAAGTTTATCTTCTGCTAACTCGAGACAAGTTCTTTTGATCTTCGAAATAATCCTTATATGATTATGTCCTCAAATATATTCCCTGAGCACTACTTTTTCCAATGTAAAACAAACTTATATATATATACTAATTAATTAGAAATCTCATTGATTTTAAACTCCTCATAGTTATTGACTTTGAAAGCTAAAGTCATTTTACAGAACTTTGTTTAAAAACAAAAGGTGGAATTAAATATTGCTCCAAGTGTTTGTTTGGAAGTTTGACTTTATACTTTTTGCTAAAAAAAAAGTGGAAAAAATCAAAAGAATACTCGAAACAAATGTTTACAAGAGCAAAATATATGATGTTCTGGTTATTGTGCGGCTCTGAGAAGTTGAGTTCCGACTCTGACAATGTTTACCTCAGTTTCGGAAAATAGGGAGGAGTAATTGGCCCCAAGTTGAGTTGAGAAACTTTCTTAGTAGTTTTTCAAAAATATTCCAACTAAAATCCGAACGAATGACAAGTCCATTTTTCACTAAACTCCCCTAAACCAGGTAAACGTAGTCAAGGTCACAGCGAACTAACCAGAGCTGCACTATAACTGTAACAAACTAGCATGTATTAGGAAGGAATTGGACCTACAGCTTAAAAATAGTTAAAATATTTATCTGAATTGGGATGTGATGACAGAAATAAGATAAGTGTGGTTACTTTGAGAAAAATATTTTATTTTAGTAGTAATTACAAATTTAAAAATGTATCTCAAAAAATGACAATTTCAGCTAGTGAGTAATGGCAATTTACTCTATAGTCAGTGAGTAAGTTAAGATAAAAAAGATCTACGGAACTCACTAACTTAAACTGCCATGTTTGGATAACTTTTAAATTTATAATTACAAAATTAAAATATTTTCTTATAGTAACCATTTTTAATTAGTTTCTGTCATAACATGCATGACGTAACTAAATTTCAGAAAAATATTAAATGCTATTTTAAAGCTGCAGTTAGAGTTCCTTCTCGACTATTACGAAGGAATTTTCCTTGATCAAAATGAAAATTGTAATATTCTAACATTGTGAAAGAAAAAACTCTTAAACTGCTATTGAATCTCCCTGATATGCACAGCTATGTAATTTAAAAAAACAATTTAGGTTCCCTAGAAATACCGAAGTAAAATAATTTTTCGCATAAAAAAATTGCCTGGGATTATGTTTTTTCGATACGAAGATCTTTATATGTGTTGGGAAAAAAGAAAAGACCAGGAAAACAATTCTTTTTGAATCCTCACAGCAAACCCGCATCTTCAGACTCTACAAAAACGCATCTGCCGCGGCTCCCAAGAGGCATGTTTATCAAAGTTTTTTTTCCAAATTCTGTGCAGGTTTCTTTTGCTATCTCTCCAGAGAACTGAATTGGAAAAGTCAGAAGAAAAAATACACATAATGCCAAAAAAAGACACGCATGTTGCTCAAAATGTTGAGACTGTCATTTAACCATTATTATTATTCTTTTCATAGAGATATAACAATTCTGTTTGTTTTAACTTCGAGTAAAGCTTTTTTGTGTGTGCGTGTGTGTGTGTGTGGTTTTTTTTTTTTTTTGCATTAACGTCATATTTAATGCTTGCTTTTGTTCCCCGTATTTTGTAATTAGTTCTAATAGATTCATAAAACTTATTAATGGAGCTCGTTTATGCTAAAGCACTAAAAGTCTCTACTATCAAAATTCGACCGTTATCTGCTTAAAGTTTGCTTCTGATTAGCTATTGAGTGGATGACGTCATTGTAGATTCTACATTGTGATCTTCATGATAGTTGCATGACTGTTACGACTTGTACAGTTAGAAAAGTCGCCAAAATTTACGACATTTGGTTATTTCTCACCAAAATGAACGCTGAAATAATGCCAACTGGGAGATATCTCTTCGCCATAAAAGCTATTTTAAGTTTAACACATGTTCTAAGTCAATAATTGGACGTATCAAAAATTAAAATTGTCCAAAACAAGTCACTGGAAGCGGATTGCGTAAACAAATATGGCAAAAAAAACGCATTACTATTCCTATTCGTCTGCCGATCATCGTTAGACGAATGAATCTTTTCGATCAAAATGCTAAAAGAACAGTCGACGGATAAGAGCACATATAAAACATTAAGATAATCAAAATAATATCATTACTTGTTATTTTCATTTCTTACAATGCATACACATATAGATCAAATTGCCCTTACGCGATTCCTGCCCTCATATTTTGGGTTATTTAGCCCACTTCAGTCTTTATTTTTTCTTCATAGCCTCAGCGAAACGGGGGCTTTGACATTCCGACGTCTCATTAGTTTCTCCTCAAACAATTACCTTCGGACAGTAATGGTATGAACTTCAATATCAACTCTGTTTATCTTCATAGTGAGAAGGGTTAGACTTTTTTTGCAATTTTTGAGGCCTGCCTTCCTGATTCTGCGGTCGGTACGATGAGTAGTGATACGTTTTCTGGTTCTAGGAAAAATCGTTCCTGGAAATAATGTCCCCGGAAAAAAAGTCCCTGGAAGAAACGTCCCCTAGGAAAAAACTTCCCCCGAAAAAAACGCCCCCTATGAAAAAATGTCCCGTATAAACAAAATTGAGGTTCTAAGTTTTTTATCATTTTATGCAATCGATTAAAACTGTAGCAGCCTTTGGTTGAATACATTGAATTAAGAAAGGGTTTTAGTGGCGCCATCTGTTAATTAGCTATTTAACAAGATGCATACATCATTGCCTTTGTGAATTGAACTTACAACAGTCTGGCTCTGAGATACAGAAATGATAAATTGTATTTAAATTTCTTTGGTCATCTGTAATCAAATTTATCTTCTACCGGGACGTGAAGTATGCTATTCAATTACCATAAAACAGAGTGTTCAAACAAATACTGCACAGACTTCAATGAAAATGGAAAAACACTTTGCATCTCAATTTTGTTTACATGGGCCGCATTTTCATCCAGGACGTTTTTTTCCTAAGGGACGATTTTTCCTTGGGAACGTTTTTCCGGGTATGTTTCATCCGGGGACGTTATTTCCTGGGACGTTTTTTCCTGTCACCTCGTGTTCTGACACATTTTTCTCCGCGACCCGCTACTAGTGACTTGTTTTGATCAATTTGGATTTTGATTCGCCCATGTATTGAATTTAAAGCACCTGTTATACTTGCAATAGCTCTCTGGGTATGAGCAGGAATGCTTGTATTTCCCAACGTTTTCTAGAGGACGTCTCTGATACTTTGACCATTCTTAAAAGAACAGTTTCGGTAATATCACGTTATAATATGAATCTAGTTTAGAAATTAGATCGCCAACTGTAGCAAAAGTTCTTTATTAATAAGTATTATTTGCGTATTGACCATAAGTAGACACCAAAACTTCCGGAGAAATGATTTTGAATACATTATATGATCTCGCAACATCAGCAGTATCTACACATTGGGGTCTAAAACTGGAATAATCTCATTTATTTGTAAAATAAAGTTGGTATCGTTCTCACTTCTAAAACAACTTCTAAACGTTTAAAAAATACCAGATGCGTTTACATCCAAAGCTCACAACATTGAATTGAAAAAGGGGTGCTTAGAAACCCTGAAACACGTGTATTCAATAATCTGTTTTTTTGTGCTAAACAACGTTGGATATTTCCTGTTATTAACTGCAGAGTATTTTTTTTTTATTATTATTATATATTGATAAATTCAACAAAAAGTAAGTCTGAACTTGAAAATACAAAAATTTGAGTAGTGTCCAATAGTTTTGCCACCTACTGTATATATAGTTGGATTTTCAAAATTGCTTTTCAAAGAAATTTATTAGTCGAAAATTTTTTATGCATATAAAAGTTTACATTCAAAATGGTGCTATTTTATATCTACACAGCGCTAAGCAGGCAGTGTTACCTGCATTGTTTACTTCCATAACAGTTTACCCTGAACAGGGTAGTATCTCTGGGGTAGTGTCTGAAAGAATGTTTTGATCGTTTGAACTATATATAGGTTAGATTGACCATGCTCACATAGCATTATCAAACACCTTAAATAATAGCTAAAACTGATAGTTTTTCACACGTTCCATTGCTAGTTGATCTAATCTAATACATCATCATCCCGTTTCGATGAAAATTTATTTAAATAGAGAGATATATCAATTTCATGCAAATCAATTTCGAATTTGTAAGAAATAGCAAAAAGCAGTGATAAAAGAGACTGTCCGAGTTTTAAAAAAAGCAAAAGAATGTTTTCAAATAGGAGGGCAATAAATAAATAGACAATTTTGTATGGCCAGGGAAAGTATTGGAGTTTTCCCTTTTGTTATGAGAATACTACTTTTTAACACCGAGCGAATCATGGAGAAAACTGGGACAAAAAATACAATATAAGGATTCTTGGTTAAAAAAATGAAATACTTTATTTAGCTAAAAAAAACTTTTATCCTCCGGTTTTCATTTTTTACTAACGCGGTGACCAAAGTTTGTTTTTTTTTTTTTTGAAATCTTACATTGTTATTTATAAGTACGACGACGTGCAAGGACCCATGTAGATAAATGATGGGAAAAATAGAGGCGTACAGCTTCTCAAAGTTTTTTTAAGAAAGAGTTACTGCGGTTAATATGTCAGTTTCATTTTAACCAACTTCCTTAAACACATATACTGAAACACTTAGTCGGTAAATTTAAAGCACCATGTATATTCTATGGAACTATGAAAAAGCATTGATTGGGTGTGAACAGCTGCCAATTGCACAGTAATCTTCAAAAATAAATAGAACACACTTGATCATTGACAAATAAAATGAGTTTTAAACCCGTGTTTGAAAATAATTCAGGAAAAAAAAAAAAGAAGACTATATATAAAAAACCCCTCAAGATTAATTAATTTTTCACTGAGTTGGATCTGATTCAGTCTTCGTTACATATATACATTGATAGATATTATAGTACAACGTATGAAAAATATTCTAAGTGCATCTAAGTCTTCATTTGCAGAGATATTACAAAGCACTGGACAATCGACGTTTGAATTTGGTAATTGAATTTCTGCCCTCAAAGACCAATTCACTGAGGCAAAAAAAAGCGTTGGGAAGAAAGAGAAACATTGTGAACGATGCATAGAAAAAGGTAGACCGGGGCACGTTGACGCATGGAGCACGTTTACGCAGTGCCCTTTTTTTTCAGAATTATAACAGGAGAGACAACAGTCATAACATATTGATGCTGTTAACTAGCAAATATCCTCACAAGTTTTTGTGCGTCAGTCGAGCTTCAATCTAGCGTGCAGAAAGAATTATCTGTTTTCTACCAAGTCGAGAAATTTTTGAGTTGAACGTTTTGAACCTTATTGTGAATAAATAATAATTAGTTAAAAAAATCAAATATATAAAAATTAGCAGAATTTTATCATTTTTTGAGAAATGTATTTGTATGAACTGAAATATTAAATTTTTTTGCACGTTAAAAATAAATCCAAACTTGGCTACGGGGCAAGTTTACGCGTTCATGTCTGAGCACCTTTACGCGCGTTCTTACTGTGTCTTACTTCTAAATTCACTATTCAGTCTGTAATAAATTTGCTTTATTTTAACGATGGTGAGACATTATGTTCAAAATACTAACATAACCACGTTAGGTGTCAAAATAAATATGTCCGGGGCAAGTTTTAACACTTAATATTTTTTTCAACGGTTAAAAACACAAACTGAGCGACAACTGAACATACCAATTTTGACTCCATTAACTGCTTCATAAATCCGCAATGTCTAAAATTTCCTAAGTTAAAACGTAAAATTTATAAAAATCATTGAAATGAAATCCGCGTAAACGTGTCCAGGTCTACCCTATTGGGCTCTTTTAGCTCTTGCTAGATATAATGACCCTCCCGTTGCTGGTTGAGGTTTATGTTCATCGTGAGCAAAAGGTAACTTAATGTAAGTGTTAGTACCAAGAAAAAATTTTTTTTTCCATTCATGCACACATCATAACATGGTTCAGGTGTTTGCAAATCAAGCATTGATACTGTTTTCCAGTCTGTCAATTATGTTAGTAATACATTACCATTTAGATAATTTCCAACTAACATTACATTGTAATGCTAATCTTAGGTAGTCTTTGGTGCGCACATTGCGCTGTAATCAGAGCTTTGACTGCTCCTGGCAGGTGAACTGAGAATTAGTTATCATGCAAGTATCACATAAGACAATTTCGGCTAGGTTCTGATTAGAGAAAACTCGTATGTTCGTTCTATAGGTATATAATATTGCGAATTGATTGTGATATAATTCGAATATATATATATATATATATATATATATATATATATATATATATATATATATATATATATATATATATATATATATATATATATATATATATATATATATATATATATATATATATATATATATATATATATAATAAGGGATTTTTTTCTGCTCACCGAATAGCAATTAAAATTGTAAGATAAATTACTGACTTTCCATTATTACAATTCCCATATCAATTACTGAGTAAAATTTATAAGCATTGCATTGCATAATGATTAAAGTTATGTAATGGTTGCTCTATGATTTTTATTTCGTGTATATTACATAACTAAACCTTACTCGTATTAGATTAGACATCAATCTATTTGCTGTCTTTACAGACTTTCCATTATTACAATACCCACATCAATTGATGGGTAAAATTTATAAGCATTTCATTGCACAATGATTAAAGTTATGTAATGGTTGCTCTATGATTTTTATTTCGTGTATACTACATAACTAAACCTTACTCGTATTACATTAGACTTCAATCTATTTGCTGTCTTTACAGACTTCCCATTATTACAATACCCATATTAATTGCTGAGTAAAATTTGTAAGCATTGCATAATGATTAAAGTTATGTAATTGTTACTGTATGATTATGATTTTTATTTTGCGTATATTACATGACTAAACCTTACTCGTATTACATCCGTCTTCAATCTATTTGATGTATTTACAGACTTTCTGAATAAGTGAAAAAAGCATTATAACTGTCTGAGAATATTAATAATTTATCAAATAAATTCTTCGATCATGGCATAAATCTCTTTCCAAATTTTTTTCGAATTATAGAGAATATACCTTTTTAGGTTTTGAAAGAGTTTTCTGAAATGAAAATTTGTCTATTTCACGGAAAAACAAAATAATTATTTACATATAAGTTTATTAACATAAAATCAATCTTTAAAACTCTAACAGGTAAAAGTCTCTCAGTGAATTTATGTTGCTTTAGTGTTGTCTGACTAGTGACATTTTACGCTCAGGACCCCCCCCCCCTTTCTATTTTAAACGTAAAAACATAAGTAAAAACAAATATAGACCGGCATTGGATGTACAAAAATTATCCTGTTAATCTAAATTCGTTTGAAAAAAAAAATAAACAAGTAAAATATGGACGTGATTTTCACTATCTTCAGCTAGGCCATTGATTGGTAATACGTAATTTTAATGTATAATAAAAGTATACAAAATTACTTTGAAAATAGATTTGATGAACAGTAAAATCTCACTACAATGAATACCAATACAACGAAACATCATTTTCAACGAAATGCATTTTCAGTCCCGTTTTAGCTGCCGTAATATTTCTGGAGTTGCATTCCAACGAAATCCCCGTTATAACGGACAAAACCCGTCTAAATTTTTTCGATCGTTGCGACGAAACTTACATGTAATTTAAAATTACAAACGGTAATGCTATAAGACGGGGAAACATGTGCATGCTGATCTGACAAGAATAGTTAGAAAATCTTACATTATGCATTATGTGGAAATTAGCTTCCTTATAAATCCTAAACAACCAGAGAATTTGCTTTGAACTAATGTTATACGGAATAGATTTTGAAGTACACTATGTTTCCAAATACAAATAACTACGCAGCACCTAAATTTTGCCAAAATGGCAGAGGTTCTATACTTACAGGGTTAGCCGACCATAATGTACCGGTTTTAAAATTTTATATTTCATAAACTATTACACTTACCACAATAAATAATACATAAAAATAAGATAAACTGTCCAATTTTTTAAAATCGGAGGTAATTACTTAATCGTTCACGTTACGCACTAGCGCAGCTAGAAATTCCATCTGGAGGGAATTTTTTGGTCGCAACAGTCCTTGCACGCGTATTAACTGCTGCATTAGGATTGGCAACTATGTTAAAACCAAGAACTCTGGGGAGGGGGGGGGGGGCGTTTCCCCTCCCCCACGTCACTGCGCCACTGACGCTCCGCAAAGCTGGATTGATCGTGCAGGTGATGACGATTTGCCCTTTACGCGTTGGTCTACCAGATCTCCTAACCTAACCCCCACGTGATTTTTTAAGGGGTTTCGCCAACGACAGTCTTTATACACCATCATTGCCTGCAATATTGCAAGAACTGAAAGATCGCATATGTGTAGCATCACAAAAAAATGACAGTGAAACACTCCAAAATGTATGATGTAGATGCGTGTCGCGTTACGAAAGGCGCTCTCATCGAAAATTTGTGAGTGAAAAAAACTTTTACAGTTTATCTTTATTTTTATACAACGTGAATTACAAAACATAAATTACAAACGTCAATCACAAAACATTAAGAAATTCTTGATTATAAATCAATATGAGTTAGTAGTAAAAATTCAACACTAAAGAGCGCCAAAGGCACTGTCCGCAGAATTATTCATCATCTATAGTGCTAAGTGTAATAATTTATGAAATATAAATTTTTAAATCCGGGATATTCTTTTATGCTAATTCTATCTTTCAAGTTAGGTTGTTTTAAGAACAGGTTGTTAAAAAAAATATTGATTAAGAACTGGAATACGACTGTGATTAAACAACGTAATAACGTAGCGCAAAACTTAGCATTTTGCAAATTTTTGCACTATGACGCTGCTTAGAAGACATAATATTTTCATGAATTTTATTGCAAAAACTCCTTTTTAATGTGCCTTGCAAACTGTTCACATGTATTTCTTACTTATACTTATACTATCTCTCTTTGAACATTCAATAACGTTTTTTTGAACTTAATATTAAAGGAGTACGCTATACGAAGTTATCTTCCTTATTTAAACAACACTACATAAAAGATATAGAAGCTGTTTTTACATGCTGTGGATAAAGTATTTTCATTAGTTTATGTATCTACCGTAATAAGCAAGAGTGTTTCTGTATTGAAAATGTTTCTTGTACAAAGCAAGTTTTATGTGTTTTCTTATTATTCCCACTTTTCCTAAAGTAATTCTATTACAATATTTTGACATTTAATTTTGAAGCTTCATAAATTTGATTCACAACTATTGCTTTCTCTATGCAAATATACAACAGTTTAAAATGTAAATTCTTCGTCCTAATAACTCTTTTGGAAACTGATAAAGACTTAGACATTTACAGAAAATGCATTTCAGAAACCAAGTTAGAAATATAAACTATCGGGTTAAAATTCAGTTATATAAATAAGTTTCTTCCCATGAAAGTTCTAATTACAGCTTCACAAGAGTAACACTCCCCATCTGTTAACCACACCTTCACGCCCTTCTCTCTTATGCATAAATAGTTAGGTAAGTAGTAGTTATGATATCTTAACACAACAATAAATTATAAGGCTACTTCCCATAAACTGCGGCTTTCTGACTTAACAGAAGTAGTAGAGTGAAAAATATAGAAATTAATTCCATTTCAAAGAAGTTTTGAGGTTTAGAACATTAAATAACTCTATTTCTGGATATTGGATTTTAATTGTAGGGTAAAAGGGGGGTGATTCCATTTGAGGTGAAACGCCATACCTTAGGAAATTCAGTGATTAAGAGAGAGGTGGCTATATTGAGCAGTCATGATTGCTTATTGTTCTCATTTGAAAGTCCTTGACGTTGTGGTTCCTTTTTCAGCTTGGACCAGCAGCAATACCGCTCACCGGCGGCGGCACGGCTGCTCTGGTCCTGAGCACTTTCCCCCGGAATCCACTTCTGCTGGGTGGTGGCGTCCATATCCTACACACGCAGCTCATACACCCTCGCCTACGCGCGCCTTTACGCACATACACAGGCCTACGTGCACACACGTAAGCCTGCACACACACAACTATACACACATAACCACCCAGGAGGAGGGACATGCTTGGGGGGGGGAGCCATTTCTAGAAACAATAACTCTAATGAGTAGGGTCTTGTCGCAACTCGTGATTGCAGGGGTCGAAGTAGTCCTATATATCCTATATTTCCTATATTTTCAAAAAAAGCATCAAAATCATCCTATATTTCCTATATTTTTGAAAAATGTCCGATATTTCCTATATTCCCATTTTTTACCCAATATATATTTTAAAAGGAACAGTAAATAAACTTTCTGACATCGGATTTTTGCTGAAAGTACATGCCCAAACTAATTTCAAATTCTAAAACTCGGGAAGATTTCGATAGTTGGGAATCTGGCGATTATTCTTAATTGGCGTCAGTTTTTGGCTCCACCACCTGTACAAGAGGTATTTTTCATTGCAAATCTAAACAAAGAGAAAGGAAACATCTTTTCACATAGGGTTACTATAAATCAGCAGGGTTTTCAAAATAAAATTATTTACGCGAAAAATAAGACAACTGCGCCAGATTCCCATTTATCGAAATATCCCCAAAAACTCAACTGAGTAAGTCTTACGACAGGCATCTTCTCTCTTTGGCTACAGCAATGTGACATCACTCTATAGTGGGTGGAGTTTCGAGAACTAAATCTGTAGTTGGTTTTAGAATTTTGCGTTTGGGGGGGGGGGCAACCAGCCGTTTGTTTTGTTTTCCATCATGGTTTTCGTTGGTATATTTTGTGTTCAGTGTATTTTCTAAACGGAATGTTTTAATATTCTTTTTGCAATCTTTTCTTTTTGTGGAATTTTGGGATCGTGGAATGTTAGTTCCTTATGATGTTAAAACGTAGTTTGTTGTAATAAGTGGAATTATAATTGCGAAATTGCATCGCTTAACAAAATTTCGTGTGGAGGGGTTGAACCAGGAGGACATTAATTGTACAAATTTTGGTGCAAGGTGCACTAAAGGAAAAGATGATTTTACCGCTTTTTGCCATTTTTGCAACTGTTCAGTGCTCATAAGCAATAGTGGATTTTCGCAATTGAGGCTGCATACTAAAACATTTAAGCATAAAGAAAATTCTGAAAAACGTCAGAAGGATCCTTCCCAGGCTCTGTTTGTTCTTAATACAAGTGGTAATGGGTTCAGTTTAGATATAAAACCAAAAAACAATGGAATTAGTACTTGGGTCATGAGTGAGAAAGAAAAAATAAAAATTATCTTTGTTCAAATTTTGTTTAGTTATTTACTGTAAAGTACACTTTTTTCAAAAATTATTCTTTCAACTACAAGAAATTCATTTCAGATGTAAGTTATAATTTTGTTTAAGGGGTTTTTTTTTTTTAATAAAATCATTGATAAGAATAACTAAATAATATATGATCTGTATTATTTTATTTTCATAGCAAAGTTATTCATATAATGTGTCCTATATTTGTCCTATATTTTTTGTGGAAATGTCCTATATGTGACAAGTCGGTCACTTCTACCCCTGTGATTGCGAAAAACATAATTTGAATTCAAAGTGTCAGAATTCAAATTAGAGTTGATTGGAGGAAGAGGGTCACAGGCTTTTTTCTTATTATTTTTATTTACTCATAGACGCTTCCTTCTTCCCGTGTCAGTTCTTGTCCGGCGGCGCTCGAGTGTGACATGTGTATGACGAAAAGATCATTTTAGTGCAAGCATTTTGCGACAGAAATTTTGAGTTGCTTCGGTTTCAAAAAATGTTAAATGTAAAATAAGGACAATGTAAAGCAGGAACTAGTTTTAATATTTGATTGAACTTGTTATTAACTTACTACAACGGCATTTTGCAATGTATGTTAATTTTACGTATTCTATAGGGAACCTATGTGGCATCTCTCCCACATAGTGAGGAAGGTTGATTTTTTTTTTCAAAAGTCTAAATGAAGAATTGGAAAATGCTGCATATGATTTTACAGTTCCTGAAATATTCCCACTCAATTTTAACGCTATTCCAGATCATTTCTGTGCTATATCTGATTTAATTGAAGTAGCTACTTTTGATATTTCTCTTGAAAGTGCTGCCACTCCAGCTCTATCTCCTACAAAAACCATCAAGTCCCGGACAAACATCCACTAGTCAAGAAACTCGTACGAAGATTCTTGAGAAATCTTATCCAATCCCAAAACTACCCAGCTCGACAGTGAAACGAAAACAAGTTGCTTGTGTGCGCGGACTGTTGGAAAAAGTACCTACATGTTGATTCACATTATTAGGTTCATCGTTATGAGTAACATATAGGGTGCCCTTTTTATTGGATTTATTATACTTGCTCCGTCATTGGTGGGTGAGACAACTTTTTTTCGTTGCCAAATACAAAAATTAATAATAGTAATTATCAAGTTAATTGTTAATAAAATTACTACATTAGTGTTAAACTTGAACCAAGCATAGTTTTGTTGATTTGGCGCTCTCTAAATTTTACTGAATGATGCAGGCTTTGAGACTTTTCTTAATTCAAATCATCAGTTAAAAAGCGTTTTAAAGAGCTTTTTTTTCACTATACACATTTGACATTCTTGTAGTCGCTCTGTCCTGTTATATTGGTGTCAAATTATATTTATTTTGCTCGCACTTTCTTCTGCAGGCATAGGCTTACAAAAACTTATTAAATTATCTTCAATGCAAAATGTCAATTTTAGTCAACCTTTTCCTTTATTTTTCTGTCTACTTTATAAAGAAGATAATTGCTTATTTTTTTCTTTATTTATATTTATAGTTTTAAATAAGGATAAGGCGTTTGAAAGCAAAAATTACCATATGAGTAAACAAAATAAGAAACACGAAATAAATATATAATATCATAAAATTATCTTTTCGCATTAAAAAAAATTGTGCAAGAATAAGAAAACTGTCATACCACAATGTCATTTAATACAAAATTTAATTTGTGTTATGATAATACAGCAAAGGACTATTGAATTATTTTACATGCTGTCTAAAGTGTACCTTCTGCCATGGTGAAACGTTAATCTTGCAATACCTGAAATAGCTTTCCGTACTTATCGATTAGTTGTGCTTGATGGAGGGCTTTAACAAGCACAATATCCACTTATGATTGAATCGGCTGTAAAACAGCGTGTTTAAAAGCGATCCATATGATTGGAGTGTGTATGAAAACACATTAGATCAATGCTACACATGAAATTTTGTTAAAACGGATAATATTGATAAAGTAAGGGAAATGCACATAGCGAATTACACATTACATAATACGAAAAGTCTACCGGAGAAGCTTCCAAAGTCCACTTTTTTTTTAGAAATTTTTGCTTTATGATTTTATCACTCCATTTACAGCATAAATATTAATTTTAGCAAATGAGTATTTCTAATTAAGCACTATTGCAACAGAAAAAAATGTTTAAAAAATATCTCCCTTTAAAATTATCATTAGTAAGTAAATTTACATTTTCGTTTTATTTGAAAAATGGACTGTGGCCAAACTACGAATATTTGTTTTGTTTTTTGCAGTGCAATTTCAGTTATTTTATGCATAAAATAATGAGTAACTTGGACGACTCTATAAAAATCGTGACTTCTATTCTACCACTTCGTCACCATGCCACGTGTGACATTATGCATTTCTAAGACAATGATGAAACTTCTTTATCTTATTTTTTGTTTATTTAAATGCTTCTGAGTTAAATTATACAGCTATATTACAATTATTACTTACAATTGATTTCACTTTAGCCATTTCTGCTCGTAACCATCAGAGCATTCGCTCTCTAAACCACTCCAAGTAAAATCTAGCCAAGGAATACTTTACAGGAATGTCCTCATCGTTAGCCACTTCCCTAGCATTTCCGGTCGTTACCTGGTTCCACATGCCGGACCCCTGTAACATCCGATTTTCTCTTAGGTACGATCAACCAGGAGGTTGACAGACTCAATGAAAAATTGCATTTTAATATTCCATTTCCATAATTTACAAATTTTGGAAAAGAAATTAACTGAATGGTTTCATACGTAAATGCGCATCCTCCAGTTGCATATTTTTATTTTCCATCTTAGCTAAAAACTCATCCAAAACAAAAATTCATAAATAATTATGAAGTTAAGAAGTATGACGCATGTGTGCAACTTAACAAACTCATCCATTGAAAGAACATGAAGTAAAAGTCGCAAATCATTTACTATATTTTAGCGCATTCAATCACAATTTGTTTCCCCTAAAAAAACTAATCGGTAGTCTAACACATTAGAGATCGTTCTTAAATGATATCACGCTTTGTTGCGATTTTGCGAAATTGTGACAGTTTGTGACTAGATGGGGAGCCGGACAGAACGTCCAAATACAAAACGTCCTGGATTACTTTTATTACATAAGACATTTATTAGACAATTTTTAATCAGCTAGACATTTATTAGACAATTTTTAATCAGCTCTATTAATGAATACTTTAATGGGAGTAGCCCCCCACCTCGCACAGACACACACAAGACACAAGAGAATAGAAATTGACGGAATAATAAATGACGTTAAGAATATTATTTCAGTATAACCTATTGTTCAATGGCAAATCATTAATTAATTGAGCACAAGAAGAACTAATAGAAATAAACTTCCAAAACTGAACATTATGTCCTACCTGTCCAAAAATGTGGACTTTCTGTCTGTGGACCTTTTCTCCGTCGGACCTAATGTTAGCTGGGACGTTATGTCTGTCGGACGTTATGTCCGCTGAACGTTATGTCTGTCGGACATTATGTCCGCTGGACGTTATGTCTGTCGGACGTTATGTCCGCTGGACGTTATGTCTGTCGAACGTTATGCTATTGGACGTTATATCTGCTGGACGTTATGTCTGTCGGACGTTATGTCTGTTGGACGTTATGTCCGCTAGATGTTATGTCTGTCGGACGTTATATCCATTGGACGTTATGTCCGTCGGACGTTATGTTCATTGGACGTCTTGTCCGAGGACTTTTTGGATTTGGACGTGATGTCCGACATTGGTTGGGGTCGAATCTGTTGCAAAAAGGGGGACTGAATTTATGGACAGTCCCTTACTTATAAACCGACATGAGGTTTTAAATGTAATGGAACTACGCTTCTCCTGGCTTTTGCTTTAATAAAGTGTCACATACAGCACACGAACTTCTCGTCCTTAGCCTATATTTGTCATTAAATTTGTCATTGTTTTAAACTGCTTTTCCTAAAAAAAATAAAATGAAGAAATAAAGATATGAAACTGTCCCTTAGCGCAAAAAATTCGGAAAATAAATGCTGAAAATGAAACGAAAAATTGAAAACCTGGTTTTAAGCTGGGAAAATGTGCGTCAGTCGATCTGTCTGACCTTTTATTTTGAAACTGCTCGCTAAACCCCAAAACCTCACCTTAAAACCTCCCAAGTGAAGCTTTCTGAGTTGCATTTTTCATTTACTCCTATTTGATTTACTATATACACAAGTAGTAAAAGGAAACAGAGAATCAACTTTGAAAGGAGTAGTTCAACCTGTGGAAAGTTTATTTATCAATATTTATGATTTACGTGCATTATTTTTGACGCAATAATATAAAATGACATAAAGGCTTTGAAAAGTTGACAGAAAACTCGGAAATTTCGTGAAGTAAAGTTGAAAATGATTAATAATGTATCTATTCTTAGAGTAACGCCATAAAAAATGCATAAGGCAATTCCGGGAAAATTTTCGGAAGAAATATTTATCTTATTGTTTAGGGATTTTCCATTCAAAAATAAGATTTTTATTTTACATCATCGTAAATGTATTAATTGATTGTTGTTAGGTTAAATACAAGACAAATATGTAGGTTTGTATTAAAATATACGAACCTAGCGTCGTTGGCTAATTGCATGCAAATTTTAGTTTATTACACCAGATTTTTAGGCTAAATAGGACTCAAAGCGGCAAATTCACAAAGAATAGAAGTTTTAAGAATGCAAGACTTTTTTTAGGTCATTGGATTAGCAACAGTACATTGCATGCACAATTACCTTTTTTCTGTTGCTGATAAGCTCAGAATTATTTTACATTCCTTTTTTCGCAATTTTTTTTTTCGCTTTTGTTTGAAAGTGAGTCTAAATTTGTCGCAAATAATAATGATAGTAAAAGATTCGGAAATAAACTTTTTATTTCAACTTAAAAAGGTTATTCCACTCGCTCGGAGATGTTTTTGGTAATAGTAATGCTTTTCATTATTATTATTACATTATTATTATTATTATTATTTATTACTAGTATTATTATTGTTATAATTATAATAATATATGTATTATTTCTCAAACTTATTATTTTTTTTTTTTTGGGACAACGCCTTCTTAACATCCTCATTATTTTATCAAATATCATACGTAAGGCATCATTTTAAAGATTTTTTCCACCACATTCTCAAAAAACTAACAGAGACAATTCTTAATTTGGTTGTTTCGCTGAAAAATCAATTTGTTTTTTTTTACTACGCATTGCCCTATAATTATAGCAGCCCGAAACAGAGACTCAGTTGTGCAGTTGGTTAGATTGTCGAGCTAATAATGCCGAGGTTGTGATACCAACGGCCGGAAAAAAAAATTAATGACTTATTTTCTTCAAAAGAATTTAATCCAAATTTCCATGAACACGTAGTCTAAACTTGATGCACTATTTTGAGCAACAGTTCTGTTTTTGGTAAAATCAGGAAACAAGGCATTAACTTTACTCTGACAAATCGCAGTATAACTTTTTAAAAATATGTCAATAAAACAGAGGCATCGTTTTAAATTTATTTTATTGTCTTGTTACAATTGCTTCAATATATAGCATTCCCGAGATGGAAGTCCATTAGTTCAATTGATAACAGCATTCTGCTTATAACTCAGAAAGGTATGGGATCGATCCTCCCATAAGCCAGATAATGTAGTTTTTGAATGATTAATCTTCTTCAGCTGAATTTTGATCAAAATTTCCATGAGTACCTTCTACCTATTTTGTCTTCTAAAATACTATAACAGCAAACTGAAACTTTTGAGGTTGTCTATAACCAAGAAAATACTGACTGAAAATATAAACAAATCAATTTTAAACCTGTAAATGCACCAATCTGGAGAAAACAAAATGAGATTTCTTTTTTTGGATATTCGCAAAGATATATATATATATATATATATATATATATATATATATATATATATATATATATATATATATATATATATATATATATATATATATATATTGATTACCTAGAGTAGAAGATGTTCAATCAATGTGGAACTTTCAAAATAAAATCATTTCCCACTGGAAGGTTAGTCCCCTAACCCTTACCCCCGACCCAACACTGCGCCTCTAGTGCGACACACATCCATCCAAGTGCCGAAATGCGCCTGCGCTTGTGTGAGTGTAGAAAAACAAATAAAACTAAGAGATACCTAAATTCTCATTTTAAAAACAATTTGCAACTCTTTTCTGTATATCCTGTCATAAACAATGTTGTGAAATAAACACATCGCTCAGAGGAAAAGCAACTCAAAATGTCGCAACAATGATAGACAGATAAAAACTCTTAGCGTGATAGAATGTTTGTTTCGCTAAATATTGTGCATTTAATAAATGGCCTGCATGTTTTACTGAGAAATTAAAGCAACTCTGTTTAGTGACAGGATGTATATTTAATTAAAAGACTCTGCGTAGATGAGGTGTTTCATGATGAACGTTACTCTGAAAGAATTTATAAATAATTAATAAATGTAATTATTTTAATTGCTCTGACTTTGATGCATTACTCCAATTGCTTTGAAAATAAGCTGTGTTTTGAATTTGACTGTTTTTTATGTTCATCTAGGCGTTTTGGATAGTAAAATAATCAGTTTTACTACAGTATTAAATGAGATACGAATCATTCGGACGTGGAAAGAACACTATACAGTGCTGATCGAACATCTATGACTGAAATATGAACACGGACCTAGCAACCATAACTTAACTGTAAGGGAAAAAGTAACAGGACGATTCTCGAAAAAAATGTCTCGTACGTAACGCTAAGTTTTTTATTTTATTCAAGTAACTATTAATTAAATATGAAATTAACTGTTATGCGTTGATAGTATATTAAAGCATGTATTATTCCTCAACAACATTATTTTTTATGGCTTTGGTTAGCTGGAAAAATAAAAAAACTTAGCGTTACGCACGGGACATTTTTTCTGGAATCGCCCAATAGAAAAAAAGAGTGTGTATTTTTTTCTCACAAGTTAATATTTTTGTTAATAGTTATAGGCAAGAATTAAGGTATTGGCTCCATTAACAGAAATGTTTAAGACCGCTCTCAACTCAATTTTAACTCAATTTTCTGAACCTTTAAATGCATTTAGACTTTGTACACTATTTTTCTCCCATGCAATAATATCTCATCTAAAGTTTGGCTGCTTCTAGATCCTCTAAATTAGTTAATTATATTTTTATTTTCTCATTTTCGAAAAAAAGTCCGACCCCCAGTAACAGACACCGAAAAATCTGATGACACCCAGCAACAGATAGTATGAGGAAAGGATAAGTAACGGAAAAAAATTCCCCTTTTCTCTTCAAAATGTGCAAAAGTTCTTTATTTTTAGAACTAAATCCTTATTTAACTTAAATGAACACGAAACACCAGCTGACCTCGTGGTGGCTTTTCATAACCTTCCACCTCTGCCTTGTAAATACCAACTGGCTCATAAAATTCACAATGATAACACTAGATGGTTGCACCGTATTCATGGGCCACATCAACATCAGTTTGACCCGCCTAAAATTCTAATTATTTAAATCCAAACTTATGACTGTCTGTTACTGGATTCTTGTGTGCTTCTGATGCCGTTATCTTATTATCTCTCTCTCTCTCTCTCTTTTTACTGCAGTTAGTTATTAGTGTTGCACAGTCAATCTGAATGACGCTTATATCGGAAAAACACGTCCCAACTCAGAACTGCACTTTCAAACTTCATGATTATTTATTTATTGAGCAATCACGATTGCTTATTGTCCTCATTTGACCGTCTTTGGCGTCTGGTTCCTTTTTCAGCTTGGACCAGGTGCGTCTGCAGCACCACCGCACACCGTCCTCTGCAGGCGGCGCGGCTGCTCCGGTCCTGAGCTATCCGCTTCTCTTGGTCGGAGGCGTCCATGTCCTACACACACGCTCACACACATGCACACACATGATTTTACACCCACACACACACTCACACACACCTACGTGCATACACACAGGTCTACGCACACACACACACACACAAGTCTACACACTTACACACACAACTATTCACACGTAACCGCCCAGGAGGAGAGGCAGGCTTGGGGGGGGGGGCAGAAGCCGTTTCTAGAAACAATAACTCCAATGAGTAGGGTCCTGTCGCAGTTCGTGATTGCTAAAAACATAATTTGAATTCAAAATTTTAGAATTCAAATTAATTTTCTTTTCTTTTATTAAATTTATTTTTGATTTTTTTCGGGAGGGGGGGGGGGGAGAGTGGATTGATATTTTCACGATACTTGAATCTTTCCTGCATGCGTTTGTTTTCGTTAACTTTTAGAAAAATAACCAAAAAAGAAATAGTGAATGTGCATAGAAAAAGAGGATTTTCGCTCAAAGGTGGGAAGTTTCGCCCAAGTTTAACCAATGGCAATTGTTTAAGGCATTTTCCAAAATTGAAAGCAGTTTTTGAAAAATATTTCTTTCAAATTTCTCGGCTGTATGGTTTTACAAAATTTTCGAAACAAATAAAACAGCCTTCTCTCTGCACTTCACTGACAAAAGCTACGGTGTCAACTTGCAGACCCACGCAACGAAATATGAGTCAAGCATTTCACCTGATGGATTTACGAGAACGAAAGAATCTCCTCCACTTTTTTTTTTTTTTGTTTCCATCAAATTCCTTTCTACCTACTTTGATTTTCAATTTTCCGGGCGAAGTTCTCTTATCATATAATGTTACAAAAGATGGGTAGAAAGTTTCAGCGATTTGGAGCTTTCTTCTACATTTCTTTACTTGAATGTGCAAAACCAACACAAGGATAATTGCTTAAACTTTTGTACTTTCTGTTCGATTGTTGTCTACCAAAAGGGCATTTTAGTGTGAACTGTTCAAAATTGAACCAAAATCTTTTCAGTTTAAAAGATATTAAACTGGGAAAAATAGTTTCCAAGTCCAAACGTTTTTGAAAAAAAAAATATTTTTTTAATGGAACCTAACTAAAAGTGAGACCCTAGGTCCACACAATAATTTGGAGGCCTCCTGAAGACTCTTCAGCAGAATGCACTGATTGATTTACTGGTTTGGGGCCATTCGGGATGCATTTTTCTTGGCCTTTTTATCGATCACAGAATTATGTATAAGTCATTTATCATGTGTTACTATAAATCCCCTTCAGGGCCCCTCATAATTGTAACATGGTAAATTAGTGGTAATAAATAAAAACTCTCCTTTAAGGAAATTGTTTTTTTTTTTTTAATTTAACAATTCATAGTTTTTTATTATTATTTTAAAAATACATGCATTTTTCATACAGTTGTAATATCATGCATAATTCTTTAAGTAATTTGAGGCTCCTTTGGAGGATGGAATCCCAGGCCTAGGCTTAGTCGGCCTGTGAGTTAATCAGGCACTGGGAGCCTACAAACAGACCTGCAGCACATGTTTCACCATCTCTTAACCCTACTGTTACTTTGCTTATTTTTTTTAAAGACTTTATTCCTTTTGCATATCTAAGGATTTTTTAACGGTTTTCTTTGAACAGCGTAGGACTTTCAAATCCTTTTATAAAATATCTAATAAACAAGCGTATGTATATTTATAGGACTGCCACGTTATCTCCTTAAAACAACAAAAAGTTATGAATTAAGACAGGTATGAAAATATCAGATATTTCCCAGAAATGCACTCTGTCCGGTCTCAACTTAGTCGAACTTCAATTACCAGAGGTATGTACTTATTAGGCAATTATCTTTCTTTTAAAAATTTGGGCTTGAAAACATTCTCACAGAGTAGACAAAATTTCAATAATCAAAAATGGTTTTTCTGTTGATACTTGTTTGAATCTTTGAATTGAATAAAGTTTGAAATTACAACTTTTTGACGACGCGCATAAGATTTTCCCTTCGATTCCCTTGATTGAGCCCTTACATTTTCTCACACAATTGAAAATGGTGCTGTTTTATATTAATTAGGGAGGGTCGGAAAAAAAAACGTTTTTCTGTTAACCAATTTCTAATAGCGCGGAAAACTTGCGCATTGGTATCCTAATAACGGGAAAAACGAGCTGATCACATGACTTACTTTTACGACAATTTTATGATAATAGTAGAGCGTTGGAGTAAGCAAAGAAACACTTTAAATATTTTTTTCCCAAGAACTGAAGCAAAAAAAAAAGTTTTATACGGATTAGTTTTCCCAATTTTGGACATTTTAATGTGATTCAATGGATAACTCTCTAAATATCGCCAATAGTGACCAAAATAAAACCAAATTTTAAAAAACCGTTAAATTTGTCGCCAAGTTGGCGAAAAAACTTAGCGACCAAAAGCTTGGTGATATGTCGCCAAGTTTTTGCAAAATTATTACATCTCTTGAGTTGGCATTGAAATTAACAATGATTGCCCCCAAAAAGGTGTAAAGGTAACAATGATTGCCCCCAAAAAGGTGTAAAGGACCCCCCCTTAGGAACATCCGAATGCAATCAAAAGGGGAGGTGCACAACTTGATCCCACTAGGAGTCTACGTACCAAATTTCAACTTTCTAGAGCATACCGTTTTTGAGTTATGCGAGATACATACGCACATACGTACATACGCACATACATACTTACATACAAACGACATTTGAAAACTCGTCGTAATTAATTCGGGGATCGTCAAAATGGATATTTCGGGTATCTATGAGCGATTTTCGAAAAAATGTCCCGTGCGTAACGCTATTTTTTTTATTTTATTCAAGTAACTATTAATTAAATCTGAAATTAACAGTTATACTTTGATAGTATATTAAAGCATGTATTATTCCCCAACAGCATTATTTTTTGAATGCTTTGGTTAGCTGGAAATAATAAAAAAAACTTAGCGTTATGCACGGGATATTTTTTCGAGAATCGCCCCTATACGTTCTTAGGCATATATCCACGTGTGGTTCGATTGGAAGAAAAAAAAAATTACAATCATTCGAGAGCGAGCAAAATGGAAATTGAGCCCTATTTTTGGGTCAAAATTTTCTTGCGAATGCAATACTTCGTTTACTTCGTAAAACGAAGTAAAATTTAAAAAATTATAATTTATTTTTGAAATCGCGCAAGAGCCCTGAAATTCAGAAAAAAATTGATAAAATCAGCAATTTTTAAAAACGTATATTTTTTTTTTCAAAAAAAAAAAAAGCTCTCTCCCTCTTCCCCCCCCTTCACACACACACACACACACACACACACACACTACCCAACTAACCAGCCGATTTATATGTGATTTTTTCCGTTGAAATTCTTTAAGTTCTGACATAGTGTCAATTTTTTTACCAAAGATCTTGATCTGAATGTTGTCTACTTAATAAAACCATCTGGGTTTTCATGCCTACAAACTTTTTCACCAGTCTCGGTCACAAGTTTTACACATCTCTCTACTGAATGAGGAAGTTTCACCTTTTCGTTGAAATTTCGTTACCCCGAGCACTTTCAACAAGTGATCCTTGATTAGCTGTTAAGAATCCTAAACCCCTCAGTTATTCCCAAAGGTTAACTGTGCAAACTGGGTGTTAGGATTTTGTGCTTCCAAAATTAGTCCGACAAACATAATGCAGATATTGGAAAAATCATAGACCTACGCTCCTGTTTGGTTATATATTAAGATGCATTAGTTAGGATTAATTTCCAAGCCGCAGATTATCCTGAATTTATTGATCAGCTCAAGTGTAAGCTTATACCACTACCATTATTGTCAAATACGGCAACAAAGAATTGGAACTTTATTGAAAGTCAAAATCCAAGTCATAACTTGATTACTTGATACCACACTAAATCGTTAGAGAGATGAGCAAAACTTTTGACAGAGGCTGAAGGACAATGTGGCACGTGTGAAAACCGAGAAGGTTTTAATAATAAATAATAATTAGATCAAGAACATTTGATACGAGTTCAGAACAAAGACTTCAACGTAATGAATTATATCCAATTGGGTAGGTTGATTAGGTAGGGTGCGGTGAGTGGGACTCAACATGCTGCCCATGCAACGTCATTAGGACCGTCATTTAGGGGGTCAGGGGGTGGTTTGGTGCCCCCCCACCACGAATTTGAGAAATAAATGTATTGACATTTGAATGGGCGTGATTTTTGCTGTTTTCTGCTGAAACTGCCATTGAATTTGCACCCTTTGACCGTCCCTCCCCCCCCCCTGAAAACTTTAAGTTACGGTCCTGCACGTGGTAAGTCCTGATTCGTTTCAACACAAGAGAAATTTATGTGAAGCATTAAAACGGGTGTTTAACAGTCTACTTTTATATTTTTATGTCAGCTGAAGAATTTTTGAAATAATTTAACTTTTACTTTAAAAATGGTATTTTAAGGCTTTCTGCGCAAATTCAAATGATCGACTGATCGACAATGTGTCCCCACATTTTTTCTATTTATTTAGGTAACTGCAAAGTGTACTTTTCATACTGTTGAAAATGAAGTAAGTTATTTTTTGAAAAAGAAATATATACGTTTTTAAAAATTACTGACTTTTTCTATTTTTTCTCAAATGGAGGGTTTATGCGCGATTCAAAAATAGTTTAACATTTGGAAAAAAAAAGTGTGGCTATAGTTAAAATAGGTTGTAGCAGCTGTGCTGGCTCCTCTCAACGTATATGCGCACAAAGCCGTTGTAGCCTGATTGGTAAGATGTTGAACTCGTAACCGAAGGGTCCCGGGTTCGATGCTAGCCGGTCGAATATCCTCCGTGTTCGTTAATGATATCTTGACACGATGATTATCTAGTGGTGAAAGTCCTGTAAGGCTCAATACTTCTAGGGTGCTGGACCATCTATTGCTTGGATTTTGATTCGTATTAAAATAAGATTTTTAAGAATCACTATGAGCAAAGTGGTGCAGACTAAGCGTTATAACCATTCACTCTATTAGAAAAAGACTGATATATAACCTACTTAAAGTCATTTGAAAATTTTCATTATTGATTTGTTCGCCTTAGGAATAAATAAGCTTGTGCAACGTCATAGCTGCATATTTTTTTTTTTTTAATTTGCCTTGTGATCCTCCATTTAAATGATTCACGAACAGCCAATGAGCTTTAGTTTGCCATCTATTAAAGATAGACCTAAATATTTTTTTTCAACGATATTTTTTTCGAAATAAATAATTAATATTATATATATATATTTTTTTACGTTAAAAAAAAACATTTGCAGCCAATTGACATCTTTAAAACGTAACAGCTGCGTTTTCCTGAAAAGAACAGAAGTACTTTCCCAAAAACTAAACTATAAGCACCGAAAATGAAAATGTTTTTACTTCTTGGTAATTGCGCTTTTACGGAAAATATTTTCTTCGGTCTTTTTCAATACTTTCTGTTAAAATGTCTGGATGCAAGCATAACGAAAAGCACTCATTGTGGGATTACGTAATCCTTCTCATCAATCACTTTCAAAATGATTAATTTCCTTAGCGTACTTTAAAACTAACTATTCATACACGTTTTGATTTTTTACTACTTTCGCTTGAGGAAGGAATTTATTAGTTTTGGTGAAAGGATTTATCTGTGTAAAAATCAAAAAATTTCGAAACTGTCTTGCATTGAAACAGCTGTTTCATTTCCATGTTTGAATAAAATAACAAACACCTGATTCAAGTTTTGAAATTTATTCATTTTTGGATATTCTGACCTTTCTGTTGAATGAAAATGATCTTTTAGTCACTGTTTCAATAGCGCTGTAAAAATCTGGAGTTAGAGGTAACATAAATTGTGTATTATTATAGTAAAGAGCATTCTTTTATCACATTGCACAATAGCTTTTATTTTCTACGTTGAAATACAACTACAAGAGGACGTTTTTACGATATTAGGCTTATCAATATTTGTAATTGAAGACACAAATCATGTTAGATTCTTGTTTCATTGCATGAACCAACTGAAGAACATGAATTCTTTATATTTATCGTGTGAAATTCTGTTACAGCGAATGCCATTATAACGAAATACCCGTTTTAACATGTTACATGTTCATTCCTCATTTAATTTCCATGACATTACTTGAATTCCATTACAAAGCTGCATAGTACTAAAGTTAAAATAAAAAATCTGCTAACATAACTGACAACCCACCAAATCCTGAGTTAAACACTAATTTAACAAAACGCGAAAGTCTTTAAAACTAAACCTACTCAGTTACGTCCGGTAGTAGTTTATAGGAGGCCCCGACTTCACATGGTTATTAAAAGTTAAGAGATCGTATATAATTAGTTAGGTATTAAAATAATTTATCGTATAGTAATTAAAATCAATGTTTATTTTATAATTGGGTATTTAGTTTAGTTAATTTTTGTACTGGAATTGTAAAATTAGTTTGATTTATACGCTTGAGTAGGAAATCGTATTTAAGTATGACCAATTATTTTTTACTTTTTAGTCTCTCTTTGTTTTTTGAAGCCGGTTCTTTTTTTATTTGAAAATAATTTATAAGAAAATTTGCAGTTCTCTGCAAATGCATGCTTTTAGCCTTGTAATATTTTAAAATCTCATAAATCTCAATATTTTTTGATGTCCTCAATCAAGTGTGCTCATCCCCCCCCCCAATCTCAATGACCCAAATCCCCCCACTCCCCCATAAAAAAATCTCGATTTCGAATGAGGTTAAACATAAGTTTTTAGAGTGCCTAATTTCCAGCCAAATTCACGGGGGTGGGGGTGGGGTAGTGCTATAACAAATACCATTTGAACTGAAATATTATTGGATTGTTCACCCGCCTCTCCTTCCCAAAATTTACAACGTGGACTTTGAGTAATCAAGTTTTGGAGATTCCTGAGTTTTGCTACACTTTTTTTTCCCCCAAACGTACTAGTCCGAGCTTAACTAGTCCGAGTTTCTAAACTTAATATAATAGTCCGAGGATTTTCGAAATTGTAATTTTAAAACCACAGATTTTAACGATCTCTGGTGATTTTAGTTGGATAAAAGGTTCGCGGCCTCTCCCCGGTAACTTTTCAGCATTGAAATTTCAAAAACGCAATTGTAGATAGTCTATTGTTGTATTAGGGAGACTGGACGGGTTCGGGGGCTCTCCTTCGATAGTTTTTCAAAATTGTAGTTCTAAAAACGCAGTTTTAGACTATCTGTGGTAATGTTAGGGAAAGAAGAGACTCGGGGGCTCACCCCCGGTAAATTTTCGCGATTAAAGTCTAAAAAATGCTATTGTAGGGTACCTATGGTTAGGAGACAGGCAGTTTTCTGAAATTGAAGCTCTAAAATTGCAATTGTAGCCGATCTTTGTGACGTTAAGGAAAACAGTTTTCGGAAGCTCTCCCGGAATTTTCTCGAAATTGAAGATCTACTTAAATTTTCGTACTTGTAGTTTTGAAAAAGCAGGTTTGATAGATCTTGTTAACGTCAGTCGAAGGTGAATTTCGGTGCCATTCTCCCGGCAATTTTTCAAAAGTAAATCTCTAAAAACAATTCTAGGATTGACGATTCTAGGACACTTGATGATAAAGAGGTTGTTATTCGGGCGTTAAAGTCGGGGTGCTCTCCTAGAAGTTTTCCAAACTGAAGTCGCATGGCCGAAAAAGATAGATCAAACAGATACCCTGTGACAGATATTTTTCGGAAATCCTCAACAATAGGATTAAGCTATTCAGCAGACATAGAAAATCAGAACTCAAGAATTTTAATGAATCAAATATCCTTCTATGCATATCAGATATAGAAGAAAGTAAAAATGATTTACGAAAAATAATTGAAACACTTTAAGAACAGAATGTTCTACTTCTATCAACGAAAACCAACATCACTGAAAGCTTTAATAAAAATCATCTAATGATAAATTGAAACAATCAGTTTAAAAATAGTAGAGAAGATAATAGTAAAGTGAAATGAAAAATTCATCATAAATTTAAGCTAGTTTATGAAGAAAATTATATTAATTAGGGTATGGTGGGGTAAAGTGGTCATAAAATCGTAGGTTTTCAACTTATGTGAATAATAGATACAATAAATTCTTTAAACATTTAAACTTTTTTTGCTTTTATTTTACATTGCATTATTAAAGAACACAGTACACTGAGTTTTAGGAAAATAAATATTGATTTAAGTAGTTTTATAACACTTTCGTTTCCCTTTGTATTTATGACCACTTTACCCCATGGGGTGGGGGAAAGTGGTCATAGCATGGGGTAAAGTGGTCATAGCATGGGGTAAAGTGGTCATAGTTAAAAATAGATGCAAAACCATTATAAACAACCCTAATATTTGTATATTTCTGTTATTTTTATAATTACAAGTATATGCACAAGCATATGTCTGTATACACGAGTATATACGTGTCGTGTACACATTAATAAACACGTTCATATATGAGTAGATACATGTATGCATCAGATACATGCATGCACCGGCCTACTCAAGTATATACGTGTATACACTAGTATATAAGCATGTATACGTGATTACCTACAGGAGTGAATACGTGTCTACACGAGTATATACGCGTGTAAATGAACATCATATGCGTGTATGCACTTGTATCTCGAGTACATACCTGCATACCTGAGTTTATACTTGTACAGTAGATGCATAAACGCATATATAAGTGTACATACACATATATACGAGCATACACGAGTTAATTCGTGGATACATCCAGTGCGTGTTTGTACGTGTCTACTCACATATATATATATACATATATATATATATATATATATATATATATATATATATATATATATTGTGAAGCATGAGTATATACGTATGTATATGTGCAAACACGATTATATACCTGTATAGACGTATATTTACGTGCATACATCAGTACATGTATGCACGTCATAAATGAGTTTTTAAGCTTATATACATGTATGCCTACAGATCCAAGCTCTTGGGTAAAAATCTGAGGAGTGTGAGGGGGAGAATAAGAAGCAAAGAATTATAAGGAACTTACGTTAGCTGACGCGCTACATGCACACAAAGCCAGAAACTGATGAATGCAAACAAATCGCAATTTTGTTACACAAAGATGATTTTACCCAACATTTTAGTTTTTAAGAAATATTTAGAGCAGTTGTTAAAAGTTACGGCCTGTAGTCACAACAAAGGCGCAGTGACAGATGGAACTTTTTCAACAGTCTCGTTATTGCAACAGAGAGTGCTTTGTGATTGCGACGCACATGTATTATAGCTGCAGGCTGTAAATTTCATCAATCGCATTAAAACTTTCTTGAGACCTAAAATGTTGTGTAAAATTTTCTGTGTGTAATATAAATTTGTGATCTATTTTGCATCCATCAGTTTCTGGCTTTGCATGCATGTAGCGCGTCAGCATTGTGTTTGTGACCATATGTTCCTTATGATTCTTGCTTCTTATCCTCTCCTCTAACACATTTTAATAATTTGTTCAAAAGTTTAAACTCACCCTGTTTACTTGTATATCATATGCTTGTATGTAAGTGTCTACTCGAGTACGTACGCGTATATTCGTGTCTACCTGAGTATATAAGTATTTATATATATATATATATATATATATATATATATATATATATATATATATATATATATATATATATATATATATACGAGTATAAGTGAGTATATACGTGTATAGTCGAATGTATATCTGTATAGATTAAAAATACTGGCAGATACCCATATACGTATTTATTGGTGCGTTTACGTGAATACGTCCATATATGGGCACGAGTATATGCGTATGCATATGCATATACTCGTATATTTAACCCCGTTTACTGTAAAAACAATACATATTAAGTGAAATTAATATTTAATGTATATCTGCCTTATACTTAACGATTAAGTGACATTAGAATAACAATATTTGTTAAGCCTAATATTATGACCACTTTACCCCATCTTACTTAAATTGTTGTAAAAAATTATCTAAAAGAGATTCAGCTAACTGCTAATGAGAACGAGTTCTTGAGACATGTAGGAAGCTTCCTATGCAGTCAATCTGTTCATAATTCTAACAAACAAAATTTCCCAAAGAAGTTAAAAGAGGTGTTTAGATTTTAAAACTTATCAAATTCACACAAAATATTTTTTTTTTACCAAATAAAATTTTGCCAGTTGTAAAATTTTGAATTCAAAATGTAGTTTCTAACTGCCCTACTCTATAACAAAATTTTCACATTCATTCGAACATTTATTTCCAAGCTATAGCCATTCATTTGACGAATGACCACTTTACCCCATTGACCACTTTCCCCCACCAGACCCTATCGATTGGAAAGATAAAAAATATGTTATTCGAAAACTTCAAAACTAGTGCTGAACGATTGTCAAGGTGCAAATGAGTCAATGAAAGATTAGAGCATAGTGATCAGAATTATTACAACAATGAATAAAAAAGAGGGGAAAACTTTTTATTTTAGTTATTTTTGACCTCTATCCCTCTCATCATGTCACACGTATTCATCATGCAGATTTGTGCTTCTTCCGGAAAATATACAATAAATTAAAAAGAAAGCAAATCGCCTGATCCAGCTTTGAAATGGACACCAACTGCATCCCGTCTGTGATGTTCCCTTTATTGAACAAGAAGTTCCGTCCAGAACTAGACGAGCCTACTTTCCTGTACACTTATATCGACTTTCTAATATCTGATCAATATTCTCAAAATTAGCTAAAATCGCAAATTAATTCAAACGTATCTTTTTAACATTTTAATCTGTTTTGTAGAAATTAAATATACCCCCTTCGTCTGAAGAAATAGATGCGTAAAAAATAAATGAATGAACAAATATTTTAGTTTTTTTGAAAACAATGTTTGTGATATAATTAAAGTTGATAGTATTGGTTATGATGATATGAGAGAGATCATTGCCATTAACGCTTTAAAGACCTCATCAACAGTTGGGGTTGATATTGTCCTTCTTTTATTGTTAAAGGTTGTGCTGATGGGCTAATCTGTCCTATATCTGTCCTTATTTTGTTTAACCTTTCTTTGAAAATGAACACATTCCCTGATGCTTGGAAGCATACGAAAATTATTCCTGTTTTTAAAACTGGTAATAAAAATGAATGCAGAAATTATCGCCCAATTGCAATTTTGAGTCCTTTTTAGAAAATTTTTGAATTTATTATTTATTAAAAGCACTTTCATCAAGTAAAAAATTTAGTATCACCTGCTCAACATGTTTTTTTCCCAAGCGATCTTCGAGTACCAATTTGTTTTGTTTAACTAATAAAATCATTTCTGCATTTAAAAGCAATGGTCAACTTGATGTTATTTACACTGATTTTGCAAAAACGTTTGATGCGGTTGACTTCGGTATTCTTTTGGCGAAATTGAATTACATTGGCTTTCACATCAGTCTCACGGACTGTTTTTTTTTTTTTTTTTTCATATTTAAGTGGTCGTATGTTATATGTTTATTCCATTGGTCCTATTTCTGATGATTTTACTAATACTTCTGATGTGCAGCAAGGCTCTAATTTAGGGCCCTTGCTTTTTATTTTATTCATAAATGATATTTGTAATATTTTTCAATATCGTGACTATCTTTTGTTCGCTGATGATTAAAAGCTATTTAAAAACATTCGCACTATCTCTGACACTACCTTTTTACAGATGGAGTTGGAGAAACTGCACCGGTGGTGCATGGTGAATAGGCTTTATTTGAAAATTAGTAAATGCAGTGTTTTGAGTTACAGTCGCAGATCTGAGCCATTCTTGCATCTTTATAAAATTGACCAACAGTGTTTATCGCGTTCTGACTTTGCTACGGATTTGAGCATCACTTTTAATACTAACCTTAATTTTACGCAGCATATTAACAACATTGTTTCAAGGGCATATAAGGTTCTGGGATTTTTTAAACGCAAGACTAAAGATTTTTCTAATGAGCAAGCACTTAAACCCTTAATTTTTGTCTTATGCTCTCCAAACGCGAGTACTGCAGTCTTATTTAAAATCCCTATACTACAATAATAAATCTAAAATTCTTGAGCAGGTTCAATCCAAATTTGTTTGTTACTTATGTTATAAAACTAATAGTCAACTTTTAAACTTATTCTTACTCTCATTTATGTACTATTTATAATGTTTCCACTCTTAAATCACGCTGTGAACTTTTGTGTCTTCTTTTTTTCTACAAGGTTCTACATAATTTAATTGACTACTCAGATGACGTCAATTCGATACAACTTGCTATCCCAAGTTGGACCCTTAGGAGTCATTCTTCTTTTAAAAATATTTTTACCAGACGGAACTATGTTGATACTTTTTGTCTTTTAAAGTTTTACAAACTTTTTAACATTCATTGTCATGATTTAGATATTTTTAGCTAGTAATTTTACAATTTTAAGGCTTTATGTTTTAATATTTTAAATGCATAGTTTATTTTAATTGCTCTTTAATAAATAAATAAATAAATAAATAAACAACGTAGTAGCACCTTTTAAACAAAGCAGCTAATATTTTTTTTCATTCAAAAAATCTTTAATCGCTTTCAAAAAAAAAATAAATAAATAAATAAAAATAAAAATAACAAACTCATTAAAACAAATACACTATGTGATAAGAAGGAAAAAAATCGTTTCTTTTCTCACGTTGCCATTTTTTTAAATAAATAAATGTAATTTCAAATTAAATTAAAAAACAACAACAAAATGACAACTTTAAAATATAATTTTCATTATCAAATCAAAAAAAAAATCGTCTATTTTTTTGTAGAAACATAAAGGACTCCGAATTCATATATTAAAACTTTAATGTGAAAATAAAAAGAAATCACGTCGATAATAATTACCTCAAAGTAAAAATCATGGCGTCGGAGTAGGAGTCAATTTTATTTTGGGGAAAAAGAGTCAGGTTCGGTTCGGGAGTCGAAGGCTTTTAATTCAAAGCTCGTAGTCGGAATCGGTTTTTCCTTAAAGTCCGCTGCCATTGTTTGTGATGTCGAATTCGGACTTATTTAGAGATAAAAAAGTCGGAGTCGGAATTAAAGACTTTAAATTTCCAAGAGTCGGAGTCAGTCATTTCCTGCCCATGTCAAAATTTTTGCCATAGTTACGGAGTCAGAGTTGGAGTCGTGGAGTTGGAGTCGTGGAGTTGAAGTCTGACTAATTTTCGGGTACAGGAGCCGGATTCGGAGTCGACTGCCCAAAAATTCGAGGAATTGGAGTCGGGAATTGTTTATCCAGAGCTATTTACAACAAAAATTGTTTGAAGTAAATCTGCCTTAAAGTTCGGGATCTATATTGATTTTTAGTTTCGCCGTAGGCACTAATGCTAAGGGACTTCAACTGTTCAAAAGTGAACAGAAAGTTGTAAAAATCAAAAAGATATTTTCTATACGGAGTGTTCTTTATCAAGAGTTTTTTCTAACATAGTTTGTTTGAAGCAAATTCTCCTCTAAGTTTGGGATTTATATTGGTCTTGAATTTCCCCGTAGGCGCTAATATAAAGTTTTATTTTTGAATTGTTCAAAAATGAACGAAAAATTGTTCAAATCAAAAAATGAAATATATTTCGAACAAAAAAAAAATTGATCCATTCGGACCATTCACTCAAAAGTTACTGGGGTGGGGCAGACAGACTGACAGACATTCCTCCCCTCTCACTACCCTACTTTCCAATTTTTAGTTTTTGCAATATTTATTTAATTATTTTAGTTGTTTTTGACTTTTTTTTTTTTTTGTTTTTCGCGATATTTTTAAGATGCGTTAAGCCTTCTTGCATGCTTTTTCTTTCTTTTTCTGACTTGACTGGAATGTTGGATAAAAAGAAACACGGTCATTAAATTTTGAAAAGAGTACGCGAAAAAAGTACAGTATAACCTCGATTTAACGATTGTCAAGGTACTGAAAAAAGTTATCGTTAAAAATCAAGGATATTGTTAAATCGAGGAGCATAAGCATTTAATGCAGTCAGATCCGGAACAGTGGGAAGTATCATAAAATTTAGGATATCGTTAAATCCGGTATCGTTAAATCGAAGTTATACTATTATTTATGCGTCTATTTCTTGTAGAATAAGTTTAACTATTTTTTTCTTCCAAAAATCAAAAATTTCATGTTCTAAAGAAAATAAAAAATAAAAACTTCCAGAAAAAAAATCCCCCCCCCCCAAAAAAAAAATTGATGGCGCAATTTACGCCATAATCTCCCCTTGTGGGCACCCCTGTCCTCTATGTTAAAACATCTACTATTTTCTAAAAATTATTACTCAGATAATAATTTACTAGTAGTTAAACAAGAAAATTTTAGATCAATTGCATGCCTACGTTTTTAAGTAATTTAACTGACAAAAATCATGTAAAAATTATCACTTTTAGTCCCAAATATTTTTATTTAGCTTGAGAAATTAGATTAGACACAAATTATTTTGTTTTACTCATTTGATGCAATTATTATCGGATTCAAAGCACTATTTTTTGTTTTTACATAAAACTAAATGTACCTATATCTTTTTAACTACTTCAGTTTCAAGTGCAAATTTTCATGTGTGAAAAGTTCAGCGAAATAAAGTCAGTATTTCATATTAGTGCTCAAATAGTGTTTAAAAACATGTAAGCAGAAATTCTTTTTATTAGTTAGTACTTGAAGCAAATTTTTAATCCATCAGCAATCCTTTGTTTGCAAACATGCTCTCAGTTAAAATCATTAAAACATTGAGAGAAAACAAAATAATTTACGTTTTTCTTTTTCCATGATATTAACCAGGAAAATATTTCCCCGGGTCTCTTAATTAATTACTACTCATAATCACTTCCATTATACATAAATAATGCACTTAAAATGCTTTCAGGAATTCAACGTAGATTCTCAAGATTTTTTTTTCCTTCATCCGTTTCAATGCGTTGCTTGGTGACTTGGTTAAATCAAACACATTCCATTATGTACTGAATTACTAATTGTTGGAATATTTAAATAATAGTATAATTTTTTTTTCCATTTTAATGCCTTTTTGCTAATGAAAGAAGAAGTAGCCTACCATTTTGAGACAAGACATGCTTTTCATTCAATTTTATTTTTTTTAATCGGAAATTTTAACATAATTACTTGAAATAAAGTTCGTTAAAATGTTAACTCGTTTTGATATATAAATTGATTCGCAGCTAAAAGTAGTCTGTAGAGGGTAAAGTTACCTAATCTATTATTAAAAATATTATTTATCTAAAAATAACTCTTGTATTACTACCTAAACCTCTGAAGAACATCTGACCCCAATTTGTCAACTCTGAAGACTAAAAAAAACCTGTCTTGTAATTTGCATAAAGTAAAATTGTAGAATGTATTTACACAATACATTTTAATAGTTTAATATAAAAACTTTTTACATAATAGCAACATACGGGTGTGACGTTACACGTCTCATCAAAGCTCGAATGAAAAAAATTAAAATAATGATTAGTTAAAAATAACAATTAAAATAAAACTTTTCTGATTATACTAACTATTGAATAGAATTTTCAAATAGAATCTTCAAATTATTCAAGATTAAAAAAAAGCGAAATGCTGCTCTTTTGTCCTGCAAGATATATTCAAACGTTATTTTAAAGCACAGCTTTGTGCTCAGGAACTAATACATTTCCAACAATTCAGTCGGTGCTGAAAGACCTCAAACCAACCTTGAAGACTTTATCGATAGAAAAAAAAAATCTACAACTTTCAGAAAGTCTTCAAAGTTTCAATAAGTTTACAAAATATATTTTAAAAGATTAATATAAAAACTCTTCACATGGTGTATAGTGTGCAGGTATGAAGTTACGCATTTTATCCTTGTTAGAAAGGGAAAAGTTTTTTTTTATTATATTAGTATACTAATCATTCAATATTATTTTTTCTACCTGAAAATCACACCAGATAAAAGAAGTAGTAAGAAGCTCCTATTTATTTCTGCAATTTTTTTTCAACCGTTTTAAAAACCTACAGTCTGCATAAAGTAAAATAATTAAATGTATTTACAATTATATTTTTTAATTTTAGAATAAAACATTTTTAATAATATTTAGCATACGTGGTTGGCATGACACAAATGCCTCATCAAAATTCGGATGGGTAAAGCTTAAAAGCTTTCTTGTTATACTAATCATACAATATTATTTTTCTGGCTGCAAATCCAACTAGATAAAAAAAATCAACAAAAGGATCCTATTTCTTTCTGCAAGATTTATCCAACCGTTCATCTAAAGCTCATCTTTGTGATCAAGAACTAATACAGTTCCGACAATTCCGTCGGTGCTGGAAGACCTCAAACCAACCTTGAAGACTTTATCGATAGAATAAGTTCCTCGCAAAAGATAATTGAAAGGAACCTACTTTACCCGTAAAGCAGATCCTTTCAGCACTGTATGTTGACAAGTCAAGCAATCAAATGCAAATAATCCAGTTTTCATCTCTCGTGAGACGAGTTTGTTCGAGTTCGCCCTCTTGTCTTCGTAAGGTGTGACTTGCGAAAATATTTGAGAGTTTCTGTCACGGAACGGGAGATGACATAAAGGAATTGTTTTGTTAAAATAATATCTTAAATCAAATATTTTCTTGTAATTTCAATCAACTTTGGGTGCATTTTTGCTTCATTGAAAAAAAAAGGGAAATGACAAATATTCAACTTCAGTTTTGTAAAGAAATTAGATACTTGTTTTGCTGAGCTCAACTGGAAAATCGAGGATTGTCTGCCGAATCTTTAAACATTGTATTCGAAGATATTTTTCAATCAGCTCATACATTTTTAAAATCACTATTCATTAACTGTGTGTTGATAAGCTGTAGATACTAAAGCAGTGGCGCAGCAAAGCGGGAGGGCGGGGGGGGGGGGGGTGTAAAAACAAACCCAGAGTTATTGGTTTTAACGTAAATGAAAATTCTAATACGGTAGTTTATGCATATGAAAGGGCTGTTTTGGTTATAAAAAAAACCCAGAAGGTATTTTTGATCAAAAAACAACCTCCATGTTTGATCAAAAAAAAAAAAAAAAATCGTCCAGAAGGTATATCTGGCAGCGCTAGTGTACTAAAGATATTTTATCACTGGAATCATAACACCTGTACACATGAGTGAGAAGGACGTAAGCCACATTATGGTAATTTTACAAGGAGAGAGGAAAAACGTTTGCTTTTTTTTAGAGTTTAAGCATAAAAAATGTATGTACAGTAGAACATAAAATATTTGCTCGTGCTTTTTTTATTGATCAGTTAAGAGGATAATAAATGTTAGGATCTTGTTGAAATGCACTAATCATCTTGAACGTGTAAGTTTGCTTTTTGTTAAAGTAAAAACTCAGTTTTCAAAAGAACAGTTAAAATAATTACTTCATATTTCATTAATGTCTGTTGTAAAAACTAGTTTTAAAATCTTTAACTACAATAAAAAGCAAGTTTTCTTATAAACTATAATTGATTACTATTTTTTAAGCACGATGTAACATATTAATACGATCTGTATTTGTACACACTAGTGCTATATGTTTTTCTAGAGTGAATTTCGTAAAAAAATTGGGTTTACGAAACTCAACTGATTTTAATAAAAATTATATAATTCCATTTGAAAGAAGCTTAGGGAGTTAAATTGAACTAGCAATCGCCAAGGTCGTTTAAAAGAAAACTGCTTTTTTTTCTAGACGAGACAGGAGCTTAATTTAAAATTTTCTATGCCTTCTGAATTATTTATAAGCTGAAAGAAAATTAAATTAGCGTGCCTATATTTGTTAATATTAAGGTAGGAAGCTTAAACAAATGCTTAAAAATGCATTTATTCAAGCATAAATTATCTAACAGTACATTCTCATGTGTTCAAAAGGAAATTTATAACTTAAGTCGTAATTTTCCTTTTTTATACATAAAAACGTGTGACATATTATTTTCTTACCGTGATCGAAAAGAGAACAAATTATTTTTTTAGATGCTTGATATAAATTTAAAATGGTTTAAAAAAAACGAGTTTTTAGTTTTTTTTTATACGCACAAACTATTAGATTGGTTCCTTGAAAAAAATCATGAAGTTTTAAAGCATTGCTCGAATTTCTTGGGATTATTTCATCCTCAGTTTTCTTTAGTCCTGTGTTCAAGCTTTATAATGTACTCTTTTCCACAACTTTTTATCAGAGCTGTGGAGTTGGAGTCGGACTGATTTTGGAGCAGAGGATACGGAGTCAGAAGTCGAAGGTTTAAAACGTCGAAGGTCTTCGAGAATCGGAGTCGTTTACTTTTTCCAGCGGTGTTTTTGATCCGACAACACATTCTTAAACTGAAATTATTTAAATGAACTTTTAAATGTTTTTTTTCCCAATGATTTCAATGACTTATGTATGCTTACTTAAAGAGTTTTTATGGGAAGTGGGGGGGGGGGAGGGCGGTGAGATTCCGAAAATTTTACTGAAGGCCCCTATTCTTTTTGTTTTCCCCTTTAGTCCACAACTTTGGTAGTGCTTGCGGAGTTGACTTATTTCGGAGTCTGACTTATTTTCAGGTAAAGAAGTCGGAGTCGAAGGCTCTAAAATTCCCCGGAGTTCGAGTCGAACCGACTCTGCAACCCTGCTTTTTACACTGTAAAAATATGCTTGTTGAAATGAAACCTTAAGCACTATAGTGTTTTATAACAGAAATAAATTTTAAATTGGTACCAAGACCTGCTATCAACACCTGCAGTCTTGATAAAACAAGTTCCTAAAGTACTACAATTCTTTAAGAAAGATCTCATGAATCATTAAGTTCAAAGCATTAAAATTCGCTAAATTACTTTTTGAAGATGCAAATGCTACGCTTTTACTTCTGGGAAAGGTTTCCTTAGCCATTAAAAATTAACGATCTATTTCGTACTAGCACAACACAATCGGTTCTGAAGTAATAAACATTATCGATAAGGTAACTCAGTAATATATATAAGATCGACTCTTGAAAGCAGTGTTCGACAAATTACTTTCCTTAAATTAGTGAAATATGTGTATTTTTATTTTGTAAATTGAAGTGAAATACTTCACATTTTTATTGCAAAGTATTTGAACTTATTACTAAATAATCAAAAGAATTTTAGGAAAAGGGTCCTGTAGCTAACCTCCAAAAAACAGTTCCTAAAGCTGACATCTTCAAATAAAACAATAGTTAAATAAGATAAATAAATACCTTTGTGCTGAAAAATAAAGTAGGAAATAACAACGTCAAACAGCACAAATTACAGATTACTGCAGACACATGTTTCGGCGTTACAAGGAACGCCTTTATCAATGCAAAAAATAATGAGCTTATGGATGAAAAGGCATCCGACGAAAGATTTGTCGGAAGCAAAACTTTTGTCGGATGTCTTTTTATCCACAAGCTATTTTATCTGTAAGCTTATTTTTTGCACTGATAAAGGCGTTCATTGTATCGCTGAAACACGTGTCAGCAGTAATCGGTAATTTATTCTTTTTCAAGTTGTTATTTCTTACTTTACTTTAATAGTTAAATCATTAGCAATTTTATTAAAGTAATTCGAATAAATTTTACTTTCTTATTAATTTTTTGATTGCAAAAAGTGGAAAATAATTTTTAAATAATAAAATTTTCCTCGAATAAAAAACATAAATTTTAAAAGAAAATTCTAAAGTGTGTGTTGTAATTGTACATAAACAGTGAATCCAAAAACGAAAAATTCGTTTGTTCGAGACGGAGCATTCCTGCAAAACTGTAGGAGGAAGCGAAAACTGATACACAGAAGAGGAACAATTCCCTAACGTGCAGTTGAGTTATTATTTTTCAAATGTGCATTAGTATACAATAAGGATTTAATTTTTTTTAATTCCATTTTATTGAGGCTACAGTAAACACTAAAAATTCTGAAAATTGAGCAAAAAATTCAAAAAAAAAAAAAGCTTTTTTAAATATAAACTATTGGATCCAGGGCAACAAGATTTTTTCCGTTTCATGCATTATTTAATAAATTACTAGCTGCATCGTCTTGCTTTGCACGGTCTACCTCGAAAATAAAATAAATGTCAAGTGTCGCGTGTTGAATAATTAGGCTTAAAGAAAAAAAAATTATGTTAATTTTAATTTTTGGCATATTGAATTCAAATTATGTTTTTCGCAATCACGAGCGTGTATGTGTATGAATGCGCCTGTGTGTTTGTGCAGGCGCATGTGTGTGGGTGCGTGTGTGGGTGTGTATGTATGCATGTGTGTGCGTGTTGTGTATGCAGTGCTGTGTGTATGTGTCTGTGTGGAGGCATGAGGGTGTGTATGTGTGTGTGTAGGAGTGTGTGTTTGCGTCTGTGCGCAGGCATGAGTGTGTGTAAGCGTGTGTATATGCGTGTGTGCGTAGGATATGGACGCAACCTGGAGACGGTTTTCGCAAGAGGAGCAGCATCGTGAGGCCGGTCGACGCGGCGGTGGTGCTGGCAGAGGGTGCTGGTGGGAAAATAAAATGATAGGAATTCAAAACAGTCAAATGAGAACAATAAGCAATCGTGATTGCTCAAAAAAGTCAGTAAAATTTTGCGGCAGATTGCGGAAAATTGCAAAAAAGTAAACATTTTAAAACCCTCGATTACAGGAAAAAGCCTTTGAAACAAAAGCCAGAATTTTATCTCTTCATATTCGAGAAAAAAAATGGCAGCAGATCTTTCTTGTTAATAATTTTCATCGCGCTACAAATTTTAATAAAAACATTGTTACTGAAAATTGAGATGAAATACTGAATAATAATTTGAATAGAGGAAAGCCTTCAAAAAATAGGGATTATATGTCGAAATCTAAGTGTCATAATTAATAGTTTTTAATTGATATCTCCGCTAATATATTGTCAGAGAATTATGTTAAATAGCCAAACATAATGACGGGAAAACTAGGAATCCAATGATACCTGGCTCGATGGTCAGTTCATTGGCGTTCGGGAGAAATAACTTGGACATAGATAACGTGTGCACTACATAGATAGATACATACACTCAGTTTTTAATTTTTAAGATGGGTTAGTTTTGTTTTGCGCATCCGCGACCGCGCTCTTCAGTTTACATTTTGCATCACGTTTACACTGCTGTCACTATTTACATAAGAACATAAACTTACAATGTTCCACAAGCATCACAATATTTATCGGATTATAATAAAACTTTAGGAGAACATACGGATAATATCTAGTTATAGTTTCATGCATGAATTTTAGTAATGAAGGTTATGTAAAGTTAGAAATTCAACTCTTCTGTTGTTAAAGTCACCGTATTTGCTGAAAATTTCATATTTTCATTTCTAGCCATTTTTCACAAGTCTCATAAAACGTTACATGTAATGAATTTATGTAATTATGCCTCATGATTGAGAAACAAGTGGAAATTCAAAGTTAAAAAAAAATGTACGGCATGGAGCAATTTGAAATTTGTGAATTTTCTTTAAGAAACATTTTTCTTTATTTTAAATTTCTTACAAATGTTTTTTTTTTTTTTTTTTTTTGCATCATTTTTTTTTCTTTGAGATGGTATAAATATATAATCCCACAAAGTTTTAGGCATCTAGATCAATTATTGAAAAAAAATGTCCTCTGAAGTCTTTTAAAACGCTTTAAAACTCAAAAATTACGACTTGTCTCTTTTGTAATTGAAAAGCTGTGGCTTTTAAACCAGCTCAAAGTTTGAAAAGAAAACTCAGAAACTTTTAATAACCTTTCATAAATTTCAAACAACTCTGTACAACTGGCAAAAGCTTGTAATTATGATTATATCTTTGATTCATCCTCCACATTTCAGAGACAGTAAATCTAAATCATTCGAAACTATTACTGAACATAATATCAATTTGAAAGAAACTACGTAGTTTTAAGACTATTTTCATTAAACGATTTAAAAATCTTTCACCATACAAGATTCGCACTAAACCATCTTAATATGCGTATGCATATAATTCCCACTAGAACTCACATTTTAAAAATGAGTAAATGTTTGAAATGATTTTTACACCGCTTTCAACAAATATTAATCAGCTTTTTCATCTACTTTCTGAAAGCATGGTGTCTTAATTTGAATATCGCAATGCATTCTTCATCCGGTGTGATATATTAATATTATCCACGGTACACAATAAGAGCCAATTTTTCCTCCCTAGCCGTTTCTTCGTGAATATTATCAAGAATGAAAGGAATTCTAATTTACACATCTCTTTTCCCTAAGTTGGCATTTTTAGCATATTTATTGTAAATGCAAATGTGCTATGCAAGTTTAAGTCGCTACGTTAGAAAAGCTGCACATGTTAGCCACACTACAATATTTATTAAAATAAATTGGCCCAATGTTAGTGTATTGCTTGGAGTTTACTCTTTAGAATCTATGAGAGCACAATGCTAAACTCTTATAAAATTTGCATAAAAATAACGGAATTGAGAAGTTTTGAAATCATCTGAGAACTATTGGCTTAGCAGAGAGTTAAAGATTTTTATATACAACAAAACAAAAATTAAAAAGCTGCTAAATTTTTATCTAAAATACATAGCACGATCACTAAAGAAGCTTGATTGAATTGCCGGCTCATACTTATTGTTTGCAAAGCGTGAGATACGCCGTTAAAAAAGACTCAATACAAATATATCTGCTTTGTCTTACGCATATAAAATACAAAATTCGAAAACAAATATAGCAATACTTTTTTTTACAAGTCGAATATTTTAAATTCAGATTTAAATTGTATATTTACTGCAAGTCAAAACAAATTGCAAAGATAATCACCGAATTGTTCACAGTCAGTGATTTTGTTTTAAACGAAAACAATCATCACATCCCAATGCGTGATAAAATGATCTAAGTTGAATTTTTAAGGATGCAAAGGCATTTTTACAATAAAATACCATCCTAAATGCTTTCAAAGCAAGCACAAACAGATATTCAGAATGAAAAATTCTTATTGTTAAAATTTTAATTTGAATATGAATAACAATTTCAATCAATATTTTATGCGTTGTTAATATTTAAGCAGGAGAAATTTCCGGACGAGTCAAGTGAGTTATTTCTGTTGTGAAGTTCATAACAAGAGCAGTAGATATTAGTTTATTATGGCTTTGCTAATTATGCGCTACAATTAAATTAAAAAATTAGGCACTTCATAGTTGAAAAGCAAATTGAGAAGCGTTTTAATTATAAAGTTTAAGGTGTATTTAAAAATAACACAAACTTTTATTTTCTTTTGAAAAAAACTGATACTCTACATTTCTGCGCCAGTAACATTTTATATGAGAACAAAGTTTCAATTTATAAATAAGAACATTGAGTTCTAACACAATTTGTTTAAATGATGTAATTAAAATTATTTCAGGGTAAAATTAAACCGTAATAAATGGTGACGTAATTAACATGACGTTATAAAAACGAGCAAAGAACCTACTGATAAGAAAATCTGGAAAGAAGTGAAATAACTAAGATGACTGAGCTTTTTCAAAATGAACAAATTTTAAGTTTCTTTCAAAAATTACACTGTATTTAGTAAGAATATTCTATTTTATAACAAGACTTATATTTAAAAATAATTTTTTTTTTGGTAGTATATTTGCACCTTTAAAAAAAACTGAAAAATTCCTTCCCCCTTTATGGGACAAATTGAAATATAAAATATTTTTCTATTGAAAAATGTTCTATTCAATCATAAAAAAATATTATTGATCAAATAAATGAGTAAATAAAAGGTTGAATGAATAAATTAAAAGATTATGAAACAAAATAAGCGAATAATGAAGTAAATAAAATACTTAATATATATACAGAAAAATAAATAAGCGGATAAAATGATGAATGAATAAATAAAAAAGTGAATTACTGAATGAAGTAATTCGGATGAATTAATTAATAAATGAAGTGATTTAGCAAATGATTAAATGAGTAAACGAAAAAAAACTATTTCACTTTGCCCCGCTTATGCATGATTAATTGTGAAAAATATTGAAAATACCAACAAGATAAATATTAACAAAATTAATGCTTCATCGAATATTATAAGGTATAAATAATATTTAAAATGTTAAGAACAATAATTTTATTTTATACTAACGAAAATAATTTTTGACTTACAACAAAAGATTACAATATGAGTATCAATTTTTGAAAATTGCCTACTTTTCGTTTTACTTTAAACTTCAGATGTAATTTTTTCCTGATTGGAACAGACTATATGTCCTACTATATAGTTAAAATATTAACAGATAGTTGTAAACACTTCACCATTTCACTTTGCCCTACATTCCTCTACATAAAAATAAAGATACAACACAGCAACACAACAAAAAACACCGAATTGTTTCGGTTGATCCCCAGTTTCGCCAACATTTAAAACTTCTTCCCACCTTAAACATATCAAAAGATATGACTAAAACTAGAAAACAGCGGGAAGGGGAAGGATATTCCGTCAGTGCAACTGAGGAGACTCTGTAGTTTCTATGTTTTGCATTTTTCACTCTGTTATAACCATTTCAAAAATATACTAAACACTTCCATTGATTCTGGTCATATTTTTAAGAAGATTTAGTCGATCTTTCGTGATAAGTAGCATAACTTTCGTAAAAAACGGCTTGCATGAGTATTTTAATAACATTGTGCAAAATTGCTAATTAAGGTAAACAAATTTCGTTATTACGTATTGCAAATATGTTATTTTAAGAGTTACTGTAAAGTGATTATCCATTTAGTTTTGTCAGGCTGCAATAATTCCCAAAATTCGTTCTTAATATAAAAGTAGAAATCATTAAATGCTTCGGATTTAGCGCACGTTTCTACTTTCGATGAAAAATTACTATAGACCATAGGAGATATTTTCCAGCTATTATCAAAAGCTAAACTGCCCGCATTGAGCGGTTTTAATCCCCATGAGTACCAAAAGCTTCATCAAAAAATTTATACTCGTTCAGGTTTCTATGATATAAAATAAAGAATTTGATTAACTGGACGTTTTTCAACAAAACAAAAGAGATATATCTTTATTTTAGAAGGTAGTATCAGACACTTTACCGGGTTGCTCCAGTAATAGTTTTTTGAACTCTCGTAAGTAAAAATAACTCAAATTTATTGACGCTGGATTCATTCATAATAGTGGCGCTAAGGAGTTTGTTGTGATGGTTGTCTAATAAATATACCCTAAAATAGTTTATGAAAGTTAAAGCACTTCATGTTTAAATATAAGTGTTTAATTTGCGAAAGTGTTCTTGAAGCTGTTGTGATTTTTTTTTTTTTTTAGTTTTTAAAACAAAACATACTTTTTTTAAACCGCTGATTAGATTTGGAGATTTTTCTCCTTTAAATGATAGTTAAAGACCTCGGTGCAACTACGAAGCAATTCCTCACTTTAAAAACCCTCAGGATTCACAAAAAAGAAAAGAAAAAGAATAAAAGTTAATATTACTATTATAGTTGAATTCGCGTCTACGAAATTAATTTCACTGACAGTTTGGTAACACATAATGTTATCCATGAGTAATTAAATGTTACATATCAGATGTGTCCTTTTCTTGCAACAAGTACGTACAACACACTGATCTGAGCTAATCCTTCACGCCCGAATATATTCCAAATACAACTTGCGTACTTGAAGTAAGTGCGCCATCAATGTAAAGGTGGTTAGGAGTATAGAATGGATGATTGTTTAAATCTAAGCTTGTTTAACTTTTTAAGACGTGAAAAAGGCATGAAAAAAAGTACAGTGAGCGATTTAGTATTTGATAAACGTACATATTACGTTATGTATAATCGATGATCGTTTTCCATTAAGTGAACGTTTTAATATATTTACAGCCCATTAGCATTTCTTTAAAAACAAAATTGATAAACTTTTCTGCAGTGAAGTTCTTTTTACCCATAATGCTCTAAACTAGATGACAGCAGAGGTCTGTTATTTAAAAATACAAGCAGAAGTTCGCAATTTAACCGAACGAACGAATCGAAAACCGCTTTTTAGGTGTAATTTTTCAAATAGAAACCAAAATGATCATTTTTTTAAAGCAAATTTTGTCGACAGGCGGGCAACAAAATATTTAATGTTGGGCTTTGCTAATGAAATTGGATGAAGTATTAAGGGAAGTCATAGCGTATCCATAAAAAAGTCACCCTTGAGAAATTATGTACAGGTGTCCCTCATATAACACGGTTAATTTGTTCCGTGTAGTATCGAAACCGTGTTATACGAGACTTAGAAATAATGTAAATCATGGGATGTATAACCGTGTTATATCGAAACCAAGTTTCATAAATACAAAGTAAAAACTTATTAGAGTTATCAACCATAAACAGAATGTACTAAACAAAAATGAAATTTTATCTTTTTAAAATCTACTATTCGAGTTATATCAAAACCATGAAATATTAAATTCAAGTTTCGTACAGTGTAATATCAAAATCGTGTTATAATAATCGCAAATTTGGTACCGTGTAATATCGAAACCGTGTTGTAGAAGTACAGTGTTAGACGAGGGACGCCTGTATATTATTGTCTAAATGTATTTTAAATTTCAAATAACAATACAAATAGTATATTCAGTAAATTACTACCCAATAGTCAGGGCAAAAGCAGAAATACATGAAATTCACCGCCAGCTCAGTCATTTCCAGCCGAGGACTGCTAATTCTACATTAGCTACCAGTTTGTTTGGCACTCTTGGCTTCCTTAAGAGGTTTTCCATCTCCAGCTCAGTCACTTTCCTATGCCGGACTGATGAGTGCTAATAAGCACGAAACTGCAGTCCTCGGCTGGAAACGACTGAGCTGGCGGTGTATTTCATGTTATACAAATAGTAGTTGATTCGAAAAAAAAAATGCGAGTCCAGTGATGAGAAATTTATTTTTTAATGATGCACTGATTAATATGGGAGTTGTACCGTTCTTCCCTTGAAACGCAGCCTGTTACAGCTGCTTATTTTAATAGCCTATGGAATGTGGATCGGAGATTTATCATTGTTCTGCAGAAAGAGTTTTTTCCGTTATCTATGAAATGATTTATATATTAATAAAAATCTCGAAAGAAATCATAAGACAGTTCTTAATGAAAGAAATTTCATAAGTTTCGAAATAGCACGATTTAAGGAAATACACGACATGCATTTGTTTTAATCCTGCTTCGAACGTTTTGACAATGCAAAACATTAAAAACCATTCCATTTCAACTAAATAAAATTAAAACTTCTTACTACCATAAAACATAAAGTGGTTCATTTAAAGCGTTTGGCATTTTCCATTACTTAACAAAAGCTGTAGATGTACGACAGAAAATCAACCGCTGTGATCAAACTTTCAATATTTCCTTATGTTTTAACGGTGTGAAAATCCGTTTTTCCTTTTTTCAGAGCCGTGTCTTCTCTTATTGACAAATCGCACCTGCTTGCTTCTTTCTAAACTTTCTGGATAAAAGGAAAAGTTTATTGCCGTTTTAAACCTTATACTTGAAGATATAATACTTACTTCGTTCTGAGAAAAATTACGTTGTCGGCCTTGCTACACGTTTCAATCATTTAAGAGAAAGTTATTGTACTGGATGTGATTAACTGAGGGTTGTGGAGCCAATATGATTTTGGGGTAAAGGAGTCGGAGTCGGAATCGGAGGCTCTAAAATTAACAGACTCGGAGTGAGAGTTGAAATCAATCAATTTATCTCTAGTTCCACAGCCCTGGTAAACACCAGGACTCCCCCTATTGGAATACATGTGAACAATTGAAGGCATTAAAATAATACAATAAAGTAAAGTATTATTTTTTTTCAATCTCTAAACATTCCTTCACACAAAGACACGACTATTCAATAGTAGAACATTTTTGCAAAAATGATAATAATCTTTAAAGATTGAAAACATAAAAGTAATTTTCATTTATGCATCCCTTTCTCCTATATCATTCAAGAATCAAATTAGTACAGTCGACTCCCGAGTATCCGCGGAATAGGAGGGCACAGTAACCGCGGAGAAGCGAAAAACGCGGACAATTCGAACAACAGGTAAAAACCGATACTAGTGTACACACAAATACATTTAAATTATAGCTAAAAACATTGCTATATATCATCTACTAACATAGAATGTAGAGATTGCCATACCGGAACAAAAATTCAATACCGGTATTAATACCGGTATTGGAAATTTCTCAAAAAATGTTTGAAAACATATTGATTCGTTGCCTCATTTCATAATTTTGTACAAAATTTTTATTATTATGAAACCGTATTGTGAACAAGTGTAAAATGAAGGAACATATCTCATAATAAAAACTCAATAATAGTAAAAACCATAATGCGTCGATTGAATTGTATCTGAGCTTAGAACGCGTTGAGCGCTCAAGTTTCCAACCATTAAAAATACTTTTTCTGAATTTAAGCAGGTCGGTGGTACTACAATGCGCTATACGCCTCCTCATATTGTCCAGAAGTCCTTCATCTTCAAATAATTCGGTAACTTGCGTATTATTTTTGAAAAAAATCCTTTGTGTGTGTGTGTGTGTGTGTTTGTATTGTATGTATTATTATTATTACAATTTTTTCAAAGACTTATAGCTAGCTGTATTTTTTTCCGATACTTTCTAGTATTAACATCATTTTCTCTTGAGTTTGTGTTTGACTTTTATTATTAGCTCTTTGGTTTGAAATTTGCGATAAACTTGACTAAATTTAGTTTTGTTAGTTTCTCTTATTCGTTTTCGCGTTCTTTTCAAAATTCTTTACAATTACAATTATGTAAATATCTGAAAAACTGTTTCAAATAACTATGCTTAAACTCTATGAAAATTTTCGCGGTGCAATATAATTTTTAAATATTATATTTCCAAGTATAAAGTGAGATATGACGACAAACCAATACCCGGTGACAACAAATTCCATTTGTTTTACTAACAAGAATAAGGTTTTTGCCAAAATTCAAGTTGAGAAAATATCATAAAGTACTACTGCAATTGATGATTGGAATAAATTATTTGTAGAAAAAATACATTCGAAATTACATTGGAAATTACTTTCGTATAACGGAAAGTAAGTAATCAGGGGAATAGAAAAAATAAAAACATGATGCACGAAAACGCGTTTTATCTCGCCGTCTAGCAATGCATCATTTGCACAATTTCCGCTACTTTTGTTTAATGAGATTCTATTATTTCGTGATTTTGAAATCAAATTTTTACATCAGTAGTTTGAGTTTGGTTCAGTATCATGTAAAAAAATGTACATTTCAAATATAATAGATATTTATTAAGTTAAATTAAAAATTATTTGATTAAAACTTTATGATTTTGATCTAATACCGAAAATGCCGGTATTTAATCTCTTAACGATCCTTTAAAGACAGGACACGATTGTCTCAATGCCTATTTGTTCCGCTTTCAACTGAAGGATTCCCCGATCCGCACTTTATGCAACTCTGGACAAGTCACGGACGCTACTCATCTGGACGACTGCTCTGCACTAACTAATTTTAATTGTGTTGTCGAGAAATATTGGAGAGCCCGCGGTTTTACAGCCTAATGGTCAATGTACCCGGCATTTGTGAAATAAATAAATAAATAAATAAATATTTAAAGTTTTAGGTAATTAGTGAGTATGTGTATGTGAGTATGTATAATAGTGAGTATAATCAATTTTTTACCTCCTTTTTTAAAAAGTTAAGAAATGCTCATAAAGAACAAGGGAATGCATGCTAAATATTAGATAATTATTTCACTGCTCGTTAATGTACCTATAGTTATGTAACCAATAAAGAATTAGCTTTCAAAACAGTCTTAGTCTAATCATTTGGCCAGCACTGTACATTCATTTTTGTTGCACGCAAGTTTTAATGAAAGATATTAATGATTATGTCTTGAAGAACATAATGTGATACTGTGAAGTTCGGGGAACAACAAACTTATAAAAACACGTTTGAAATTTTTGTCATGGGATGAATAGGGTAATGTCGTCTTCTGATTTGAGTCTTGTTTTACCATTCATCGTGATATTAAGAAACTTTTGAATGATGGAAAGATGTTCTGAAAACAACTATGTATTCTTGCAAATAGGAGTCAGATTTCACAGATATGTAGTATTCTTATCACATATTCATGATAAAAAGATTTCTTGCAGCTTAGGGGCAGTAAAAGTGATAGTTGGGTTAGCTGTACTTTATTTACGTCAAATCAAATAAGACAAAATTCAATTTTAATGTGGGATAATTGCTGCTCACATCGTGCTGTGTTACTAATCAAAATTTATGGGAAAAGAATGATTGTTTTTTACCAGCAACTTATCCTTGCAGAAACCTAATAGAACATGGTTATAATATGAAGGCAACTCACATATAACCTCCCCAACAACTGTAAAGATTTTTTCTGCTGGTGTGAATGTGACAGAAAAACCTCAATTTCTGGCCGTTAGGGACAACCCGATTGGAACCACCATTTAATAGTGCCAATATCTCACTGAAAAGCCTTAACTACTATTAAAGCGGATTTTCTGAAGGGAAAATATGCGTATTTAGAGTTTTTTCTTTCCAAAATTACAAACAATTGTATTTTAGTGGTAGTTATTATTGTAAAGTATTACTTGTATTTTTATAGTTGGACTTATTTTGCAACAAAATATTTTTATTTAACGCATCATGTTTTTTTATTATCAAATCTCTTAATCTACCAAAAACATGTCTCAATAAAACAAAAGTTTAAATAGCTTTAACTGTTTTAGCAATCTAAAAGAAAGTGAGGATCGATTTGTTTAACGGGAAATGGTATCCTGAAACGTTGAAAAATAATATTTTTTATTTTTTATATATATTTAAAATATTCAAATCAAGAGCTTTGAAGTGACACCAAATGCATATTCAAAGGAACTCAATTTTTATACAGGGTTAGCATAAAAGAATATCCCGGTTTTAAAAATTTATAATTCATAAAGTATTGCACTTACCATTGTAAATGACACGTAAAAGTAAAGCTGAACTGTCCAAGTTTCTTTTTACTCACAAATGTTCGATGTGTGCGCCTTTCGTATTGCGACACACATCTACAACATACATTTTGGAGTGTTTCACGGTCGATTTTTTTTGTAATGCTACACATATGCGACCTTTCAGTTTTTGCAATATTGCAGGCAATGGTGGTGTATAAAGACTGTCTTTGACGTAACCCCTTTAAAAAATCACGTGGGGTTAGGTTAGAGGATGTGGCAGGCCAACGCGTAAAGGGTAAATCGTCATCATCTGCTCGACCAATCCAGCCTGCGGAGCGTCAGTGGTGCAGTGACGGGGGGGGGGGGGATGCGGAACGCCCCCTCCCCCAAAGTTCTTGGTTTTAACATTGTTTTCGATCCTAATGCAGCAGTTAATACGCGTGCAAGGGCTGTTGCGACCAAAAAACCCTCTCCAGATGAAATTTCTGGCTGCGCTAGTGCGGTACGTGGACGATTGAGTAATTATCTACGATTAAAACAATTGGACAGTTTATATTTATTTTTATGTAGTATTTGTTGTGGTAAGTGTAATAGTTTATGAAATATAAATTTTTAAAAATAGGATATTCTTTTTTGCTAACCCAGTATTAACGGAACATTGATGATGTCGTGTCCATAGATTGTGCTAAATGTTGTCGACGGTCCAAAGGACCGCATCCGCCAGCTTCGGTACCTCTGGACTGTAGAGGTCTCCTGCAACAGATCTCTGTCTGGTAGCAAGCCGAGTTTCAAGATCGCTAGGGTAATGCTTGGGCATTCAAAGATAAAACAAGTGTCTTGGTGTGAGTTGGTCTCTGGGCAGTTCTTGCAGTAAGGATAAGTTCTTTTCCCGTCAGGAAGGTGTTTATTCCCTGGTAATGCTGAGTTGTAATGTTCTGAGTCGGGCGAGTGTGGTCGTGATGTCTCTAGGGAAGTCAAAGTCGGTTATCAAAGGTTTCTTTAAGCGCTGGTTTAGAAGTCTGCATCTCGCCACTGCGTTCGCATCTGCAAGTGTGATGGTGTGGAGGGGTTGGTCAAGATCACGTGCCTATTTGGCCAGGGCACGTGGCACACTTATTTCTCTCGATGCTTACATGTGCGGGTATCCACTGCAACACGCAAGATATCCCTTTACGATGCATCCGATCGAGCAAGTTGTTTATGATGGAGGTAATGTTTGTCTCTCCATTTCGGATGGCCTCTAGGACTGATTTAGAGTCTGAGAAGACAACTAGTCCCTCAGCAAGATCCACAGCTTGAAAATTAGTTACGTAAAAAGTTATAGCTTCCTTGATCGCCAAGAGCTCGCTGGTGAAATTAGAGGAAATTAATCCTGTGTTAATTTTAAGATTGAATTTTTCTCCGCTTGGAAGAGTGAAACTGATGTGCTTGCTTCAACTCCATTGAGAAATTTGTCTGAAGAACCATCAGCAAAGGCAATAGCTAGGTTCTCTTGTGAAAGCGTTTCTATGGTTTCAAGGGCCTTTCTTTTGAGTAGAATGGAATCCTTTTTTTTTCGTGCATGGTTGGAGCAAGTTCACAAGAATGGTCGTGTTCTTGGAAAAAGAGGTTCCAATAAGAAATCAAGAGATGAATGCTCCAGATTTGTCTGTCTTCGAATATCTCTATCTAACTGGAGAGTTAAATATCTTTTAAGCCTTGTCAAATATTCCAGTTATTAATGACTGTGTTAAAGATATTATCATTGTTGTTGCTGCGGAATCAGGGGCGGCATTTCATCATTTCATTTGGGGGGTCGAGTTTCTTAAATATGTATAACCCCAAAGCGAAACCAAACACACATTAGCTAACAAGAAGTTGTCATAAAATCGGTTTAGTATGAATAAAATTAGTGTTTAGAAACAATTAAAATTTTGATTCATTGACTAAAAAGTTATCATACAAAACATCTCGCTACTAAAGTTTTTATACCTTTTGGAAAAGTTATAATGCATGATTTTTGGAATTCGGAAGAGTAGGGAATCGTGTTACTAATCTATCATTGCCCAATGTCGTGCTGTTTTGCCAGTTCAGCTAAATGGAAAAAAAAAAAATTCCCTTTGTGCTTCGAAAATATTTCTCTAACCTCCTGAGACATAAAAAAAATCTTTCTCTACTAGATGAACTGATTGTAATAGTTAAAAAATAATTGAAGTAACACAAAGTTATGTATGAAAACACTGTTTATACCTTGCTCTTCAAAATCACCCAGGCTACTTCAAAAACTGTGAGGGGCTTAAACTTTTCATCATTGAATAATCTAGTCATGTCGGCGCTCTCAGCTTCAATGAGATATCATCTGCCTCCAGCTCTGTTATTCACTATTCCAGACTGATGAGTCCATAACAAGGACGAAACTGCAGTCTCTGGATGTGAAAACCATTCTGTCGGTATATTGCTTGTAATTTTTCTTGCCTCACGCTAAAAATTTTACTCACAGTTGAAACATTTTATTTTTCGTTTTCAAAATCCAATCCAAAGAACCATAATCCCAGCCAACCATACAGAAAAATAATTATCATCAAAACTTGTGTTAAATTTCATTCGAAACTGAATCTATTACTTCATACAAAATATTCAAAAATCAATGTTTTATTTCATATCATCATGTGGATTTTTGTTACTTTTTTTTTTTTTGCACCTCTTTAAAATTTGCTTGAAGGAAGAATTTTTTTGAAAAATTTCACAATTGATTGAAATATACATCTATAAAAAATCTATTTTCAGTTTCAATTGTAGATTGAACTGTGGTTTGAAAAGTCGAGTAGCGGATTGAAGATATAGATTTTAATAGAGTAAAGCATTTTTCAAGAACCTTTTCCCGATGCAAACAAATTGGATAAAAATTCAAACGAAGTCCTACATACTAAAGGGCATGAGCTTTTTCACCACTGAAAGAACCTTTTTGCAATAATTCTTCCAGTCGTCAAATTACTGCTTTGAAGCTATAGAAAAATGGTTTTATCGTTTTAACGCTTGAAGATGATCTTGTGTCACTCCGCGATTGCATAATTATAGAGCCCCATAAAAGGTATTTGGTTGATATGTTTTTTTTATTCAATAATCACATGCATTTTTAAGAAGTTTCTATGAAAGCATTGTAATGTATTGATCAGCTAAAACGTGTTTCTAGCAGAAGAAAGCGATGAACACTCATTAAATAAATATACACTTAAAAAATGAGCGTGAAAATGAATGTAAAATATCAAGGAATTTTCTTGTGAAAATCATGCAGCCACACCACTTTTCACGAGCCTTTCACATTGGACATGCCATCGTTACACTGGGCACACAAGTATGAAATATTTAGCCTATATGAGGCAATGTCTTTTTTAGTTAAAATTAACCATGGTTCTCTATCAGTTTTCTGTGTTCTGAAAAGACCGGAAAATACTTCACGAATTTCTAAGTAATCATCCAAATAACGAAAAACACTTTTTCTAGTCTGAGAATGTGTCGAGTTTCATCAAATAGTTGCTAAGAATTAGCGAGATTTTCTTTAATGAACATTGATTTCCGACTTACGTAAATTGAATTCACCCATTTTCTATCATTCTGCTCAAAAGATTTGGGGGTGCGGTTGCCCCCTCTTGACCCCCCTATTTGCCGCCCCTGTGCGGAATCTATTTGAATTTGACAGTAGCACGATTGCGTCTGCTTTCCAATGGTGTTAGACCAGTCTCTTGTTCCGCCTTTTCATTGTTGGTTAAGGAGACGGAATTTATTATAATTTTTGAAGCTGTATGTTGCACAGAATCTATTTGTTGTTTCGTAGTAGTTGAAGCCCGAGCCCAGATTGGAGTAGCATACTGATGATAGAGCAGTATGTGTTCTTCAGGGTTCGAGATTTAGAACCCCAAGTGGTTCCACATAGCTTCCTGAGCATATTTAATCTTCCAAGAGCTTTATTAAAAGAACATTAATGTATCAAAATATACCTACAATTCTACTTTCAAACGCGATTTTATCAAAACGCCAATTTTAAAATCTCATGTTTTTTTTTTCTAGAAAACTTCTCTACATATTACTTTGAAATTTTTACCACTTTTGTTTAATACGTTCATTTTTTCACTGAAATGAAATCTTTGTTCTAGGACTCACACTTTTTCCTTAACAGCCGTTTTTATGGTCGAAAACGCTCCTTTTCTTCATTTAAAAGTGACTGTTGGGAAAAATTTAAAAAAATATGAAATAAAGAGAATGTGTTTAAAATTTCCCTTCAGTAGACTCTTAGATATATCTTGAAAACACTTTAAAAATCGTAATTTTTTATTATTAAGACTTTTTGAAAAAAAGGTACGTAAAGTTTACCAATTTAACATTAAGTTTATACAGAGTACCAACTCCCAATCATGTAATTAAAAATACACAAATGTAGCTCATCAGTAGCTAATACTACTCCCATGAATGTCTTCCATTAAATCCCTATGAACCTCTTTCTCATCAGTTAGAGTAAATATTTTTCTTTTAAGCGAAAGAATCTCTTTCTCTACGGCACCGGTATATTTTCTTTTACTTATCACAAGAGTCAGATCCAAAATAGAAAATCAACTGCTGAGGTCAAACCTCCAATATTTTCTCACGTATTAACAGTCCGCAGATCCAACTCCTGTGTTGGTTTTTCTTTCTCGGGAACCATGTCCTCCTTTATTGACAATTCGCACCTGCTTGCTTCCGACGTAACTCGATAGAGGGTGGCATTTATTATCACTTTAACCTTGCTTTTACTCCCGATGTAGACTTACTATATCTTTCTCGATTCTTCCCGTCTTTTGACTCAATACGTTAAGAGATGATGGTTTTAACTACGTTTTTAAAAAAATCTGTCTCTTTTCAAGGAATAATTTTCGTAAAAAATAAATCCGTTGTTAAGCTCGTTGTTTAGCAGTTCGAATTTTGACGGACACGTTATTGTTGCAAATATTTGTGTTAAAACTTTTCAACACCTTAATAAGTGATCAACGAATTAAATTAAGTATCAAAAATTTTTACATATAGTTTCAAGTTATACTGGGCCTGAAAATTTATGCGAGAAATGCTACAGGGCAGACATAAATACACTTCAGCGACTTCTGTTACCTGTCACGGCTAGGACTAAGCGAGTGGATGAGTCACTAAGAAGTGATTTATTTAAAAGTTTGAGGGCTCATACAAAGTATAAAAATAGGCATGGAAAACCACGCAGGGAAGACTGAAAACAGTAACATTTATATAGGACAGCATCGTACGTGACATAAAGTGGTAAATTTAAATGAGTCAGTGAGAGGCAAAGGGATGTAAGAGGATTTTTTTTTCAAGAAAATGCGTTTAAAGTTCAGATTTTAGGGAGATTTGCATTAAATTAATAAAATAACAGTATCCACCTGATTAGGATACTGTTCCTATCTCTTGCCCCAAAAGAGAGCTGAAGTTCTCCTACCATTTATACAGGTTATCTCGAAATTTTAAACTTTGGCACTTGGATCCCTTTGCTTTTTTAGACAATATGGGGAAAAGAGAAGCCAATGGATGTAAGTCAACTTTTTGAGCTTTAAATAAAAACGAATTCAAGATTTAAAACCTAGATAATCTTTCATTGAAATGTTCTACTAAATCATTCTCTATAGCAGCACGCCCCGGGTTTACTAAAGGGTGTTTTTTTTTTTTTTTAGTCGGGAACACTGTTTGATCCGTGGGCCATTTTGATAGTTGTCACTTGTTTTGACTTGTTAGACAACAGGACACAGGGATCAGGGTACGGACCAGGGTGCAACACGCCACACAGCGCGTGTCACAATTGATTTATTGAAAGAAACTTTCGGTGAACGAATAATTTCGCTTAATGGACCCGTGAATTGGACTGGGAGGTCATGCGATTTAACTACGCTGGATTATTTTTTGTGGGGCTGTGTGAAGTCTCAGGTCTACACCGATACGCCACAGACGATTGACACCTTGGACAAGAACATTCCCCACATATCACTCACATACGGCTCCCATTGCTTGCAAAAAGTGATAAAAAATTGGACTTCCCGATTAGACGTTCTCCAAGCCAGCCGAAGTGCCCATATACCAGAAATCACATTTAAATAAAAACTACAAAGGAAATCATCAACATCATGATCATGACAAAGAATAAAAAGAAATCATCTTTCGAACGAAGCCAAATTCATGGCGATTTATATCATTTAACGGTGTTTTATTTGAACCTAAAGTTCTACTAACGAAGCCAAATTCATGGCGATTTATATCATTTAACGGTGTTTTATTTGAACCTAAAGTTCTACTCTAAAAAAAAATTACCCTTTAGTACCGTCTCTTCCCCGTAACAGATGGGAGTTTCTCCTACCATTTGTAGTGATTGTACCCCAATTTTAAATTTTGGCTCTTATATGCTTTTTCCTCCGAGGTGTTTCACATATAAATTGAAAGTTAGAGCTCCGAAAGGAAAATACAGTTCAAAAATTGTTTGGAAAAGGAATAACTGTTTTTAAAATAAACAGGAAAAAATGTGAAAAAACAAAAGAATTCCAAAATTTCAAACTAAAAGTTTTTAATACGTTTTGTCATTGTTATTTACATTTATATTTAGCGCTGTAATGATATTTTAGAAATTAACGCCAGTTAATTGTGAAACAACGTTATAGTCCCCTTCTAATTTTATGTGAATGCTCTTACTAAATATATAACTTAGTTTATAATTTATCATCATTAATTTACAAAAATTCTCAACCTCTAAAATTCTGATTGTTCCCTTGTAACTATAAACTAAATGTCTTGAACTGTACCTGAATTTCCTTTGAAATATTTAGTTGTAAGAAATATTTTCATATTTCGTTGACGCGCATTTGCGGGAAGATATTTATTAATGTCTTTACACTACAATGGCATTAATTCTCTACTATAGTGGTCTTTAAATAAGTATTAAGTAATATGAAATGATGTTTATAGCAACGAGAATTTACTAAGGTGCTCTAAGCAATTAGAAGTCATCTTTGCACAAGAAACCATTGTTTATTTTCACCGCAATCATCACTTTGCAACAACTGAAATCTTTTATATCAGAGGATTAGATTATTTCATATGATAAAATAATACATACTGCCAATAGTCTAATTGCTCATAATTGTTTAATGGACGAAGTCCATGAAATTTGTCAGCATCTCTAAACAATAGATCTAAAGAGGAACATGTTTCCGTTAATGATTCTATTTTCTGAATGGATGCAATCAATAAAAGAGTCCGTGCATGAACAAAAGAAGTTCATTTTTTCGGAAAGTAGAACCTTCGTTCATCATTAGTAGCGAAAAATGTCTTCGATTTCTTTGCCCTTATCGGTCGTCACACAGTTACTCCAATACTCATAGCGTTTGTTAGAAATAGATAAATTCAAATTCTTGCTTCCATTCTTTCATACACAAGGAGATGGAATTTTAAACTTTTAAAAGCTTCATTTTTATCTAAATAGAAACTGTGTTCGCCCAATTTCAGTGCGTAGTTTAAATATGGATCAACATAGTTCTTTGTCAGAATATTGCATGGCATAACGTGGAAAAATCGATACATTTTGTGCATTTAAATTATTAAATCACGAGCAATATTACCCGGGATTTCCTGTATCAGTAATAATTACTGGAAACAATTAGCTGCTCATTTGTTTCTTCAATAAAAATTAAAGTTTGTCACACTGACGTGGTTGCAAATTGAGCTCCATCCCTTGCCTTAAAATTTAAACGGTAGTGATAAAGAGCAAACTGTATTAGCTTAGAAACGAAATTGATATCTGCCTTTATATAAAACTGCAGAATTGTGAAAATTGTGAAGAAAGGTATGCTACTTTTTGAAATTATTTTTGTAATTTGAAGGCATCTTGACATCTTGGGAGGAAATGATGAATAACTAGTAAATATTTTTGGATTTAAGCATTCATTTGTTCCAGAATATATTTCTTCATATATTCTAGCAGTACAATGTAAAAATTTGGCCCAATAACGCCATACACTATATAAATGATCGTTTTCTATCCATAACTGCAGGAGATTTCAACAAGTATCTACGAGGCTTTCAGGGGAGATTCCGAGGAGGGTAGTAAATTTCGTTTTAAAAAAAAAAAGAACAATACTGTGTAGAAAAAACTAAAGAATGTGATACTATAATATACCCATCCCGCACGCTTTTAATGTGAACGTTGCATATAAACTGCGTTTGTCTGTCCTTTTAATAGGTGACTTGGTAGGTACATCCATTTAAATGCGAGATGCCAAAAACAAAAATGAACAGCAGCGAGTGTTGAAGAGGAAACAAAAGTTGAATGAAATACCTAAACTTATCGCTGATCTTATTGCTCGACAACCCCTGTTTTCCCCCTTTCGGTGGCTCAACACCGCCTGCGGCGGGTCAGAATTAATGATTTTACTCCTGGATATCTTGAGGAGATTTAGGGTTGTCATGACATCCCTGGATGTCCCCAAGACTGTCCTCCGTACTGGATGTCCAGGCCCTTTAAGGTTTAGAGAGGCAAGACAGGGCGGAATGTTTTACCCTGGATGTTCTGTATTCAACGATACCAGTATTGACCCGGTAGACATTGCCAGTCCATAGAAGATTAGGTTACAGACACGCATACACACACGTTTTAATGATGTCTTGATTGACGAAGAATGTTGCTACGCTTGAAAAGGACAGCATCTAGCTACTAATTTCAGCTTCATTAAAAAAAAAAAAAAAAAAAAAAAAAAAAAAAAAAAAAAAAAAAACAGAATTATTTTTTTAAAAGGTTGTTTGAAACAAATTTACATTAAATTTGCCGTTTTTACAACAATACCAAATAATAGCACTCAATCAAGCATGGAATTGTTGACCACGGACTTTTGAAGCTTACAAACCTTGAAAACAATCCAGGTTTTATAGTTTTTCCTCGTCTCAAGTCTCTAATTTAAAAGCATTTTTTCACTATACAATTGTTTACTTAGCAAATACAGTCAATTCTCGATAATTTGAAATTTCAAGGGTCTGGCAAAAACGTTCGAGTTATGGTATTTCGAGTTATGGAAAGTTTACACAACAGTCTCAAGAGTTTGGGACCCAATGAAAGCTTTGAGATAAAGGAAAATTCGAGTTATAAGTTTTGAGTTACGAGATACGACTGTACTGTGATGCGAAACATAGTTGACAAAAAACATTCCCATTCATTTAACAATAAAATACATCATTATTTTAAAATGTGCCATCACAGTTTCGCTTATACCTTAAATATTTCAATGCTTCGAAAACACATTTCTAGCACTAATTATAAAAACTAGAGGAATTAATAACAAATCGCGGCATCCTCTTACAATGAGATGTAATAAACCTCACACATATTAATAAAATAATCCCGAGTAATATAGTCCAGAATATGTGCTAAATAGTAAATTGAATATAAGATGAGAAAGTGTTACATTTGAATCAATGTACATCAAAGGCATAAACGCTAATGTTGCATAACTCTCATGAATTTACTCACTATGAATAATTACAGTAGGATTCATTATAGCTATACATTAAAAGACTCGTCCACGCATATTTACTTACCTTAACAAAAGGAAGTATTTCAATTGAGATTCAAAAATTAAAGAGCGTTTGTCACGAACTTTACACTTCTTTTACATTAGTATACTGCATGATATAAGCTTTCATTTAACAATTTGCATTTTAGATTCCGTAAAAATTGAATTGATATTGTAATTGTTACAATTTGGAATATTAGCTATAATCATGGCACTATTCTCTTGTAACAAAACTGTTGATATTTGACTGTCAGTCCGCTACTGCAAATCTTGCATTTCAATAATAAGTAACGTTAGTTTAAAATCCGGAACAGAATCGATAATTTCAGGTGCATTTTCTAGATTTAATAATCGTATTACATTTTCTCTACGCAATTGAAATGCATTTTTTGGCCGAAGCAAAAACTGTCTGAACGAAAATACAAAGTGTCTTTCCAACATGCGCGGTAAATGTGGAAGGACATGTAAAAATACTTAACTGAGGGGCTATACAGGGACTAAGGGGAGGATGGCTCATGGCGGGTAGGTCGCCCAAAGCGGGTAGGCCTTCGTAAGCCCCCCATGGTGTGTAAGCGGCGATGCATACGTATGTCGTGTTTGCATGAATACCCCGAGTTTTAATCAGTCCCAACGAAGCAACAGTGAAGCGGCATGGCACAACCTTGCTTAAAATTAAAAAAAAAATGATACATTTCTTTTAAAAAAAATGAAGTTTTGTAACTTGTGATTATAGTCGAAGACCAGCTTATTTTTTATTGTAAATAATATTACGTTATTCTGACACCATCCACCTACAAACTACGATAGTCACTTCGTTTGTTTCTTTTTTAAATTCTAGGTTATAATTATTGAAATAAAAAGCGCGCCTTCGAGCAAAGCGGTTATAGGATTCAATCATATATTTATTTATAATTTCTTGAATCGTGTGCTGACTTAGATTTTCTATTTCGATAGGATAGTATAGTTTTAAAAAAGTTATTTTTAGGATGGCAATTAATTAGTCTATAACTGATTAAATTAGTCTATTAATTTAATCAGTTGTTTCTTTATGTTTTATAAACAAATGCGTTGATTTTAAATTTAGATAAGTACATTTGTTTTATATATATTTTTTTTATAATGGCAGGTAGCTAATAAACTATTTTAATCATTTATAACTTCATATTTGATTGACAAATGTACCAAATCACAATATGTTAAGCTTACCCACTTTGAGCTACCTGTTAGGGGAAAGCGGGTTTTTCAAATATTTGTAAAGTTTGGTAATATATAAATATTGGTTTTTAAATAGTACAAAAATCACTTTTTATTTTGAAGTTCAAGAACCATGCTAGGAAATCAAACCGAAATTGTTGCAATAAAAATGCAAAAACTACAATTTTCGATCGTTCTTCTAAAACTTACCCGCTTTGGGCCACCCTCCCTTATCGGAAACACTTCAAATAGCGGTTATACCTTAAGTAAGGCTTCGAAAAAATTTGTATATCCATTGCTCTTCTCATGTGTGACTTGTTTATCTCCATGCACGAGCTATTGTACCAAAGTATAATCAAAGTCAAATCAGAAAAACCACCCAGCAACTACCGAACACCTTATCTGTATGCCATTTTTTCAAAATTACAGTATCCAGAACGATCATTTTGCCCTAATTTGGAAGTCAGTCAATCTAGAAGGGCTGTTACTAAACTGAGGGCGAAACACCAAAAAAAGTTTGTTGATTACATATATCTTTAGCCTGGAGGAAACTTCTCACAACAGGGAGGATTTCTTCTAACAACAGTGACAAGTCTTTATTCCTGCAATGTGTTCAATTCAGGAAATTTTTTACGGAAAGATACTTGATTATCACAGGAAAGTGGTGAAAATTCGAGAAATCCCGAAACGTTACTTGGAAAAAATCGGCGACGTTTCGGAATTTATTTACAGTGTAAAAATAAAAAAATAATAGCTTAAAAAACTATAAAAAACCACGCTTTTGTAGCAAAAAGAACTAAAAAGCAAAAAACAATTTTTGGATGATAAGTATATAAAGTAATTGACCAAACACTTAATTTTAATGTAATAAAAAAATCGTGGGGTGCTGTCGATTTACATTTTTGCATACAACAAATGGAAGAAATTCAAGACAACTGATAAAAAGCCCATCACGCTATTTTGTATTGCATTAAAATTAAGTGTTTGGTCAATTACTTTATGTACTTATCATTCAAAGATTATTTTCACTTTTTAGTTCATTTTGCTACAAAAGCGTGATTTTTTTTAGTTTTTTAAACTATTATTTTCTTTCTCTTTTCTGTTTAGTTTAACCTGTTTAGCGAAAATAATATTCATCTCAACATAATTCAAAATCTTTTATGTTCATGAAATCCCCCCCCCCTCAAAAAAAAGCGACTAAAGGTATGGGGCAGCATTTGAAACGCGGTCTCTCGAACTCCATAAAGAAAAATTATACTCCTTAAAGTGTAATAGCCGAGTCTCGAAAAACGTTCAACTGCTCCGATAAATTGCCAATAATTGTCTAATCCAGCAAGTCTATCTCAGTTATCGATGCATATGCGCGGAAATTATATTTATATTACTTTGAAACTTTGAGATACATTTTAATGAAAGTATTGTTTAACAATGGCCTGATCAACAATGAATTGCCAATTGAAGGCTCACCTAAATTTTGGCAGGAAATTAGTTAAAAACAATTATAAATCATAATATAATTACCTTGGAAAATTGGAACAAATTTTTCTGACGCAGGAAAATTAAAGATTTATATAGATATTTTAAAAAAAATTTTGCGAGCATTTTTCAAAAATTTCTTTTTAATTTTTCTTCTTCTCATTGTTGTGTTTATGCCAAAATATTGATTAAAATCAAAATAAACTAACAACTAATAGTTAATCTATTAATTTAATTATCTATCATTGCATTGCCATCATGTCTAAGGTCGCATGCCAAGTTTTAAAAAAAATCTAATTGCAGGAAGTAGACGAAATTTTAGTTGCTAAGTTCGTTACAAGATACATACATGCATACACATGAAGCAAAAAGAAAAGCGTGTAAGAAATATTAAAACACTTTCGAAGAGTGTTTTTGTTTCAGTTTTTTATTTTAAGTATTTTTATTAAAATGTATTTGCAAGAAATTGATATACAAAAATTACATTGAAGTAATTACCTGATAGTTTTTTCTCTTACTTTTTCACTTAAATGATGACTAATTTCTTAATACAAAAAATTACGAAAGTTATACTTTAAATTGCCAAAACAGCTTTCGTAAGCAGTATACATTCCGTCCACCTAACTATTTTTAAAGGATTTTCCTCATTAAAATAAACTATATTCTAGTGCCTAAGTCATACTCACACAATCAAAATCCAATTGCAAAAATGTTCAAAATCAGATGCAGAGATATTGAAAGTTTGAAGTAAAAATGAAAACGAGTCAAAAAATACAAAACCTAACTTTTTATACGGGCCCTAGATCCCCTAACTAATATTTAGAGAAATAATCTCCATTTAAAACTACTACTGACACAAAAAACTTGACATTTTTGCGACCAAAATGCAAGGAGATATTCCAGTTCAAAGTTTTAAAGGGACCATACTGAAGATGAGATTGGGACTTTCAGAAGAATGACAGGTCGTCAAAGTAAGAAAAACAAAGTATTTATATTTTTCATAACTGTTCAAAAATAAATGCAAATGTTATGCCGTAATACGCAAAAACGCACTCACTACAAAACCTCGAACAATTTGAAAAACCACATTCGATAGACACATATAATTTTAAACACTTGTTAACAACTATATTTTCCCCCAAAAGGTGTTACTGACTGCGAGTAAAAAGTGGTGTATGTCACAAAACGCTGCGTTTCATTTCTCGATGAATATTGGTCGTACTAATTTCAAACTTTTTGTGTTAGAATTATTTTTTAGTTTAGATTATTTCCCTAAAGATAAGTTAGGGGACATGTAGCGCGCATAAAAAGTTAAATTTTGTATTTGTTGATTCGTTTCCATTCTTACTTCAAACTTTCAATATCTTAACTCTGCATCTGATTTTGAAAATTTTTGCAGTTGGAAGTGTAAATCTAGGACTAACGGTTGCGAAAAAAAAAGTTTTGCATGATAAAACGGAACACCCTGTTTGTATATATATATATATATATATATATATATATATATATATATATATACACTGGTGTCCAAAAGTTAAACATAATTGTTATTTATGTGAGTAATGTGAGAAATATACAGCGAAATAGGAGGAAACGTGATATGCGAGTACAAAACGGTGACAAAGTAAGGAAACTACTCAAAAAAAACGGTAATATTTACTTTTATCATCCCAAAAATAGTTTAAATGAAAATGAGGCATATGAGGAGTTTACTCTTTGCACAAAAATTTTTCTTTAAAAGATGATGCTGAAGTTCAATAGTGTGTATGGCCACCTCTGACTGCTAGGCACGCTTCACAACGATTACTCATACTTTCTATGAGTTGTGGGCTAAAACAGTTCCAAGCATGCTGGAGAGCTCTTTTGAGCTCCGGAGCGGAGCTTGGCGGGGGCGAACGGGCTGCAAGTTGTCTCCCGAGCATATCCCAGACATGCTCGATAGGGTTCAGATCATGGGAGTTCGCAGGCCACGTCATTCGCTGGATTTTTTCTGATTCGAGGAAGGCATCGACCACAGCTGTTCGGTGACATGGCGCGTTATCGTCCATGAATATGAATTCAGGACCAACAGCACCTCGAAACAAGCGAACATAAGGCTCAAGAACATCGTCTCTGTATCTTTGACCAGTGACTGAGCCTGTTTCAAAAATATGGAGGTCGGTGCGGCTATACAACATAATGCCCGCCCACACCATTACTCCTGCTGACGCAAAGTGATGTCTTTCTCTTATGTTTTCCGGTTGGAAACGAGTCCCTTTTTCTCTCCAGATTGTTACCTGGCGAGAATCACTCTGTAGAGTAAAGCAGGACTCATCACTGAATATCACATTAGCCCACTGTCCCAGACTCCAATGCCGATGATGCAAGCTCCAGTTTAAACGAGCGCGTTTATGCGCTGATGTGAGAGGAATGCTAACTGCTGGTCTTCTGGCATACAGACTGACATGATTGAGTCTCTTGTAAACAGTTTGCCTCGAAACTTATTCCTGTGACGGCACTGAGCGCCGAACCCGGTTCTCTGGCACAGCTGTTCCTATGACGTCGTGCAGAAATTGCCAGAAAACGATCTTGGCTTGCGGTTGTGACTCTTGGTCGACCTGGTACTGATCGGCGGGTAACATCTCGCGTATTTGAAAACCTCTGCCACAGTCTCGAGATTACACACTGAGGCACATTAAGAATACGAGACACTTCAGTTTGTGATCGTCCAGATTCTAGCATTCCAACGGTTCTTCCTTTCGCAAACATGTCCAATTGGCGTCTTTGTGCCATTATTAGTTCTGTTTCACCAGATCCAATGTTTCTTCTTACAGCAATTGCATGAAACGCGCCTGAACTCTCTAAAGCGTGCGAGCTATTTTATCCACATTCCGAAACGCGCACCTAATTCGCACATGACACCATCGACTATACTATTTTGCATAAATATATTGTTTCTTCTTCAACCAATGAATCTCCATAAGTAATTTTATATAATTTTACGAAAGTGTACAGATTTTTCTCGCATTTTATGAATTATGCTTAACTTTTGGACACCAGTGTATATATATATATATATATGGGTCATTCTCCAGAAAACGTAACAAATATTTTTCAATTTCGAAACCTTTTGATTTTTTTTTTTTTTTTGTTTTTGTTTTGTTTTGTTTTGTTTTTTTCATTCTTACATGAAAATGTTAAGTACTAGAAGTAACCATAAACAATGGCCCGGCTAAGTTCCAATTATTTTACTCATAAATAAAAAGAAATTAAAAAATACCTTGTTCACGGAAATTAAATAAAGAAGATTTTTTTTTTTATGTTTAAGAATTGAGACCAATTTAATATCAAAGTAGTAATTTTGTTATTATGCAAAAAATAAGCAATTTTAATGATTAGTGGGAATTTAATATTAAGCTCTCTTAAGTAAAGTACGGCTTAATTAGTAGTTATCATTTTAGTTCAAATGTGTATTAAAAATAGTATTCAGTAAATTTGAGAATATACTGGCAATTTATAATTGTAGTGGAATGCCTAAGACCTGTGTATTTAACCTCCATCATTTATTTTCACCTCATAAATAATAACATTGATATGGTGTGTCACGGAGGAGAGGGATTTTCCATTAATATATGCTTAATGGATACATATTTCAAGGAAATATGTTTTCTGTTCATTGCTACAATCTACACATGACAAACGTATGAAAACATGTTCACTTTTTTTTTTTTTACATTAATTTACATCTCTGAAATTTGGGTTCACGGAGTTGAAAAGTCAGAATAACCACACTAAGTTTTTACAGCAAAATCTATGTCCTTGTTTTTCCACAAAAATCTCACAACTTGAACTATGGCTGAAATTAAACTAGGGGTTTCCCTTGTATCATGGAAAATAAAATTTTATGTCATTACTGCTACGTGTTAATGAGGAATGCCATTTTAAGTTTGGGTAACGGAGGTGAGCATTTTTTGTGTAACATGACTACATATCCTAAACAAGCTGATGTGTGCATCACATGACTTCCTTTTACTCCAATTTAATGTCATTTTCTCATTATTGGCAGTTTTAATATGATTGGCATAGTTTACTCTATAAATATCACCAACAGTGGCCAAATTGAAACCAGATTAAAAAAAATTAAAAAAAAAATTAATTGAAAAAAAAATCGCCAAATTTGTCGCCAAGTTGGCGACAAAACTTGACGACCAAAAGACTGGCGATGTATCGTCAAGTGTCCGCCAAATTATAACACCACTTGAGTTTACATCGAATTTAACAATGATTTCCCCTCAAAAAGGGGCAAAAGACCCCCTTTGGAGCATGCGAATGCAACCAAAAATTAAGGTGCACAACTAGATCCCACTAGGAGTCTACGTACCAAATTTCAACTTTCTAGGACATTCCGTTCTTGAGTTATGCAACATACATACACACATACGCACATACATACGGACATACAGACGTCACGAGAAAACTCGTTGTAATTAACTCGGGTTTCGTCAAAATGGATATTTCGGATGTCTGTACGTTCTTAGGCACACATCCACGTGTGTTTGGGTTGAAAATAAAACTCAACATTCATTTGGGGGTGAGCAAAATGGAAATTAAGGTCGATTTTTGGATGACAATGTTTTCGCGAATACAATACTTCCTTTTTTGTAAAAGGAAGTAAAAAACGAACTAAAATACAATATTAAAAAAACTATATATACTTAAACAATTAGTATTTGAGACACTTGTAAAAGGAATAATAAATATATATATATATACTTTTAATTAAACAAATTATTGTGAAACATTAACAGTCACACCAGGTGTATGGCATGCCACGGAGGTGAGAATTCACATGTTGTGTACCAAAAATATACTAAAATAAAATTTTTATTAAAAAATTGTTGTCAGTTTTAAATAGATATATTTTTGATGAAATTGAAAAGCTTTGTTTAATGAATTGTTCCTTAAAGTTTTTTCTGTGAAAGGCGTGTGACAGAAAAGTTACACTTTTTGAAGAATGATATATATATATATATATATATATATATATATATATATATATATATATATATATATATATATATATATATATATATATATATATATATATATATATATATATATATGTTGTTTGTGTGTGTGACAGAGGATGGGGCTCCTACAGAAAATTCGCTGAAATGTTATTGCAGAAATATTGATAACTTTTGTAAAACAAAGTTTTATTCCGAAGTGTTTAATAAAGCTCGACAAATATTATATGTATAATATACTTTCTATATCCAATTTTCTAACAATATTAAATTGTATAAATTTCGCAAAATTGTTGCAAAATTTCGATTGTATCGATTGTCAATCAAACTCATTCACTTATTCCAAACACCTTATTTTTCTTAACACATAATTAAGAGCTTCCATTCTCTGAGAAGTAATTATTCGATACCTTCATCTTCCGAAGTAAAATTTAAGATGAAGTTTTCGACACCTAATCTAACCCATCCATTCTGAACACTGCAATCAATCACGTCTGATGAAGTAACAGGTTTGCTTGTCTGAGACATTTAATCGGCTAAAACATTCAATAGCTTTACTGGTTCTTGTTTACCAAAGTATAGCAGATTCTGTTGAAGAAAGAAAAATGTTACATAATAAAGCATCAATTTTACTCTTTTTGTCAGCTTGTTTCAGCAAAATTTGCAATTAATTTTCTATAGACAAGTTCGAACCGTTAGAATGAAAAGATCAACATTACAACATGTCAATGCATTTGTAGGAAATTGCACTTAATAAAAGCAGATATCATTTAAAGAAAATAATAACAGTTGAATTGCTTGAAACAAGTAACCTGTGCAGAACTAATCGATCCTACTTTATCTATAGACTTAAGTTAATTCTTTAAAATTAAGAAATATTTAATAAATTTCTCAGACACTCTTTTCTTTTACTTATTGGTCATCAAAGCACACCAAGTTTAAAAGTCAGATTTTTTAAATACGATTATGTACAAGAAAATTATGTTTAAGGTAAAATTATTAAAGTGAAAAGGTCAAATAATCTTTGAACTTATTTTATTAGTCGATAGCAATTTTTTATTTTTTTTTTTTAAAGTATTGATTTATATCCAGTAAGTTACCGCCCTATAGAAAGGACTAATACATAAATATATTAAATACACCACCTGCTCAGTCATTCCAGCCAAGGACTGCAGTTTCGTGCTCATTAGCATTCATCAGCCCAGGATAGGAAGTGACTGAGCTTGAGGTGGAAAACCTCTTAAGGAAGCCAAGAATGACAAACGGTCTTCGAGTTGAACCGAACCATTGCTTCGGTCATTCGTCTGGTCTGTGCTAATTCTATATTAGCTATCAGTTTGTTTTGCAATCTTGGCTTCCTTAAGAGGTTTTCCACCTCCAGCTCAGTCCCTTCCTCTGCTGGGATGATGAGTGCTAATAAGCACGAGATTGCAGTCCTCAGCCGGAATGACTGAGCTGGCGGTGTATATTCCATGTATTTATTCATAGTTTTTAAAAGAACACATAAAGCAATATTAATTAATTGTTTTAATTAAAAAATATTTAATATTTTTTCTAAAGCGTATTGATAATATTCTTGTTTTGTTTAACGTTCGTTAACTTTTTTTTTTCATACTGAGACAGTCTAGTCAGATTTTTTTTTCAAATAAAAAAAGAAACTAGGTCCTATAATATCCATAAACGTTACTGTAGAAAGGACAAAAAGAGAGAGAGGTAAAAATAATTCGCTTCGTGTTTCACAAAAGCTTTAAATGTTTCCTCGTGGAACAAAATAGGTTGATGCAAGAATCGATCTTACTTTATTTTCGCTCTTTATTATTTTTCTAGTTTATGTGCAATTTAAAGCTTCTTCACTTTCAGCCAACTTTCCACTAAAACGAAAAAAAAAAACGTGAAAGGAGGCTCAACCTTCGGTAAATATCGCCAAAAGCAAACAACAATTATATACTAGAAAACTTGAAATCATCTTTGAAGATGGGAACTTGTGTCTTGGTCGAATTTTCTGCCCCCCCCCCTCCCTCTCTCCCTCGCATTACTATTGGTATGATAGTCCTATTACAGAAAATCATTCTTTAAGCGAAAGGTATCGGCAAGGAAACCTCATTCCCATGTCGCAATTTTAGTTTTAAGTTGTTTTTCATTCAATTTTATGAGAATTTCTTGCATAAAATGGACTTGAACAAGAAAATGAATTTTCTTCAAACAAATTTTACTTGAAAGAGCGTTTAACGTAGATCATAAAAACATTTTTTAACTGTTTATTTGAAGGGTATTTTTTAGAAATTCAAACATTTTAAAGAGTATTTATCAATTGTAGAAATTAAATTTTTTTTATCTAAAAATGTAGTAAAAGTAAAAATCGGGTTTTCATCAATGAAAATCATAAAATTTGTAGAGATTGTGTATGGAATTCAGTTTTTGGTATCAAAAAATGAGAAAAACTTTATTAATGAAACCAGAATTGCAGTTTTTCACTAACATAGCATTAAAGCATATTAGAAACTGATTGATTGAATCAAAGTTACATGAATTAAAAGCGGAAATCAATTGATTCTGCAATATATAATTACTGATCTTATTATTATTTTATTTTATTTTTCCATTTCAATGACATATGACTAACATTCTTTCTCTTTTTTTAACGAGAATTATATTGCGATTCGAGGGCCTATATTTTTATTCGATTCCCAAAAAACAGCTGTAGTTTTTTCATTGAGATACATTTGTAATTTATTAAGATCCTCTACTTTCTTTTTTAAAAATAAAAAAAAAGATCGAAAAAATTTTAGGAAAGATAAAAGCCGCAAAATTTTCCTTATGTTGGTATAAAAAGTGTATTTACATATATGGTTTCCTTGCTTTTTTTTTCTACTTATTTAAATCTGTAATTTGTTTCTTATGCATTTTCAAGTGTAAGTTTCGGAGACTATTGCTGAAAATAATACTATGTCATTAAAAAAGTCACTAGGGGTTGAAATTTAAAAAATGGTTCGAATAGTCAAAGAAAATGAATTTGACATCATATTTATACTAACAGTTTTCATTTTTTTTTTAATTTATTTATTTTTTTTGCATAAAAAGTGGAATAGTTTATATTTATAAATTAATTTTAAACATTAAGGAAAAAACATATATTGACTAATTTTAGTCTTAAGTCAATCGAGAGAAAATTAATGTTTGAAAATGAATGCTAGCGAACGAAGACTCATGAAATGAGACTCATTTATCTCTAGATGGAAAGTTCTAGTTTTATCAAAAAAAAAAAAAAAAAAACCGCCTCAAATAAGTCATTGACAAACAATTTCATAGAAAAGATTCATTACTGGTAAAAAGAAAAAAAAAACCCTAGCAGATGAAGTTATTTTGGACAGTTAAAATATTGTAGTTTCAATTCCTCATCCACCTGCTTTGTTTACTCTGCCATGTGAACTAAATTAATATATTCTCTCGCTCTCTCTTCTTCCTGCTTGCGTCCAATTTTCGCCTGCCCCATTGGTCGATAACTGAAGAGAGCTGTCGACCGATTGGCCAACCAGCTCTTTTGCCAGAAATCATTTTGCCTTCAGCGCGGCTTCTAACCGCACTTTAAACGCTCAGTCGATTTTGTGCTATGATGGACCTGTAACCCTCTCTTTCTGGTATACTTCAAATCAGTACTGAACCCAGTTTTACATTGAACAATTTGTGGTGAACCATCTGATTAATTGAACTTTTCATGGATACATTAATTCAAGCTTTATCAGTGCAATTTATTTCACGTTAAGTTTCAGTGCTAGTTACCTTGGATTACGATGTTATTGGTTCATTGACGGTAACCCGAACTATCGGATACTGATTTCGTGAACTGCTTATGTGCTCGTAACGAACGTTGCTTGTTTGAAGTTACGTAATTTTAAATGGTTTTATCGTACTAATAATAGTGAATAAGAATTCGAATCAATTTTCAAATCAAATAAGGACTACATTGAACTGGTTCTTAACTGTTTAGATTTAAATTGTGCTGTCTTGAGAAAAGAGAGTTCAACTAAAATGTACTATGTTAAAAAAAACTCTGACATATTTCCCAGAAATAACTACTCGACGTTTTGATTAAAATAGTTTGCAATTTGAGGTATTCCATAAGCTAATAATTTAAAACTGAGCGCCTTTTAAGAAGTTCTACGGTTTTTTTTTTTTCCAGTAGTAAACTTCATTTTTTTTTAATGCAGCCTAGTATCAAAAGCAATAATAATTTCAAGCTTTTCAATGACAGATTATTTACAGTGGCTTAATCAAACCATGGATAAATCCAAATTCGTAAAAATATTTAAATAAACTTATTTTTTGTGCAAATATTAAGTTATTTTTCGTGAAAAATTATCACTGTATATGAGGAAATGAAAATTTTTCTTATTGCTCATACTATTCAAAGTTTATAAAAAATATATCAGTTTTTATGTCTTTACCACTATTTTCCCTGCATCTTTATAATTCAGATTAACACTTTTACTCATGTAAAATAATTTTTGTACAAGAGTTTACGTAGTTCTGTTTCTTCACAATTAAAATTTCTAAACATCATCAACGTATTACGCTAAATATTTACATAAGTTAGAAGAGATTACGGACAAGACTTTTACCTTTATTCACGGAGAAAAAATAACTCCCGAAGAGTATTTCTTTCGGGCACAAGTGTATCATCCTAGCTGTTATTGTTTCCTACCATTTTTGTAATATCTACGGCGAAGGACGAAATTGATCTTTTTGGGGGCAAGTGCAGCCTAGGAGACAGTTATTTTCCTTTTCGTATCAACTTAATGGAGATGCAGACCTCATGAAGGATATAACTTGTTTCTCTTTCAACGCTATTATCTTATGCTAAGTGCTATTCTGTTGATAGTGGAAAGCAATATAGTTGACATATTTGCTCTCGAAAATATGTCTTGTATATAGAAACACTAGACGTATTTTTTGCCTATTTAATAAAAAGTTAGGAAAAGAATTAATGTGTACAGGGTATAATTCTAAAACTTCATTTTTCTTCCATTATTTCGTTAAATAATAGTATTTTTGAGTTTTATCTTACGATAAAAGATAGGTAAATAACTTTTGAAAGTTATCTGTTTCTATCTAAATCTTCAGAAAAGAATTAATGTGAACAGGGTATGATTCTAAAACTTCTTTTTTCTTCTCTTATTTCGTTAAATAGGAGTATTTTGGATTTGTATCTTAACATAAAAAATAAGTAGATAACTTTTAAAAAGCTAGCTGTTTCGATCCAAAATCTGCTTGTTTCTTTTTTTTTTTCAAATTAATAAACCATGCTCGCAAATTCTTACATTAGTGATAATTAAATTGGTATATTTTGACTTTTGACTCATTATCTTTCATGGCTATGTAGCATATTCAGCATTTCTGTCCTAAAAATATAACTAATTTGTTAATGCCTTTGCAACTTAATTCTTTCGTAATATACGACAGCTGCTTTTGTATAAGTACTGAAACCGATGCGTAAAACTGTACAGCTGCAAAAAGTAGATAGTAGCAAGTATTGCGTTTACGTTTCTAAAATGTTCTAGTATCGACATAAAAGTAGGATCCTTACGTATAAAGTAATAATTAAGTAATAATCTAAGGATGTCAAAAAACAATGAAAAAGATGTATATTTCTAATCAGCTGTTTGTATTATTTCCTGCAAATCTAAATGCACTGTTTTTCATAAATATTCTTTGTTTTTTATTTTTTATTGATTACTTGACTAGTGAATAATTTTTATTGCGAACGATAAATATTACACGTTCAAGTTTAAAATCTCAATCTTTATTAATTTATCTGCAATAAATCTTCTTTTTATTAATTTATAATTATGAATTTTAAAATTTAGCAGAGAGAAGTGTATTCTAGTCGGAAAACTATTTTTTGTAGCTGCTTAATTGAAACTGCTTACTTTGGAGAAAACTGATTATTCCATTCAAATGTATTTTTAAAGACATTCATACTCTGAGTAAAAATAGATTTACTTTCGGAGATGATTAAAATTAAGTAAAGAATCACATAAAGTTTTGTTTAGGACAATATTGCATATTTATCACGAAATTTCCTAGTGCTAAAACTGATTATTATCCATATAAATGTATTTTTAAAGACACTGATGCTCTGAGTAAAAGAAGATTTACTTTAGAAGAAGCTCAAAATTAAGTAAAGAGCCACAGGAAGTTTTGTTTAAGACAATATTGCACATTTATCACGAAATTTCCTAGTGCTTTTGGAGATTTTTTCATTTTTCCATCACATGTACGAAGCAATTAATGGCATAACTGAAGGAAACTAACACAAAAATTTTCTGGCTCGAGAAATGCCAAAAATTTACTGTGGTCCCAACTGTTGCTTACGTCGAAAGTGCGCCAGAACTCCATTCAAAGTTCTATAAAGACGAAGAATTAAAACCAGAAGAATATTGATCCTTGGAAAATTCTCTGCGCGCGCTGCGCACGGAAAAGTCTCAGAAGGCGAAGAAAAATTCCAGGTTTTGTGCGTCGCCGTGCTTCAGCTGAGGAGTGCGCATCCTGATTCTATTGCGATCGGATGTGTCTTACTTCGAAAAATTGTCAGAAGAATGATACGGCCATCGAGGTCAGACGTGTGGGTACTATCCATCTTCAATGGATAATTGCTGCTAGTAGGAAAAGTTGCGACAAAGACTATGAATCTGGGCTTTTCTCATACCTGTTGCTGGCGCTCGAAACTTTGTAAATGACCACGTCTTCAGGTGGCAGTTGGAGTTTATATTTTCGAAGTTACATTGAGTGTATTTTCCATGCTGGAATTATGAATTATTTTCTATTTCGTCATCAGGATGTTTCGTCGTGGATTTGAATATTAATGGTTTATTGTTGTATTATAAGTAGGCAATGTTGCATTTAATTGTTTTGCATTCAATCATTGTAGAATCATCATTTTCATAGAAGCGTCAAGTGTTGTCAGGTGTGATTTCTTTATTTAAATGAATGTCATAATAAATTGCTTTAACTACTAAAGTACAAAAAAAGCAGTTCTTTGTCAATCCCTGAAGAATGAAATAAAATAATTCAATTGAGTGAAAATAGTGAAAAAAAAAACGGGGATTGTGTGCAAGTTCATTCAAATAAAAATTTAACTTCATATATTGCATCAGTTTTACAATTTTTTAATCGCAAAGCACATTGCTTTTCATTATCCTTTTATCAAAAAGAGCACTAAGAGAAGAAGATATTAATGACATTGTAATAGCATCTTTTCATTTACTTTACTGTTAATTTTTTCCATCGCAAGTGTGTGTACAAAAATATATATCTTAATGTTAAATGTAAGTTTTGTATTATCAGTCATTCTTTAATTGCGTCAAAGTTGAATCGAAACCCAATCTGCTGGATTTGTGAATGTGTGATAAATTTATGCAGAAAATCTAAGACACATATTATATTTAGGTACATATTGAAAATATACAAGGTCCAAGTTAGAGAAATTCGAATAATATCTATTCTCATTAGCAAATTTTTTAAACGTGAACCATGCTGTGATATATACACATGTAATAATAATGATGTTGAAGATTATAATTATAAAGATTTTTGCTGAATGTTATTTGTACTTTCAGCCTACTGCGTCCAATTTATTCTTAACTGATTAAAACTGAATCTATTAATGGAAATGTATTTATGTATGTCCTTATTTAAAGCAATCACCAAGCTCTTCATTTAATTTAAAAGCTGCATTTTTACATTAATGTTCTAAAGAACAACCACGTGTTGATAGCTATTAGGACATTCCAAAATACTTAAAGAAGCCTGCAATTATTCATGTGTATTACCTATCTGAAAGCACTTTACCTGAAAATTTTTACAGATATTTATGGATTTACTATGTATTTATTGATGGATTTTAATACCACTATTAGGATTATGTGGTTCTATTTTAACACGCACATTGAAATATTTTACCAAGCGTAAGTTATACTACTAATTTCTACTGGTTGCATAAATTTACTTTGTCGGAAATTTACAAGATCTGAAAAACTTAAAAATATCAAAATGCTGCCTGTTAGATCATACAGTGTCCGTGCGAAAAGAAGAAATAGAGAAGCAGTCGCTTCTTTTAGAAAAAACCAAACTTCTCGACGAAAAGTAGGAGGGGCAGCGACAACAGCCACTGCCCATACACCAGCACGTAGAACAGTTAGTGCGGGTTCGACTTTACAAACAGATGGAAAAGTAGCTAGAAGTCCTGGAGCGAAATCTGTGTCCTCTGAACCAGGGGTGAGCACCTCGAAAGATACAAAGTTTGAGACAGTGCTCGAAGAAGATGGGGAAGAAAAAGAGGCACAAAAAGATGAGAATGAGACTCCAAAAGATGACGATGTTGTTAAAAAAGAAGGTGATGAAGGTGGCGAAGTGAAAGAACAGACAGAAGTTTCGTCTCCAGATAAATCTCATGTCAAATTTCAAGAAACCACTTCAGAAGAAGAGGCTAAAAGGTAAGCTTATTTGTTATATCTGTTTTTCTATATAATTTGGTTAAAAAAGCTTTTTTTTAAAAAAGTGTTGAAGGTTTTTTTAATGCAAAAATGTTATTCCATATTTTAAATATAAATTGAATAGTTGAAAAATATACGCTGTTGAATATGACGGGTTATTGACATTTTAAATTGATAATTTAAATCATAATGTGTCCCATTTTACCACTGAATTTCATTTTAAACTTCGTTTTTATAATCAAATCAGCTCTTCAATTTAAAACATTAGGAGAAACTGGATGATTCGGAAAGGTAACTGCAAATTATTTTGATCCTTCAAATTTTTCATCGAACTCGAATATTCAAAAGAGCAAGGCTAATTTTCAAATAAATACGTTCCCCATTAAATTAAAATAAATATTAGAAACCGCAATTAATAGTGCCTACACAAAAACTGTTGTTTTTACAGTATAATACTGGCAGCTGAGGAATTTCAAAAAAAAAAAAAAAAAAACTGTAAAATTTACAGTTCTAAACTATAAAATTTGAACATAATTTTACTGTGAAATTTACAGCAATAAACTAAAATTAGCAGTAATATACTGTTTTTAATGGAACTGCCCTGTAAAATTAACAGTATCAAACTGTAAAGTTAGCAGTAATATGCTGTGAAATCAGCTGTACTGTGCCATAAAGTAGCAGTAGTATACGGTTTTATAAATGATTTGTACAGTAAAATGAACTATAAATTATACAGTTTAAATTTTTATGCAAAAGGTTTTTTCCCCCTATTGTTGTCTCTTTTCACAGCAGAGGAACAATATAGCAAAGTAAAAAGCAATTGGTTCTGTATGTAGAAATCAATCTACATACAAAATCTGTTCCTTTTTAAAGTTTTTCAACAACAAAAATAATGTTTTAAGCTATGACAAGCGACAAGTAAAGAAATGTAAAAGCTTTTTACGTAAAAATAATTAACTGTTACTAAATATATGTTTTATTAATATTAATTTCGTTTTACACAAAATAAATCAATGCCATCTCTATATTTCATAAACACCTGTTAAAGGAGAAAACGTGGAGCTTTTTCATTTCTACAAAAAAAACTTTTAGCTTTGTAATCTTAAATATTGACAAACGGAAGTAAATTGCAAAATATAGTCTGAAGCTTTATTTTTAAGAACAATTGTAGCCTTTTCATAAAACAAAACTTTTTGGCTCATGAAGGTAGTAAAAACGAGAAGATTTTTTTTTATATCTAACAAAAAATACTACATCGTATCTTCACTAAAAGTTTTTTTTTTTCACTTCCAGCATTATTGTATTGCTAAAATGTGCAGCATAACGTGGGAAATGTTTTGCAGTATGCAATCCATTGTACCTTTAAGTTTATTATAAATTTATACATGCAGTTCTGTGCATTTGCTTTTTCTTTTTTTTGGTAAAACAGTTTATTTTCATGGTTTTTTTCTTTCTTTGATGTTATAAGTTGCACTTGGATCTACCTTATTTGAGGAATAATACTGACAAACTAACTTTGTATGTCACATCATATGTGCAGTATTCAGCATTTACACTGAACAGAATGGTTTTTATTGTAAACTGAATAGTATTATAGATTACATAATACTTTATCCTATTAACTTTTTAAAGTTTACATAGATGAAAACAAAAATTATGTGATATTTCAAAATTTAAGAGCTACTAAACAGAAACAATTTTTCACTTGGTATAATAAAATCTCTCAGGTTTATGAGTAGTAGTAATAATGTTAAAAACTGGTTTTACTACTCCAAAAAGTATATAACTTTATATAACTTTCATGAGAAAAAACGAAACATTCACACCATTAAAAATTGCCAAATTATTTTATTTCATATACATTACCTATAAATATAGATTAGTCGTTTTTACAGTGAAATTGCAGAAACTCATTTAAAATCGAATGCTAATTTTTTCAATGTCAACTTTTTTACATCACGAACTTGATTCTTTTATGTGACATCTTTGCTGACTTAGGGGCCATCGTTAGGGCTTATATTATGAAAGCATCTGTCAAAATAAAAATTGTTAGAGTATCATAAAATTTCTGAACACCAAAAAGCATGCATTGGAAAATCAAATTACGCTGGTATAAAAATACGCTCAAAAATGATTAAAATTATGACTCTGAATAATTTGAAATTAAGGTTGCCTTGGGAGTTGTTTTTATTTTGAAATCGCTTAACATATACCGAAATTGTAATTGAACCGTTTATTTCAGGAATCAGTTAAACGCTAACTAACAGTTTTTTTAAGGTAAAAAAAAAAGTTTGGCAGCAAACTGCAAACTACGCATTTGTAACGGTGTTTATGAATGTCTGATTCAAGTAGATCCCCTAATCTGGATACTTTACAAAATAACTCAAAAAAAAAAAAGCATAATACCTTACATTTTATCTTCCATGCAAAGAAATGCACTTATACTAGTTTCTGAAGTACAATTATTTTTTAAAAAAATACTTGTAATTTTCAGTAGTTTTGAAGGATTTTGTAATGCATACTAGACTGTTGAATAAGAATCATGTTTGTTTTTTTCGATCGGATAACTGAAGTGATCGGGAGAATAACTCCTTCTATAAGTCAAGAATTCCAAAAAAAAAAAAAAAAAAAACAGCGGAAAGTTGTCCAAAATGGGAAAGCTAACATCTTAGCCTAAAGAAAAAATAAAAATGTTTTAAAGATAATAGAACTTGAAACTAGTTTCTTCTTAGAATAGGCTTCAGATTATCGCATTGCTATATGTTTACTTCAAAACAGTAATAATGATGAGGTAGAGAAATACTTTTTTAGAAAATAGAGCAAGGTCAATGTTTAGGACAACCAATTGCGAAATATTGGATATTCATTTAAAACAATGAATACTTTATCTAGCCTCTTTTAGTCTCCCCCTCCCCCGAGTTGCTATAGTAGCACTGAAGGTCGTATAGTTTCACGGAACCAATTACGGCAGTATTGCAGCAATCTGTACAGTTATTTATTCAATTTACAGACAAAATTTAGATTTCAGGGATCGACAAACCCTTTAAGTTGTTTCATAAATCTCCTCTTTTAAATCCGCATGTAGAAGCGCATTGCAAACATCTACTTGGAAAAGGACAAAATGTAGCTTATACAGTGTAGCTTATACCCGACTTACGCGATGCGTTCCAAGACCCCTCGCGCAAGTCAAAATTTTGCGTTGTGGAACAACGTATGTTTACAATTTTTTTTCATAACCATTTTTTAAGCATACTCAATTATTTCAGACATGTGTTAACATCCCTTAAATTGTTTAAAACCATTTCTTAAATATATACTACCGTATCTTTTATGAAGAAATGACCTTTAACTGTATTTTAGAAAAAGCGTTACAATTTAACATAAATTACTGCTATGAATCACAAAATCAATGATCAATGAGAGACATTAATTAAAAGCGTACGGTACTTACATTAAGTACATTACTGTATTATAATAGCAATTGAACAGTTAATATTGTAAACTTAATTATAATTTTTAAAATGATGAAGATAATGGTTTATGCAGTGTGGGAACATCCCTCTTTCTAGTCTCTCAATGAAAGAGCAGCTTCTATTTTCATGATGCTTGTATTTTGCTCAGACATTACTCTGCGAGCTTCAGTATTAAAACTTTTACGAAGTTCTGAACTTTTACGGATATCCTTTTGGAGTCATTCCATGTCAAGTGACCTAGGGGTCATGAAATTTTATGCAGGTGTAGAAATGCTTTTGAATCTAACCTATGCAAATTTTCAGCTTTCTAGATCCAAATCCTGAGGATCTAGGATCTCCAAAAAATGTGCTCCAAAATAACGGATCGGCTTTTTGTGCCAAATTGCCATATTTAGAATACATTTACTGAAAATTTTATTTCACTGAAAGTCTAAATTTTTTAGGCGCTTAAAATACGTTTGGCCGTTAATATATTCAAGTATTTTTGTGAATTTCAGCTCGTTAGATTTTGTGTAGCATGAGCGTGAACTTGTGAAAAAGCGAGATGGGGAAATTTTTTCCTGGATTTTAAGTTGTTATAAAATTTGAACAAAAATCATTCAAAAGCTCATGCTTCGTGATTCCATTGTAAAACTACTTTTTTTTTAATGGGTTACAGTTGCAGAGCTTAAATATTTATTTTCTAAAAGATATTGACATCCAAAGTGGCTATCAAAATCGTCTAAGTGAAAAATAGCCTATTTTCAAAGCGCTATAGCTCAAGTTTATCACCTTGCATCTCCTTTTCGTTAAAACTATTAGAAAGAACAGATTTTTTTTTCCTTTCAAAAAAAGTTTTTTTTCCGATGGTGTTCTTTCGTTTAAGGATGAAAAAATGAGCTTAAAATTCGGACTGTCGTAACGAATTGCAATGTTTAAGAGCAGGTTGCGGCAAATTTTATCACACTGGAAGCCTGAAATTTTAGGGGTTTAAAGTACTTTTGGCTGTCAACACGTCATAGTATTTTTCTGAAGTTGAGTTCATTAACTTTTATGTAGCTCGCATGCAAAGTCGCAAGAAAAACGCAGTGGAGAAACTTTTTCCTGGATTTTAAAATGTCATTAATTCTGAACAAAAATTATTCAAAAGCTCGATTTTTGTAATTCTATCGTCAATATACATGTTTTTAATGGTTTATGTTGCAGGAACGTTAATATTGATTTCTTAAAAGATATTGGCATCCAAAGTGGCTGTCAAAATCGTTCATATGAAAAATAGCCTATTTTTAATGTGCTGTGGGTCAAGATTGTCACCTTGCATCATCTTTTCGTTGCCACCATTAGAAAGAACATATTTGTTCCTATAGAAAGTTTTTCTTTACAATGATGTTCTTTCAGATAAGCGTAAAAAATGAGCTTGAAATACTATTTGTCGTTAGCGAGAAAATCTCGTTCTGAAATAAATAAAAACTGGTGAATGCCGTGAAAACCGACTAATAGTTATTTTTCAACTGTTATAAGTCAGAAACAGTTGAAACTGTTTCTGACTTCTGAAAAAAAGTTCACTTTGCAAATGAAATATAATAGAAGAACAAAATTTTCTTGTTCTGTCTGACGGATCAGTCTTCTTCCAGAACAGGCTATTTTTCTGTTTCTAACACATTTTTAATTTGCAAAAGAAGTTTATAGAATTTTGACAAACAGCATTTCAAGCTCATTTTTTTACGCTTATCTGAAAGAACACCATCGCAATGAAAAACTATTTTTATAGGAAAAAATATGTTCTTTCTAATTAAGTTTTTAATTTGGTTTTCCAATGTTAGAAATAAAGCATTAATTTTAAATATTCAACATCATTAAATAAGGATTCGTGGAAATATAGCGTTGTATAGTAAAGTATGTGTGATTCTGTTTTGCTTCGGGTTACTTACACTCATATCAGAAAACAAGTGTTAGAGTCGAAGTACATTTTCCGTTAAAAAATGCTTATGAATAGTCAAAGGGATTAACTGCATTGTTTGGTGCCTTTTTACAAAAGAACATGTGATTTCAACCACAAGAACTGTCAAAGCTTCAAAAAATTTCAAATGTTGTACCAGACAAAAATTTGATTGGTACCTATAAGTATCTCATAATTTACAGATTTCATAAAACAAAACAAAAAAAAAAAAAAAAAAAAAAAAAAACAATAATAGTACAGTGAAACCTGTGTAAGTTGACCACTTGCGGTGCAGTACTTTGGTGGTCAACTTAGACAGGTAGTCAACTTATAAAGGGGGTAATGATTTTTTTTTTTTTTTTTGTCATTTCTTGTACCTTGTATTCATTTTTTGACTAATTGACACCCTTTCCGTTCAACTCACTTTCATTGTTTAACATTACTTTGAAACAATAATTTAAAATGTTATTCAAATATTTTTAGATGTTATTTTCTCAGAATGACGTATAATGTGTCATGTAAATTTAAAATTTCAGCAAATTGATTAAAAAAAAACATTGTTTATAAAATGTATTTTGATATTAATAGCTCCTAAAAATTCATAGCTAATCAAAAATAACAAAATTTTCACTTATTTTTTTTTCTCATATACATTTAATACATTTATAACCATGATGATCTACTTTCAAAACTACTTTGGCCTACTTTGGCATCAAAAATATTCTTGGAAAGATATTAAAAAAAATTATAATAAAATAAAATAATTTGCTTCAATAAGTTTTAAAAAATAAACCAAGTGGTCAACTTACAAAGGGTTTTTTACAATACTCCAAACCAAATTTGGGGTACATTAGTGGTCAAGATAGACAGGTGGTCAAGATAGAAAGGTGGTCAAGTTACAGAGGTTTTCCTTCATTATACAAGATAGGACTAATTCCGTTCCTGACAAAAGCGGTCAACATAGACAGGTGGTCAACTTACAAGGGTGGTCAACTTTACAGGTTTTACTGTATCACCATAAAAGTATTATATTTATCAACACTAGTATGATTTTCATTTCATCACGAAGCTTCAGTAGGAAATGAAATGACCCCGAAGCCGTATGAAATGAATTTACGACGAATGACCAGTCGGGGTTAAAGATTCTTGTAAAACATGGTTAAAATAATTTTAAATTCAGTGATGTTTATCAAAATCACTTCAATGTGAATAGGATGCTGTTTCCAATTAATATGAAAAAATTGAAATTTAGAGTTTTTTTGAGCAATCACGATTGCTTATTGTTCTCATATGACTATTTTGATGTTCCTATGATTTTAGTCCCCCCCCCTCCCCGCCTCACTCGGCAGCACCACCGTCGACTGGCCTCACGATGCTGCTCCTCTAGTGAAAACCGTCTCCAGGTTACGTTCATATCCAACATACACACGTATTCATACACACACCTGCACACACACACTCATGCCTGCACACAGACACAAACACCCACGCATACGTACACATACCTATACATACACACATACCCACACACTCATGCCTCGACACAAACACACACGCCTACATACACACACACACTCGTGATTGCGAAAAACATAATTTGAATCAAAATGCCACAATTCAAATTAATTTATCTTTTTTTTCCCTTTTTTTTAACTATCTAGTCTTTAAACACCGTTTTTAAAACTTTTGAATTTCTAACTTTCAAAACTCTTCACGGAAAAGGGGAAATATTCATGACAGACAAAGCATGATTGTTTCCTCTTTTCCATGTTCATAGTTCATACACTTAGAACTAGAAACACGAAAATGAAACTAAACGACAACAGAACGGTTGTTGAAATATTGATCTCAAATGAGCGGCAAAAAGCATGGAGGTATAAAAAAAATTGTGTAATTTCGTACAATTTTACTTACTAAATTAAGAGATATTAAAAGAAAAATCTTCTTTTTCAGCAAAAATTTCAATGAGAAATGTTGGTAGTTATTTAATATCTAACTAATAATAGTCCTACTCTAAAGTTCTAATCCTACTAGCGAAATGCTTTTTTATTATTTTTTGTATTCATATTTAACAGCAGTTTTAAAGTATGCTTCTTGGGAATCCACTAGGATTTCTAATCCCGTAATCCTGATCCCGGAGGATCCCGCATGATATTTAGAGGGTTTAATCCCGCGGGATTGCGAGCAAAATCCCGCAGCAAATATTTTTTATGCAAACGTTTCCCAATTTTTACCGTCCATAAAAAAATATTTTTACACTTATCTGAAGTTTTAATCACCTTCTTGTATATTTACAAGAAAAGCAAGAAAAATTTTGTCTCATATGATGAACGGTGGATTTACCATTCAAGAAAACAATAAAAATAGTATATTTTTCTGAAAATGAATTGGTATTCTCATTAGAGGTTTCAGTTTGCATACGTTCAGCAGTTGCAAAAACGCGAAAAAATTATAAGCCTCTTCGACAACCATCACTAAATATTGAAACCCAGAAAATTAGGCTTTAGAAGAAATTGAGAATGTGTATTACATAGACTGATTCAAAAATAAAAATTTTTTAAATTATATTCACCACAAGCCACCATTCTCATGATATATTAGAATTGAGGAAAAATAATTGAATTCATCAACATTTAGGGGGTCGCAAAGTTTAGCACAGAGCAAGCCAGTTTTTACTAAAGCACCGACATTTTGGTGAAAATTTTTTACCAATGATATAATTAAGTTCTGAAACATAGTGCAAAAGGCATTTAATTTTTAAAAAAAAGCAATAACACAAGCTTATAAAGTGTTAATGTTAAATTAAACATTTTCTTCTCGCTAACTAATATTTAATAGCACCATTGACCAGCAGCGTCAACTTCTTGGACGCTGAAATTTTTTCTTAATGCAATAGCACTAACAGAAGATGGTGCTCAAAACATCTCTTAATATTTCGAATAAGTTATAAGAATCAATTGATTTATTTCACAGATAACTGTCAACTTTCCCAAACAGTGAATATAACTTAGAAATTTTCAATTTGTCGTGACCCTTAAACATACTCCAATTGATCTAAATTTTGGTTTGGTTATTTGCTTTGCTTAGTGAAACAATGGCAGCAATGTTGAGATTAATATATTTTTTAATCATTTAATGTCATCCTAGTGTACATAACTGCAAAATGACAACTAAATGCAATATTTTTGACATGCTACTGTAAATAAAATAATAAATTTCTTTAATAAATGTCACACAAGTTTAAAAATGCAATGCAAATGTAGTAAAATATAGTGTAGTATACTTCAATCTATGCTATGTTATTATTAAAGCAGTTAACTATGCTTTTTTCTTTAATTTTATACATAAATATTAAGCTAAAAATAAATGCTTGGTGAAATAATACTTTGATTTCAGAATTGATAGCTTATTTTGGTAATAGTATTTAAAAACTGGAATTTTTTACCGTGTTCTTAAAGTTACTGGTTAGCTTGAAAAAAATACAGAAATGTTTGAAACGATCATATCATTTGATGCCTGCGGTACAAATGGCTCTCTCCAGGGGCATTGAAATAATTTTGTTTACTTACGACGAAGAGAACAAATCAAAATAAAAACAATAATAATAATTATTATTATTATAAATTCAAGAAAACCGTCATCGGTTAAGCGAGGTTCCGGTTAAAAGGGTGTCAGATAACTGAGATTCTACTGTTGATAGTTTAAAATAAAAACTGCCTTTTTAAAAATAAAAATGCCAGTTTTAGAGTGCACGAAACCAAGAGGGCAAGATGATAATCAATTTGTACTTTTTTAAAAATCGCATTCCGTTAAATTTTATTACAGAGGTTTTAAGGTTGAAAGTTACTTGATACGTGTGCAACAGGTTCTGGGAAACGAATGTAGCATTCGATCTGCGAAACAAAAATAATTTTTTTTTCTCGAAGCCATTCAATTCACTTTCCTACTCCATTTTCAGTGGTTTTTGGAGGAGACATAAAGCCATTCAGGAAATTAAACTGGGATTCAATCACCGTACCATTTTTTTCTTTCTCCTGTATATATAAACAAAAGGAGCTATTCAGTTATATATAAATCAATGTTTTCCAACCTTTTTTGGTTTATGGAATGGTTTACGTGTGTGTGTGTGTGATTTTATTCATTAATTTCAAAAAAAAAAATAATAATAAATAACGAAGTTTAGCTTAAAAAAAAATTGTTATAGGGTAACAACCCCAGTAATTGGCACTTTAAGAGTTTGTACTTAAACTTACCTCTGTTTTCATTTCTCAGAAAAGAAATATTTAGTTGTAAATATTTTTGTACCAATTAATGCACATCTGTACATCTATTTAGTTCACTAAAAGCTAAAAATATTCGAACAGATATTTTTATAAAAATATATGTATAAAAAGATACCGAAATCACCAGTAATTGGCACCTGATACCCCAGTGTATGACACCTTGTGATCCAGTGATTGGCACATGTTAAATAGAACTAGAAAATCACTTTATTTTTCACTTTTGATACCATACAAATGTCATCATCATAAGAAACATAATGAATGTTAATTTAAAGTCGATAATTTTGCATCAATTAATGATAAATCACACATTTTTTGATATTGAAAACGTATTTTAGAGAGATAAAAATCTGGAATGTTACATGGAAAAATATATCGGGGTTATTGCTGTTTCATCAGTCGGCATGCAGTTTTGATAATACGTATTATAACTGTTTTCACATAAAAAGGAACAGTAACCGGGTAATTCAAAGGGACCATAAAAAATGGAATAGTTCTCTACAGGTGCCGAATATCCGACTGTGATGGCCAAATATATTTGTTTTTTACTCTTTCTTTTAAAGATTTAACAGTAGATTCCGGAGTATTCAAATCAATAGTAGAACCCATATAATATCGTTACTGCAAAAGTATCAGAAACTGCACTAGTGACACATTGCACAACACTGCAAAACTTGCGCAATTAAATTTAATTGTTTGAATTAAATGCAAACTAAGATGAAAAGCGAGCTGCTAAATTTTGTTTTCTAGTGGCAACAAACTCCGTTTACGCGCAATGAGGGAAATTTGAAAAAATTCTAAAGGTTTTTCAATTTTAGAAATAAAATACCTCGATATTCTCTATTCCCCCCCCCCCTCTTTTTGACTTATCAACTCTCTTTTGAAAGAGCATGTGCTTTTCTTTGGAATTTTGTTTCGTACATGATTTTAAAATAAATGTTAAAAAAGAAATTTAAAAAAAAAAGAATTTTTTTTTTGTTTATGAAAGATTAAAGTTGTCGCAGTTAAGTTTTGAATTTTCTTTCTTTTTTAATTATTTATACATTTATTTATTTTATTTATTTATTTATTGAAATTCTGTGCTCTATAGTCGAGTGCTTTGTATTTCTGAAGGTTTTAATTTGAAGTTAACTTTCAGGATCGTTCTCCGTATGCTTTATTCAATTAAAAGTCTTACAAAAAGAGCCCTCATAGATCATATCATAAATATTGTACCAATAGATCAAACAGTCATAAAAAAGGGGGGGGGGGGCGGTAAATGTGCGCAGTTGTAACATTTAAGAAAAAATATTGTTAAAAATATTGGTACATAAAATAAAGAAAACTATTAATTTAATGTAGACAAAATTAAAATAAGACATATTCCGCAGTTAAGTATTTTTAAAATACTTATTATTGTCTTAGATATGATTTAAAGAAGATTCATTCATAAGTGTACCCTACTCATAAGCTTACGTTTGAATTTAAATAACATTAATATAAAAGATAAGGAAATTTGATATCAAGTACGAGTAATCTCTATTCTGAACGTAACTGCAAAAAATAAAAAAAAAGACTGAAAAAAAGAAACATTTTATTCGTAAGAAAAAAGCAGACGATAATATTTATTACCAAAGACGCAACTCCAGAAAAAACATTTCCAAGAAAAGCCAATGAATCGTGTGACTCACCATCAACCAATCACAATGTGATTAAAAAGTCATGGTAAAAGTAAGCAATTTCGATTGATTAAAAAAAAACTTTATAAATATGAAAAAATACGTCTGAAATAAGTGGTTCTTTAGAAAGAAGTTCCTGATAAAATGCACAATTTTAACTTTTTTTGGGTCCCCCTTTTCTATTATATTTCTGTCAAATATTTTTGAATTCCTCTGATATACCCAAATGATAAAAATGTTTTGATATATTCATAAAATAGCATTGGAATAATCAAGTTAAAAACTGATATTGTTATTAAACGTGATGTAATTAACCCGCAAACAGAAAAACGTTTTTGTTTTTGTATATATTTTAAAACTTTTTCACGTATTTAAACTTGATACACTGTTGTAAAATGTGCGGCAAATTGTTCCCTGTTATGTGAAAATTCTGCTTCAAATAAATATGCATAATTAATAAAATAGATCTTCAGAAAAATCGCTGTGCATTGGCTGTTATCTTTTCCAAAAGCAATTTGTATCAGATTACATCTTTAAATACTGTTATGACCAAAAGACCTAATTTCATATTTTGCCCTACAATTCCATAGAAATAAAATATTATAAACCACGAATAGTTTTCGAAAAACATATAAAATTCATGAAACCTAACCTTGTCTTCTGTGAAAATGTCACTAAAAAGGAAAATAAATCATAATTAAATACATTCATTTAATAAATAATATTACGGAAAAAATTCTTTGGATGCGAACATATGTATATGCGAAATGTAACTGTAGGTCTGTCCATGCGTTTCCTCCCTTAACTTCTTTCCTTAACCTTTATATAAAGAAGCAATCCGATTGAAAAAAAAGAGGAAAAAACGTAAGATATTTACCAGAATAGCACATTCCGATTTTTACGTTTTTTACTGAGAAATTTTTTCCCTCTACTTTATCTTTAAAAAAATAAAATAAAAATAAATAAATAAAAACTTAAGACTCCATCGAAAAATTGAATTTCTTTTTTTTTCTTCTGATCTTGCAGACGATTTTGTTTGGACTGAAAAGAAAAAAGAAATGCAGAAAAACTGGTTTCCCATTGAATTTTTTTTTTTAAGATCACTGAAAACTTGAGATTGATTAACATTAGCGTATGCAAGTCAGGTTTAAATACACATAGCTTAAATACATTTAGCGAGAAATAAAGTGTTCACAAAATATCAAGAAAATGATGACATTTTTTCCTATTTTCTCAAAATTAGCTTTAGCAAATACAGAATCTCGTTAAACATGTCAATAAAAAAATTATGACCAAAAATAAAAACTTTTTTTTTTTCCATAAATACTTAAGAAGTACATTTTGAAAGTGATGTTGGGAAAATGTATGTGTCTGTTAGTGTGCATGTCTGTCAGTATCCAGTCCCCCCTCCCCCAATCCCTTTACATCTACCTTGATAACGTATACTCCTTTGTTTCTACGTACGTAGGAAGGTTGGAACTCTAATAGTAGGAGAGTATTGTATAAAACCGGCATCTGTCAGTTTTGACTGGATTAGTACTGCTATACATCTATATTGGCAAATGCATAAAACTGTGACATTATACCATGTTATTTGGAAATATAGGTAAGGCTTATTTGTTTGTCGACGCAAATGTACGGAAAAAATCAAGTACTGAAGGTTTGGTTTTTTTCCCCTCCGATTTTACTCTGTGGCTTCTAATTGGCTAAAGATTTGTGTTAGGAAAGTTCAACATTTACTAACATCAATTTAAACTGTTATTTTAAATTATTAAATCATATTTTAGATTATGTTTGAAAGATAAAAGCTTTCTTTTCTAATTAATGACTAGGTCTGATAAAAACAGGTACTTTTATACTTCAAAAAAAGAATTTTTTACCCTCCAAAATACAAAATATATTTCTTTCACATTGAAAAAAAAATTATGTTTAGAATTAAAGAACTATTTAATCGTTCAAGTAGAAATTGAAACAATTTTATTCACGTAGCAGCTTAGGAAAAAAACAAAAGCATTTTGGAACACGGGTTTGTCCTACTTTCTCTAGAGACTTTTTATTTACATCTAAGGCAAAAGTGATACACGCCACTAAGTTTTAGTCTTTCAAAATAGTCACCCGAATTATGAACAACTCTTTTTCCAATGATAAGAAATCGTTGGATACCAGCAAGCAGTGCATTTTCTGTTGATCGTTGGAATGCAACTGACTACTGCCGAAAAAGTTTCCGGAACAGTTCTGAAGCCAATGCCGTGTCGTATTGGGTGCGGCGAAAAAAACACGGACAATCAATTTTAAATGTAACTTTTAAAAAAAATAACAAAACATTAAGAAGAATAATATGAGTAGACCTTTAGCAATCAATAAATGTAATTAGTTTCAAACTGGGCGCCTTTTGCGGTGATACACAGGTGCAACTGCTTATTGAAATTTTAAGCCAAAGGCCGCGAATCTTTTATGTTTAATCAATTCTATTCCCCTTAAGGCAATTGATTTAGAGATTACAAACTTTTGAGTAGTTTAGGGTAGACCTTTGACTCTAGAATAGGTCCTACGGTGTTATAAATGGGATTGAGGTCTAGCGAGTAGAGCGTCCACTCTACAGATAATATCATGTCAAAAAAAAAAATGTGCCTTGCACCACTCTTGTCTTTTTGGCCATATGAACTGGTGTGGAGTCTAATTGAACTGTCCAGTCTACATTTCTGAAGTGCTCTTAAGTTCACAGAAGTACAACAGCTTCTAAAATGTCCTTCAGGTACACTTTTTGATTCATTTCACGGCCCTCATCCTTAAAAAAAAACAGAAATTTTTGTCGCTTGTGCTCATTCCATGACCTGACTTCTGATTTTGGCGATGTTTTATATTTTTTAAGGTGCTTGGAGTGTTTAGAGACCAAATCATATCGTTCTGAGGGTTATCAGTAAGTTGAACGGTAAATCAGTAAAAGGTATTTCTTCCAGCGTGGACTTGCGGCCCACCTCAAACGTTTCTCTTATCTTTGGATTCATACAAATTTGTTTTCTTCAAAAAAAAGGCTGAACTTTTTGGAACTCGTAATCTGTCAGAGCTCTATTTTTGCCTTGATTCACACTTATCGGTCACAAATTCCCGTCTCACGAACGACTGCTCCCGTGGAAACCCAATGATTTCTTGAGCTCACATTTGGATGCAGTGTTGCCAGATGGTCAAATCCAGATTTCCCCAATTTCCTTCCAACTTTTCCCCAAAAAGCGATGTTTTCTATCAAAATTCCCCAAATTCAAAAATTATTTTTTCACTAGTATTTTCATAAAATAAATCGACTTCCTCTAATATTTTTCTCTTGAAAATTTTTTTTCTCCCAATTAGCCAAATTTTCTTATAAAATTCCCCATTTTTTTTTCTTCCCATTATCGCTTTTTTTTTTTTTGTCTTCTTTATCTTTATCTTTCTTCATCTTTATTAATACTAAAGCTGAAAGTCTCTATCTGGATATCTCTCTGCCTGTCAGGATCTCTGTGACGCGCATAGCATCTAGACCGTTCGGTCGATTTTCATGAAAGTTGGCAAAGAATTAGTTAGTAGCATAGGGGTGTGCACCTTTAAGCGATTTTTCGAAAATTCGGTTTTGTTCTTTTTCTATTCCAATTTTAAGGACATTTTTCCGAGCAAAATTATCATAAGATGGACGAGTAAATTACCACGCTATCATAACTTGGAACCGTAACGTGGGCAAACCAATTGGCGAGAAATTCATCATGCATTGTTTGTAAATATACAGAGGAACCGAAAGACCTTTTAATTTTCTACTACGGGCAAAACCGTGCGGGTGCCACTAGTCATAAGCGCCTGACCGAGAGATAAGAAATAGCTAAATGTTTTTTTTTCTACTTGCATTTACTACTCTGCTTCTGTATGCATATTTAAACTATGATTTTTGTATATATTTATATCCAAGAACATTCTTCATAACACTTATTTTTACCGGTGTCACGTATCAACTAGTTACTCACGCAGAACATTAAAGCGAATTCCGTAGCATAATATTCCACATAATGCGAATTCCATAAAGTTGAGCAAAGCTAAACCAACGCTGTTTGATACAAGCAATGTAATTACTACTTCTTGACGCAAATTTAAATACGAAAAAAATTCTCCCCCCCCCCCCCCGAGATTTTTTTCCCCAGGTTTTCCCCAAGAAAAATTCTTTCCCCAAAGAATTCCCCTCAAAACCCATTTCCCCAAAATTTCCCCAGAGAGCACCAGATTTCCCCACAATGGGCAACACTGTTTGGATGGCCCGCCGATTAACGGAAATGTTCACTGTTCGTTTTTGTACACTTCCTGGATGTTGACTATCATTTCCAAGTCACTTGAAATAGTATACTGCATCAAATCACACCTTGGCAAGAAAAGTGACACAACTCAAAAAAAAAACTGCAATGGAGAAAATTAAGGTTTGGTAATAGTAGTAAGGTTAGTAAAATTAAGGTTAAGTAGTTTAAGAGATTTAGTCTTGAATATTGCAATACTTGAAAAAAAAAATAGTAAATGGTGTTTACTGATTAGTTTTTGTTGTCTAATTAAATAATGTGTCTTTAAAGTTCAAAAATGTTTTATCTAAATTATGATCACTATTGGTTTTTTCGTTTTTACGCCACCATGCATCAGTTATGAAAGCTAACTTTGTCGTTGCTTCTGTGATAAGAATGTGCGCTAAATTTAGGTTTTAAATCAATAGTCAGTACATTTTCCCCAAATTTTGAGTAGTGTCACTTTTCTTGCAAAGGTGCGAAATACTGTTTGCCGAGGCACAACAAGCAAACGAACTGTCGTTCTTCTTGGTTAAACAGCTTTAAAACAGCAGGTCTTTCTCTTAAAATTGTAAGAAAACCGAAAAACAATACATAAACTAGGAGATAAATTGCAAATTATTTTCTAATAAAGTGAGAGAAAAAAAATATGTCAAGACACTTATTAATCAGAAATTAGTTTACTTCCATTCGATGATGCAAACTTTGTCCGAGTTTTTTTGCCGCACCCTGTACTTCCTTCATCTTAGAAAGTAAGTCATTGTCATAAAGTCTTTGATTTGATGAAGAAACTACGATGTAATAAAAATTCTTGCGGGAACAGTTCTTCGTCCGAACTATCAGCAAAACAGGCGCTGCTACAGGTGTCGTACGACTTCCACAGAGTTGAAAACGGGTTGCACACACAATATTGGAAAATATATTGAAGGACTTTAATTTGTGGAATGAATCACTTGTGTATTTGCTGTAAATAAATATAAGCTACTAAAAAAGTTCTAATCCTTCTAATTTTAAACAATTTTTCAAACCAGTTAAAATACTTTTCCCATTTAAAATAATGCATATACAGATAGGAGAAAAGAAGGCACATGTGAGCACGGGGAACCCGTGAACACGGTAGGCTTTACTAGGATAACGTGAAGCAAAAAATCTTGAAAAGTTCTCAAGTAATGGCAGTATCAGTCCTACTTCTTGGTCAAACTTTTGGAGCAGTGAGCCAGTTTATGTTTGTGTGGTGACAACTTCTTTGTTTTAGCTGGTGTTATATGTAATTTTATTGCTATCTTATTCGAGAGAAAATATATTTTAAACAAACTAATAAGTTAAACTTAATTATTGAAAACCATTTTACGAACACTCAACTATATTTATGGCTGTATTTAAAGTTTTAAATTAAATTAAGAATAATTTATTTTTAAAAATTAGTTCTAAGGTAAGTGACGGAACACTTGTGAGCACAACATGTAAGGGCACGTGTGAACATTTTCCATATCCTCTCCGTAATGTAAATATTAGTATAGGGTTATTATAAGTGTTAAAAATGGTGTAAAAGTTTATGTTTTATATTTTGCTAAAGTCAATTTGTAAATGTATTGTTAATTATTATTACATTGTTATAAATCAATTAAATTTTTATTTTTGAGCAAGCACGATTGCTTATTGCTTTCATTTGACTGTTTTGAGGTCCTATCATTTTATTTTCCCGCCAGCACCCTCTGCAGCATCACCGTCGACCTGCCGCTTCACGATGCTGCTCCTCTAGCGAAAACCCTTTCCAGGTTGCGTCAATATCCTACACTTACACGCATACATACACGCACGTACACACACGCACACACAAACACATATATACGCCTACACACACATACACACACACAAACACATACACACACGCATACATACAGACACCTACACATACACACACCTACACACAACTACCCACACACTCATGCTTGCACGCAGACACAAACACATATGCCTACACACACGTACACATTCCCCCCCCCTACACACAAACACTCGTACACACAACTACCCACACACTTATTCCTGCACACAGACACAAACACACATGCTTATACACTCATACCCATACCCCCCTACACACAAACACTCATATCCCCCCACACACACATAAACACACACGCCTACATGCACACACACACTCGTGATTGCGAAAAACATAATTTGAATTCAAAAGGTCAAAATTCAAATAAATTTTTATTTTTTTATTTTTCATGTTGTTAATTATTTTGTTCCTTATAGTTGGGCAACAATTTAGTATTATATAATATTTACAAGAATCCAAAATATTTTCCTTTGAGTAAAAAATGAAGTGTAAAATAATTTTAATTCTCATCATCATGCTATTTAAATTGACACAAACAACTAATACTTGTTTACGAACCCTTCAGTGTAATTGTTATAATGAATTGTTTTTTATTTGGTTGATTATTTTAGTTTCTAATGGTTTAATTTGGCTATTTGGTGGATTATTTCACTCAAATGGAATAGTCATTCCTGTGAGTTTTTTTCTTCTTTTGAAGATTAGGAACAAAAATAGTGTGTAAAATAGTATTTTCAATTAATGAATTTCTATGCAACGTTGTCAATGCATGGCGGAATCAATAAAATGAAAAATAATCACCAAAATTCAAAGTGCGCCAAGTATAGCACCTATTCTGGAAAAAAAAAAAAAAAGAGAATAAAATCGAATAAGGACACAGTATTTAGTGGATTAAAGAGGGTATGGGAGGTTGCCCTAGTCGGGAGGTTGCCGTAGTCGATGACTGACTGTTACAAATTTAGAAGATAGCCCTCCCCTAAAAGCGTAATTTAATTTAATGTCTAAATATAATGCATCGGTCATGACTAATGTCTAATGACTAAATCAGTCATGGTAATACTGAATCAAAAAATTTTGTCTGTAATTTGTGTCTTATTTAAGGGGGTCCGGGACACATTTTGAAAAAAAAAATTATCAAACAGTTTAGAGCTTTGAAATTTTTTGCACTGATTCACCATCTATTTAAAAATCAAAATCATGACAAAAATATTATTATTGTTATTATTATTTTACATTTAATTTGTTTTTTTTAAGGGGTTGCAATAAAACTCAAAATATTCTTGATCAATTTTTAAATTTTTTTCAAAAAATAATTGACAAATATCTCAACTTTTTTTTTCTTTTTTTGAGAAAATTGAAAAATATTAATTCAATAAAAAATATTTAAAGAAAAATTTCGAAAAATTCAAAGGTATTTTTTTTTTTTAAATCATATTTTTTTCTGCAGAAAACTTTCTTTTTTTCTTTTTTTTTTTTTTAATTTGCCGAATAAAAATTAAAGTAAGCTGTTAGAAAAAGATATGCTCCGAATTTAATTACTTTATCTTTATCAGTTCTTGACATATACCAGTTATAATGCAAGAAAAAAAAACGGAAAAAATTGCATCATAGAGAAAAACGCGTTTAAAATTTTAAGGGAAAGTATAATATTAGTTAAATGCATGCAACAAAAAAATTTATGCATGCAATAAAAATAAATATACCTTTCATTCTAATTAAAATAGAAACAAGATTCAAACGTCTTTTTAATCAGAAAAAAAAACGGAAAAGTTTTTAAATGATAAAAAAAAGGAAAAACATTGCAAAATTTTACGATTTTTGCGTCCCGGACTCCCTTAGCGCTAAGTTATAGGTTCTTCATTTTAACATTTATTTAACAGAAGTATTAGTAAAAACGCTAGTAAAACATTGAAGTAAATCTATTAGCAAAATTCATGAAAATCCGAAAGTGTCCGAAATGAAGTTTATCAAGCAATTTGTTGATAAATTCATTCGCCATGATAGTAACTTAACTTTTCAAGAAAATTAAGATTAATATCATTAAAGGAAATGTAAATATCACGGATTTTAGTTTGGTGTTTGATTTACCCATATCTTTTTCATGGCTGTTTTTATTATTTTAACACTCATCTATAAATACTGATGCTCATTTTAAATTTCTAAGAACACATTTTTTCGTGAGCGATCAAAAGTTCAAAGCAGAAAAAGGAGAAGAAGAGACTTTAAACGTTTAAGCTCATAGTTGCCAACATTGGAGAAACAATTTGAGGAGCATATGTGGTGATTTTGAGGAGCATTTTTAAATATTGTAGAGCAGCTCAATATTTTGCAAAAAGGCAATTAAAAAAATAAAACCACTTATTAAAACTGTTTTTAATCTAAAAAAAATCATTTTAAGCACTAGCATAAAAAATCAGCTTTAAACACGACGTCATGCTTGAAAACTCTCGGTCGGGAAATGTGGAGCAAAATAAGTTTTTGGTGTAGCTGCGGAGTTTCGCTGTTTTGCGGAGCAGTTGGCAACCCTGTAATGTGATTAATTTTCTTCCATTGTACAGCATCAGCAATGAAACTTATTAAAACTTTGTATGACAAAAGGTACAATTAGAAATACAAAGTACAAGCGTCTTTAACTTTAAAAATTTCACATTTTCATTTGTAACGTTACTATGAGTAGATTTTACTAAAAGCTTGTATTATTTCCTGTGAGGCATTTATTTACTTTCTTTTGAAAAAGAGATAAATAATAAATTGATCTCTGTCGGTGTTCTAAGACATTTATACGCATTAAAAATGTAAACATCTTCTTTGCATCTAATTTATCCCGTGATTGTACAAAAGGAAACTCTTTTTCAAATACTGAAGCATTCATTCCAGTTTTAAATTTTAAGAAGCTTAACAATAAACAGCGTAAGATGTTCAACAATCCTCTTACTACATTTTTTCCTCATTTCCTGATCTTTGTGCCACTCCTGGCATTCTTCGTACTTTATTAGAAGATAAAACTCTTAACTGTGTTGTCATATTTATTGCACAAAGTCAACCTGGAATATTTATCATCAAAAGTGGATGCAAAAGATTCAGATTACAAGACGTTTCCTTTCCAGGCATGAAATTTAAAGATGTTTCGTAGTCAAACAGAATTTTTCTTATAAAATGTGAAAGTACAGAGAGAGAAAGCTTAGAGCAAGTTTATTTTTAAAGTTTAGACAGATTCTCAGATGGCGCCGAAGTACGGTAAGAAATAATGTTGCAAATTAAGTTTTCTGTAAAACATTTGCAAAAACATTTCGCTGTTTGAAAAGTTAGTTACTCATTCATTTATTTATTTATTTACTATTTTTATTTTCTTATTTATTTTTATAAGTCAGCTTTTATTTGAGGATTAAAACACAGACCGGAAATGAGCTAATAAACTGAACTGAGCCCTGAAGTACGATAAGAATTATGTTGCAAATTAAAAGTTTTCTAAAAAAATGTACAAAAATATTTAGTTATTTGATAGTTTATTTATTTATTCATTAATTTATTCATATATTCGGTATTTCTATTTTCTTCATCTTATTTTTTTTAAGTCAGCTTGAATTTGAGGGTGAGAACACAGACCAGAAATTAACTGAAAAACTGAACTAATAGAGTTACTTATAGCTGTCAACATGAAAGCTCATATGATTACTTATCAGCTGTTGCCATGAAAGCTTATGAGAAAACAATCACGTGGGTGGTCATTTGGAGAGCTTAACAGAATTCCTGTCAGTCGAATGTTTTTTAAATAACGGTTTCTCAGATAAAAGGGCTTGAACTTCTTGTGAGCGATTGTGTTTCAAAAATTCGTACTGTTCAAAAATAAATAAAAAAATAAACTATCGTTTAAGTAGCCAAAGGAAAAAAAATTTGGCTCAAGTTTCTCATTAAAAGTGCTTTTTTAGAAAGCTTGTTTGTAGAATGTTCGTCCTTTATATCCCTTTAGATACTAATGACAAATTTTTTTCCAACGGTTTAAAATTAGATGGAAAATGGGTCAAATAATCCAAAGAAAAAATTAAAATGTAGTGTTCTTGTCAAGAATTACAAATGAAAATATGCATAGCCTTGCACGCACATGTTTTATGCTTTAAAAATTAGTCAAGGAAATGCGAAAGGATTTAAGTGTAAATATTAGAAATTTTGGAGACAACTATTACAAATGAAAAGAGAGTTTCAAGGCAAAATAAGGTGCTAAAAACCGTGGTAGCTGCTGCTATATTGCCGTGGGCAGGTAATAGCCAGTATCTGCAAAAATGAGTCTTCGCGAAATTTGAATAAACGCGTTTGGATTCAATTCTAACAGTAGGGAAAGGTTGGAATTAGACGGTTTTTTTTTTTTTTTTTTTTTTTTTTTTTTTTGACGGAAACCAAATAACCAAGCATGTACCATAACGATAACATACAATAGTTGACAAAAATGGCAAAAATGAAAAATTTGCATTTACTGCCCTTTATCCCATTCAAGGCCAAGCAAATATTTAAGAGACCTCTTACAATACGCATAATCATTCGATATAGACGCTGACGATTGTTTGCCCATATTGAGCTTGTTATAAAAATAATTTTATTGAACTAATTTGCTAACATTTAACTTAGATTTCGTATTTAAGTAAATATTTTTACATCACACTTATGAGGAATATTTTTAGAAAATTTATTCAAAGTAAATACATAGGAAAGGTTTAGGAAGTGAACCAACTGTATTGCATTAGAATCAAAACACACTGTATAGCATTAACCATTACAAAGAATCGTTAGAATTCCTGAAAATTTCAGAATTATTGCGAATGTCATGTTACCTTCTCCGAACTATTGATTTAACTGCGTAATTTGACACTGCTACGAATTATTTTCTGCTGAAAAGGAAGTAAGGAAGTGGTTGACTGCAAGTATTAAATATTTTATTAAGTTTCTTGCAATTAATTTTTCTTTAGAAGCGAATATTTTATGTCACGTGTTCTAGTTGATTGAGTACCAACTACAGTAAAGTACAATTTGGAAGTAGTAATCTGAAGATAACCGAATGTCTTAGAAATTCGAAAGTGAACAAAAGAGATTTCTGTAGCAGCGCAGTGGCCACGTATAAATTGACAGAAAAGATGGCTCATCATAGGTATTTTCAAATCACGAGAAGAAAATTACATTTGCTGTGGGAAAAAAATGCATCATTGCAGATACAATTTAGATCTACTCTTTAGCATTTGAAAAGTGGGGTAGGGGTTTTCCGCAAATGATGTCACGTCATGAGGAGGGAGTGGGTTCATGAAATCGTGAGTTTGTGACAAGAGGGGAGTGGGAGTAACAAGAAATCATCACACATTTTTTAAAAAGAATTGGTTAATAAAAAATAGCGTGAGGTGTGACAAAGGGAGGGGAGGGGCATGATGAAGTTTGGTACTTTTTGACGAGGAGGGGGGAGAGGGAGTAAAAATGTTCAAAAGTGTGACATCATTTATGGACAGCCCCTTATTTCAAAGGTAGTATTTGTCAACTTCAGCTTGCGATGTTAACAACTCGAACAACTTAAGTAATTCGGAATCAAGCAAGTATAGTTGTGCCACGGAGAGATGGCTGGTGAACTGGAAGCAGAAACGGGCTATTTCGTTTCGTAATAGGTGCTGCCAACGAGAATGCGTCATCAGTTTTACTGCTCGTTTGTGCGTTCTCGCTGATCGTATCTACCACAAAACGAAGTGCTATGCTTCTATATATCCAGTTCATCCACCATCTCTCCATGACTCAGCTATACATTGTATTTCCTTCGTAAATTCGCCCATGATGTTCATACGCATGGCAGTGACGGATCATACCGTTCTATTTTTACTTTATCAGTATTATTTTTAGAAGCCTTCATTATCTGCTTCAGCATTTTATTTGCAAAATTATATGCAAATATTCTTTTGTGCATGATTTCGAGTACGAGAAAAAGGAGGAGAATTAACATAAAATGAGCTTAAGAGCTATCTGTAAATGATGTCACCTTTTTTTTCTCTTTTTCAAGTTTTTGACCCTCTAGATTTTAATGAATATTACGTTTTATCACGATTTGAGACGAATCACTAATGAAGCCCCGGTGAACGATATATCTCGAGGTAAATAAGTCTATGGGGTATTACTAATTTTTAAAAATCTTATCTTTGCATTGTATTTTAAATCGCTGTTTTGGTACCACTTAGACATGTGTGTCCCACTAAAATTGAAAAAGGCATATGTTCTGCTGAAACTCCCACGACCCCTGGAAATGTTTTATGCAAAAATAAAAAAAAACATTCTTAATAAAAGGCTTAAAATCTTATTTCGACATAGTATTTTCTTACTTCGTATGAAAACATTTAATGGTCTGGGCATTTTTCGATCAACCTTGCATGTTAACGACATTTTGAGGAAAATTTCCTTCCTTCATTGGCATTTCAATGCTGGGTATGGCTTAATGAATCATACCAGGTTTTAATGGTTGGTTGGTTTATTTGGTTATAATGGCACAGTAGCCCTTCAGTGCTATACTGCGCCAAACGATTCTTTATTTTGCATTATATAACTATAAAGTCCGGAAATGGTAAAAGCAAACGTATTTTGAAGTGAAAGGAATAAAACCTCAAGTAGTTTAAAATAAAATGTCGTGAAAAACATGTTAACATTAAAAACATTTAAACAAAGTATAAATTAAGAAAACAAAGTTGAAAAAACAGAGCCAATATCTTGGCTCTGTTTTGTAGTGTCATTACAGACATTACAAAACAGATCGTATTCTGAGTTGATTTTTATCGTAATGAATTCATATTTGTGTGTTACTGTTATTTTCCCCAGTAAATTACTTGTAATTTCATTAATGCAAAATTCAGTTTTAACCAAGAAAGATACATTTAATGTAAAAGCACTTATTTTCACGAGGTTTTAATTTTTGCAGTTTTTATTAGTCCGTCACAATTGCGAAATTTTAAGCTTCGCGAAATATTTTAACGTTATCTTTACTAATATTAAAGCTCAGAGTTTGTCTAGATAGGTACCTGGATCTCTGTCGAGACATCTGTCCGGATCTCAGTCTGGATATCTGTGTCGCGCATAGCGCCTAAACCGTTCGGCCGATTTTTCGTGAAATTTGATGCAAAATTAGTTTGTAGCTTAAGGGTGTGCACCTCGAAGCGATTTTTCGAAAATTCAATTTTGTTCTTTTTCTATTCCAATTTTAAAAAACTTTTACCGAGCAAATTATTATAACATGGACGAGTAAATTACCATAATGTGGACGAGAAAATTACCGTAATATTGTCGAACAAATTAACATGGCAAATAGGGAGAAATTCATCATCCACTATTTTTAAATATACAGGCAAAGCATATGGCCTTTTATTTTTTCTACTACTGGCAAAGCCGTGCGGGTACCGCTTGTATTATATAAATCAACTCTCGATTTTGTTCGTAAAAAAAACGTGAATCTTTAGCTCACGAAAACACCGATACCTTCATTTTCCCGAATGTGAAAATTAATCCTTTTACAGCATGCATCACCTGTACATTGAAGGATTAAACTTTCTGCATTGGTTTAGACTTGCCATTAAAAAAAAAGATGAAGTTATAAACATAGAACATTCCTTGTTTAAAGAAGCTTTTTGTTTCATCTATGACCATTCGATTTTCAGTTCGCTTACTTTTGATTATGAAGACAGCCTACAATGTTCTGTTAAAAAAAAAATTCTGAAATTTTACGATAAAAGTTACTGGCATCCCTGTTGGCAGTAACTTTTATTGTAAAATCCTATTATACTGTAAACTTTTACGGTAGAAAAAAAAACAAGAACGCTGTGGCTAGTTGTAGTAAGTAAAAAGAGCAAATTGCACTCAGTTGCGTCAGAACCTGCGCCGCACAGTGGTTCAAGGGCGGAAAAAATAGCCATTTTTGAGTTTTAAGATAAAAAATATTTCATGCCATAATTACTTAGCCCTTGAGTTGTAGTAACTTACTCCATAAGAATTTTTTGAAAAAAAAAAAATCGTTTTTACAAAAATAAGCCGAGATAGTTGAACAATTATGTTTTTACTTTTTTCGGACGTATGCCTTATATTTCAGTTTTAATTCATTCGTTCAATAAGCAGTAAATACAGCATCTTCCAGGATTGGAACACTTTGCAAAGTTTTTCCTGCTCTTTATGATAAAGAAAATGGTCTTTCACTATTATTAAGCTCTTAAATGTAGTATTGAAAGAAGGGACGAGTTGTGTTTCCTCTTCTTCTTGTTCATCTTTATTGGCAGCCGAAAAGTCCATAAGGTCAGCTACGGATGGAGTAGAAGCGTTTCTGTTTTCATGGATTAACTTTCAACAGAATGGATTATGTTTAAAAATGCACAGTTGGAAACACTTTTCTTAATTTTAAAACATGTTTTCTCTTTTTTTTTAACTGCCGAGGGAAAACGTAAAATGCGGGAAATTCATAAATAACAAACTTTCCATCCGGGTTAAAATAATATTATTAGTGTATGGAAAAACTGGGACCTGATGATAAAAAACGTAAAATGTGGGGAAAACGTAGATTCGAGGGACGTAAAATCGGTGTTTCACAGTGAATAAGATCAGCAAGCATGAAGATAAATATTACCATGCAACAATTTTAACAATTTTCCAAAGCATTTTTTGAGAATATTCAAAGTTATTGAATTTTTTCCGCTTTTTTGCCGTTTTGAAACAATGTGCGCAGTCGTGATTCGAGACCGCTTCGTTATCCACCATACTAAGTGGGCCCGGGAATTGAACGGGGATGGAGAATTATATGCTTCGCACCATAAATCAAGTGGTGTACAAATTGGCGTTGCAATCGCTTACTTTTTCCAGTACAATTTAGAGTCAAATTTTTCTTTGCTGCAGACACTCCGTTTTAACGTAATAGTTACTGGAATTTTTTTCTGAATTTTGAGCAGTGTATAAATGAGAAGCGAATTTCTAACGCACAAGATATTTTTTCCCAACCATAATATATTGAAGTTGCATTCGGTTCATATCTGTTACGTGATTTCCAAAAATATTGCTGTATTTAAGGTGTGATTTCCGTCGTCTCCTTTCCACGCTTCTTTTGTCGAGCTAGATTGAAAGTCTTACGGTTGAATCCAGAACCTGAACTTCGCAAGACTTAAGGGATGCAAATATGAACTTTGAAGACGGGGCATATTGGGGAAAATTGCCATTTGATAGAACAATCTACAAAGCAAAAGTGCCAACCAGGTGTTTCTTGTCACCATAGCAACCGATGTATGCCCCCCTTTGGAACAAGTACAAAAGAGAACTCTTTTATTCCGCTGCTGCGCAAGCTTAAGCGCCACTCTTTGCTTTCTCAGATAAGGGAAGTGCGTAGAAATCAATTTACCTTTTCATTTAGGTGTAATGGGGCTCTCCACAGTGCTAAAAGCTAGGACCAACAGAAAAATGAAATAGAGTGCAGCGTCGTAAAAGAGGGGGGGGGGGGGGAGAGAGAAGTTGTCGAAAAGAATTTTTTGATGTCTTTTTCGGAAAATCATTCGACACAAATTTTATTCCCAACTTTCTTTTATAATTGGATTCTATTACGCAGAAAATGAGTTTTGAAATGAAATACAAAAGTAAACAAAAGCCTTTTCCAAACTGCGCGTAATCTTGCAATCTAAAATATTTTCATGGAAATATTGTAAAATGTTTTTTTGTAACTGAAAATTCATTTTTATCCAATGGCTAGAGAAAAAATAATGTTTTGTATAGTTTCTTTAATCACAAATCATTTTCAAATTCTGTTTACAGAAAAAAGAATTTTTAATGATATTTTGCTTCTCTTGCAATTCCTCAGAGTCTTTAAAAAGTTCAGAACAAATATTGAGTAAATTCACATAGTTTCTTTAGTAAAGTAAATGCTTTATTTTCATTATTGTCACCTTTTAAGGAACGTTAAGTTCTTTAGAAAGCAAAATCCCATTTTTAAGCAACAATTCGAAAAAAAACGTAAAGCGTTACAAGAGTGAATGTCAACGAAACCTATTTATTTTGATACTCTATTTCATCAGTTTCCATACTTGTTACTTAAAAAGGAGGATCCACCATTATGAACTAATGAATTTTGTTGCATACATAAATTAGAAATGCATGAAATATATTTTAACAAATTCTGAAAAATTCGTAATTGTTATACATAATATTAAAATGATCTAATTTCTAGATTTTCTGAGGCTTTTGACTTTGAATTTTTGAATTTGAAATGTTATAACCATAAACTTGAACTTCTGGAATGAAAAATCTGGAATAAAGTCCGTAAAAATAACGTATTTTTTTCTTCTTTAATTCACTGTTTTTAAATGTGTATGAAATTTCTTGTATATCACTCAATCATTAAATATCAAACAGTTCAAATTCGGACTTTAATTTTCAGCTGAGTTACACAAGTTATCTATTATCAGACAAGAAATTTCTTCACTTATAAATAATTGCTCATTTTTTTGTGTAATAGCTCTTTCATTCATTTCTAGCTCTTATTCTTTTTATTTTGTCTCCCCTTTCTTAATGTAGCTGCTTTCAATTATACGATAGATATTTAAGCTTAGCTACTCTGTCAAGTTTTTTAAAACCTTTTTATTGTGAATCTAACTGAAAACGCTGAAAGTTCTTTTTTCTTTTCTGCAATAGATATAACTGGTGCAAGTAAAATGTGCTAAACAACTTTAACACTTCCTCAAAAACTTCTCCACCATACTAGTATACTCATGCTCTCTGAATTTACCCAGGCCTTGGGTAAATACCCCCAAAAATACATAGATCCGTCAGAAAGTTAGTTACGCTACCTCATAAATATGTTCCGTCTGAGACTATTTTGATGACACTGTGTGGCAACAACAGACATGTAGGAGAAAAGGGTACACAAGTGAACAGTTTTTTTCATTTCTTAATTTCTCAAAAAATATTATCAAAGTCCCCATGATTGAACAGTCTTTTCTTTGTGCCTTGGAATTTTTTCAGATTTTTTGAAAAAATTATTTTTTTACTTTATGGAATTTTCAAAAAAATGTCTTCAATTGTTCACATATGCCCCTATATGGTGGCACATGTGAAAAATTGAAGACACAAATGTACAAGCCTGGGACACGTATTAACACGATTGAAAAATTCAGGACAAGCATCACATTTCAAAAAAAAACAAAAAAAAAAACAAAAAACACTTCACTATAAAACATATACGTATATACTAGTTAAATTTAAGGGCTTGTAACCCGTTCTGTGTCCGGTTAAACTGTACAGTAAATGTCAATAAGAAAATATTTTTTCCGAACTATATAACTCAGCTAACTGTCAAATTTTAAAGTTCCGTAACATGTTCTAATCACTGGATCGACAAGAAAAAAAACTAATAACTAAACACTACAAAAAATATTTTATTAAGTCAAGTTTATTCTTGTTATATAGTGCGCTTAAACTTCATACATAATATGATGATGATTTTTAAAATTATTTTAAACTTCAGTTTTCAGTTAAAGGAAAATATTTTGTCTTTTTTTCCATGCAAATGTTATATAGCATTAAATTGTTGATCAACTTTTAAGTAAAAAAAGAATTTAAAAAATAAAATAAAATAAATAAATTATTCATTAATAATAACGTAATGATAATGACAATAAATTTAGAGGAAATGGGAACTGTTCACATGCGCCCCTACATGTTGTGTTCACAAGTGCCCCGTCATCTACCTTATAAATAGATTTAAAAACTAAAATATTCTTAATTTAATTAAAATATTTAAACATTGTCATAAATTTATTTGAATGTTCATATTATGGTTTGCAATAATTAGTTTTAACCTTTTAATTAGCCTTAAATATGTTTTTACGTGAAGAAGAGAATGATAAAATCACATCGGCATCTGCTAAAACAAAGAAACTGTCACCACGGGAACATAAATTGGCTCATTGCTCTAAAAATTTGGTCAAGAAGTAGGATTGGTACTGCCATAACTTGAGAATTTTTTGCTTGACGTCATTCTAGTCAAACATAACATGTTCACATGTGCCCCTCTTTCCCCCTACCTTTATCGTGTGACGTAGCGGTTTATACTAGGCAAGTTCAGGTTTTCTGATTATAAGTCACAAACATGTCTCGCCAACTGGAAGTAGCGTCTAAATTGGAAATGCACGCAGTAATTCGTTTTTTGTGGGCAAAAAGTTGCAACTGCACTGAAATTCATGGGCAGTTGCTTGAAGTGTATGGTGAAAATGCAATGTCACGTTAAGCTTTCGCGAAATGGTGCAACATTTTGAGAATGGACCTACAGATATTGAAGACGCTGAGCGCGAGGGAAGACCAAGTTTATTAGGGAAGTGTGGGATCACTCTCCTTAGCCGCTTAAACCTTTCACTCCCTGACTATCATGTTTTTGGTCCCATGAAGCAAGAACTTTCAAAGAGGCGCTACCATTCGCATAGCGGAGTGAAAGCTGCAACCCGACAATGGTTATCGGACATTAGTCGGATCTCTTTGCAAAAGTCATAGAAAAACTTGTACCATGCCTCGAAAAATGATTAAATACGTTGAAAAAAAAGTTTTTTTTTTTTTTGAATGGAACTTTAAAATACCAATAAAGTTATTGTAAAATTTCTGTCCTCTTTCTGTTTTCTTGATCAGTGCAACTAAATTTTTGACTGACCCTCGCATTGACCTGCCCACTGGGTATTTATTTAGCCGATCCACATACGGTTTGCGACTTAATGCTTTATAGGTTCAAGAATTTTTTTATGACATCGTAAAAAATGAAAAAGGAAAAAAAGAAAAAAGTGCAATTATAGGCGAATCCACCATCACAGTAAGAAGAACAAACGTCATATTAGGTGTTTAATCATTTTGTTCAACGGAAATTCAGTACCTTTTTTTACTATAGAGTTCAATGTGTGCACCGTTGTTGCTCGAACCACATCAAAACGGTACTCCAGTTCACTCCATGTCAACAAATGGTACACACATTGAACTCTGGCTATGAAAGGTACAGTTTTTTGTTTAATAAAACGATTAAACGCATCACATGACGTTTGTATTTCTTACTGCGATTACAGCGGATTCTTATAATTGAACGTTTTTGTTCCTTTTTTATTTATTCTTTCTTCCTGTTTTTTACGATGGATTAAAACACTTAAACACTCCCATTTTACAACGAAAACAATCTGAAAAACAATTAATTCATCAGATTTCATCTTATTATATTTAATGTGATTTACCGAGTTCAATTGGTTCCATAAATGCGGCATGGACAGGCTAGTAATTTCATTGAGTACGCATTTGACATTCAATTCTCACTTGTTCTGAAGAGGTCTAAAATCCCAATTATGCAAAACAGATCTTGTTCAGGAGGAGACCTAATTCAATGCAAGATGAGTGGTGGCAAATCTCTATGCTATATAAACATGGCCGGACAATTCTCGTGTAGTATGAATTTGATATCGGAGGAATTGTGAACTTTGCAATAATTACATAAAAAAGCAAATACATATACAATAAATTCCCGTTACAATGAACTTCTAGGGAACGCAAGTTTAGTTCCTTGTAAGGGAAATTTCGTGTAGTGGAATTCAGTCAACGTGATGGAAATTAAAACGGGACTGAAAATTTATTTCGTTGAAATATCTATTTCGTTGCATTACTATTCGCAATAATAGTCCAGTCATTTTGGCCAAAAAAATGGGTCAACCTCGGAATGCGAGATAAGAAGCTGTAAATTCGTATATACCTTTATTTTGACATTCTAAATGCTGTCTCAAAATTCTCATAAAATCTCATGTCCGCGTCTTTAGTTTCAAAGGTCAAAGGTCATAAAAATCAGTCTTTTTGAAAATATCTCGTTTCCTACAGATCTAATGTTATAAACATATATTTTAAATATTATACAGCATAAAACTCTGTACAATTTTTGCGCAAAACATTTTTTTTTTTTGTACCATTAACTGACTTTGAGATGGAGGCCGAAAAGCGCGCAGCGCTCATTTATTTTCAGCATAATTCAAGGTCAACCTTTAGTCCACATAAAAAATACGCCGTTTAAAGTCTGTATACCTTTAAAAAATTTTTAATTGTGGATGATTTACATTTTGTATATTACTTGTTACATCACATTTATTATTTTTCATTAATCAAATATATATTTGTTTAATAACCCTTGCCTATTCATGTAATTAAAAATTGTTAGGTAAAATATTCTCATTACATTTTACTAATATTCTGACATATACTAGTTACACTTCAAGTAGGAAAAAATTTATGGAAGTAAGTTTTTATTATATATATATTTTTAATACTGTTTTAAAAATGTATTACAATTGAAATAACAAATAGGGGAACGGGGAGGGTTCACAAAAACTTTAACAATAAGACTAATATGAGTCTTAATTTTCTTCTTCTTCATGGTCGTCTTCTGGTGGCTGGAAAATTTCTGATTCATTGTCATTAGTTTCCTTGTCAACGAAATTTGTCTCCAGATCTTCAAGAATTTCGGGATCAAAGGTACTATCTTCATTGAGATTGCTCTGATACGGAGAAGCATTGAAGCATACTTGTCCATTAGCCGATTACAATGACCACAAGCTGAAGAACATTGGAATCCTGATTTCTTGCATCCACTGCGTGAACCACAACCATTCTTGCAGATGCAAAATATTGTATTAGGTAATTCATTTGGAGCTGGTTGTAATATTGTCTTAATCACTTTCATGAATTCATTCTGCAGTATCCAGCCCCATTTCTGGGATTCTAAATCGTTCCCTAACCAAGTTTGCATTTAATAATATACACGATTGATATGTTGATAAACCGCTGCACTTGTTGGTGGAAGGTTGGATAACTGCACAGGTTTATTGAGCTTTGTGGACTTGACACATTGTGTGTAACGAAAGTGATCGATATTGCCCTCTGATTTTGGAGCATTACCATTTCATATTGCCAACAAGATGCGTACTAAATTTTCATATAATGCTTGTACAGGGCAGTTTTCTTGTTAGAATACTTGAGCTAGTTGACCCAAATTGGGAGTTTTTTACAAGTTTCTCTAGTATTCTAGCAAAAGTTTTTTTTTTCTCACGTTTTTAAACAGCGCAGACGTTGTGTCACAGCCACTAAATACGTGCTGAAATAAAATATGTTTTTTTTAAGCAAGGATATTCTTAAAAACTTTTCGAGGAGTATATTTGAGTCTTAACATTTCCTTGCCAACTTTTTAAAAGAAAACTAATTGTTGATGTGACTGAGTATGCCCAATTAAAATGATGAGTTAATCTATATCCTCCCCTATTATGACGGCGGTCTTTTGGCGTTTTGATTCTTCAAAAGCTGTTTCAATGATAAGAACATCTTCATCGTCTCTGGCCTGTTTTGTAGTAATATCAACAGCTTCTAATTTCTCAATAAGCACATTGATATTTTTTTCCTTAAAAAATTCTCTTGATTAGTTGGTACGATCATTTTTTCGTCGAAACACTTCATATGATTTTGAAAGAGCAGCAGACCTTCTTAGCTGTTCCATGGATTTTATGTTTTTATTATAGTCCGAGTAACCGTCAAATACAACAACAATGCTTGAACCACAATGCGTTTGCAAATATCTTACGTATTTATCTAAAATAATCGAAAAAGTATTATCCTTGCTCCAAACGACGTGATTACACTCTCTGCTCTCTATCTCAAAAACGGTAAAATGTAAAAAAACAATTGTATTGCAAACAAAATGAAAAATAATTTTTTAATTACACGGATAGGTAAATGTCATTAAACAAATATATATTTGATTAATGAAAAATAATAAGTGTGATGTAATAAATAATACAAAATGTAAATCATCCATAATTATAAAATATTTGAAGGTTTTCAGACTTTAAACGGCGTATTGTTTATGGGTAGAGACGTACCGAGTACTCGGTAACTACTCGGTACTCGGCCTACTCGGCCAATTTGCCGAGTACTCGGTACTCGGCCAAATTCTGATCAGATACTCGGCCAATACCGAGTAGTTGCAAAAAATTGAATATTGTCCTAGTCAGATGCTAAAATGTATAAAAAAGAGCAAGCATTATATTCTGCAATCATTTACAATTAAAATTTATAAGTCAAATTTAAATTTTTGAGAATAATGAAGTTTGTAATGCTTCATATCAATTATTCATATATGAATAAATCTTTATTTTAATGTCCGCAAAGTTAATAAAACTTATTTATTAAAAATTTTGCAAAAAAGGTAAGTATAGAAAATATGGAATTTTTATATTAAAAATGAATTTTTGCTACAAACAAAAATTAGTTATAAAAAATATAAAAATACCTTTGTTTAAAAAATAAAATAAAATAAAACAATGTTAAAAGCACAGTGCAGGAACACTGCAGACACTTCTTTTGGCGTTACAAGGAATTCCTTTTTCAATGCACAAAATGGAAGCTCGTGGATTTAAAGTCATCCGACAAAAGTATGATTTTTTGTCGAATTTCTTTACATTCTTTAGCTCACATGTTATGCACTGAAAAAGACGTTCCTTGTAACGGGGGAGGAGAGGGGCGTGGGCAAAAACACGTGCGTGCAGTGTTCCTGCACATTTGTTTTATCTGCTTTTAAAAATTATTTATGTTTGGCGGACTAGAACTATAATTGATTGGTATACAAAGAAACCCCTCCTAACGGACACCCCTCTTATGCGGACAATTTTTAATTCCTCAGTTCCAATGCAAGCAACATTATTACACCCCTGTCCTGCGGACACCTCTCTATTGAGGACAAAAAAATTGTCCTGTTAGTGTCCACACTAGAGGGATTTTACTGTAATTTGTTTTAATTCCAACTTGATTAATCATACCTTTTATTTATTTATTTTTAATTTTAAAAATAATTTTTTTTGTAAAATTTTTAACACAAACAAAATTGTTTATATAATGCGTAATTAAATTTTAGCAGGAATTTAGTTTTAAAAACTATTATATGGACAAGGAGGTCTATTCCAATAAGTTCAAAATTCATCACTTGTGTGTCGGTGGTTCTTCTTAACACATAATTGGTACTTGTTAACTCTGCCGAGTAGTGAAAGGCCGAGTACTCGGTAACTCGGTACTCGGCCGAGTAGTGAAAGGCCGAGTACTCGGTACTCGGCTACTCGGCCAAAGTGCTACTCGGTACGTCTCCATTTATGGGACTAACGGTTGACCTTGAATTATGCTGAAAATGAGTTAGCGCTGCGCGCTCTTCGGCCTCTGTCTCAAAATCGGTTAATAGTACAAAAAAAAATGTATTGTACAAAAATTGTAGAGAATGTTATGCTCTACAACATTTTAAATATGTGTTTATAACATTAAACCTATAAGAAGCGAGATATTTGCAAAAAACTGATTTTTATGACCTTTGACCTTATATAAATATATAAAATATATTATATTTAATATCTAAAGACGTGGAAACGAGATTTTATGAGACTTTTGAGACAGCATTTAGAATGTCAAAATAAAGGAATATACGAATTTACAGCTTCTTAACTCGCATTCCGAGGTTGACCCATTTTTTTGGCCAAAATGACTGGACTATTATTGCAAATAGTAATGCAACGAAATACATATTTCAACGAAATAAATTGACTGAACTAATGACGGGACTTCACTGTTTATACTCCTTAAGTTTTGGTCGCACAATTGTTCAGTTTTTTTGTCATAATAATAATTTTCAATGGAGATTATTTCCCTAAATATAAGTTAGGGGACCTAGGGCCCATATTAAAAGTTAAATTTTGCATTTTTTGACTCATTTTTATTTTTGTTTCAAACTTTCAATATCTTAACTGCATCTGATTTTGACTATTCTTGCAATTGGAAGCATGCATCCAGGACTAACGGTTGCGAAAATATAGGTTTGGGAATATAAGGGATAGGAGAGCACACTGTATGTACACATATATGTATGATCCAGCTAGTGTTATTCTCATAATTTTGAGCGGCACCACAGAGGTCGGAGATTTGTAGCCATTTTTTTTTATTATAATTTTATGTTTTTCTTCAAATTTAATCGATAACATAAAGAGGGATTTAAGGTACCATACTTAACTAAATAGTGTCAAATATACACTAAGTTTTAAATAACCTGCTTGTGCAAATGTTTCGCGGTAGGTGGTGCAATATATGTGACGTCAGCAGTTTTACTTTTCAGTTTTCCAATGAAGCAATTTGCCTGTGGTCCATTAAAAATGACACAATAAAGTCAACTTTGCAATCGCTTACATCTGATTTTAAACGAATTAAACCAAATATTAGGGAAAAAATTACCTTTCTCCAAACAAATGATGAAACTGATTTTTATGCCATGAGACAAATGAAATTCAGTCTTGGATTCAGACACTTCAGATGTTGTTCCTCAATTGCCTTCTGGCGGTAGAAATAACATTACAGCAGCTGTTTGCAACTTACGTGCTAAAAATGAACTTTTAGGCACAGTAAAAGCTTTATTTTGTCATGCCACAACGCCAGGTACTAAAATAAAAAAAAAAAAGTTCTCTCATTATGTTCAAACAAAAACCGGAGAAAAAGGTTAATTTCATAAAGTTTTCTCTACAATAAAGACACCAAAGTTAAGAATTGATTAAAATATCTACTTTTGAAGCTCGCATTATTACTTCGTCTGGACTCTAACCAAAATTATTTAAACATTTTCAATCAGCTTGGGTAAATCATATGCTTTTAAACATGCTTTTGGAATCGACAATCAGTTCGTTGTGAATAATATCTATAAACACATAGAGGGAGAGCTATATTTTCCGTAACAGCAAGTTGTTATTTGGCATATAAGGAACAACTACGAAGTGCTGCTGCGGTTAGTTATATTTTTAGGCGTACATGAAGCAAACAAATTTACATTTCTTTTAGCTTGTGGTTTTCATTATCTCAGATGGATGGCAAAAGTTATTGATTGATTGAAAATATTTTTTTTAAAAATTAAATTCATTTTATTCGGAGAGAATTGCTGGAAATGAGGATTGTATTAAATACAAAATGCGATGTCCTTATCTTATACGATCCTCTTAGACCCCCGCAAAGCACCGTCTTAGATTTCGGCGTTCTTAATGCGTCTTTATTTTTATAAAGAAATAAATGTAAGAACTTCACAAGTAAAAGCATAGAAAGGTTTGAGGACTATTGTGGTGTCTAACTGAAAAAGTGACTTAAATGTTTTTTTTTTTTTTTGATAATATGCCTTACGAACAGATAGCTAAGACAGCCGAAGAATTAAAAAATCATTGCGACTCCCGGTGTATTCATTTTAATTGAAAAGAAAATACTGTATTCACACACAAGGAACTGATTAATTTAGTATTAAAACTTACTTAAAATCTTTTCAGCTGTTTTGTATGGTGTCCAATTTTATTGCAAGCGATTCTGCTATCAGGAATTCTCTCTGTGGTTATCAACATAGCTATTCAGCCTTATATACATAAATGATATATCATTATGAGTTATAGTGGGTAAAGAGGTATAGTGGGTAAAGATGTCATAAAATACAGATTTTTTGACTTAGGTAAAAAATAAATACGGAATTTCTTTTTAAACTTTTTGTTGTTATTTTACATTAGATTAATAAAGAACACGCTGTACTGAATTTTCGGAAGAAAAAATTTATTTAAATAGCGTAATGGCATTTTTTTTCATTCGTGTTAATGACCTGGGGTGGGGTAAAGTGGTCATAAATAAAAAAATATATATATATCTGAAACCATCATAAATGACCGTTATTTTTTAATGCTCAACACACCTAGTTCTTAAATGAACTTTATTTTAAAAAAGTACAAATTTTTGATGGTCAACTATGGTCAAAAGTTGGTTCCCCGAGAATTTTAATCATATTTCACTCCTACATTTCATCAATATCATCAGGAAAGGTGTGATAATTTGCAATGTTTTATTTCTTTAGGAAAATATTAAAGATAGTGTCGGAATAATGTCTAAGCTACCTAAATTACATAATAAGAAAATATTACACACAAATAGAGTTCTGAAAAAATATTATTTAACTAAAAAACAAAAGGGAAAAAAATGATCAAGCTTTATCTATTTGTTCAATGTTTGCGAAACACTTGTAGTTCTATGTTTCTACTTTTTACTGATATTTAACATATGATTTTTTTGGGGGAGGGGAAGAGGGTAGCATAAATTCTTCTACTAGAATAAATTTAAAACTGGGGTTCCAGAAAAAGTCTGTTTTTTTCATATATTATAGAATTACAATCTTAATTTATTCAATTGATTTCTACATCAAATTTAAAGTATGTTGTATTATTTCAGTTGACCTTAAAAACAGTAAATGTTTAGTAAACTTAATATTTAACATATCTGCCGTGTATATGAAGATGGAATGTTTTTATATGAAAGATATACGTTAAGCTTAAACTATGACCACTTTACCCCATCTTACTTAAGTTGTTCTACTACATTATATAAAATGAATCTAACTTAACTGTTTATGCTGATGTGATTTTGAAACTTCCAGGAAGCTGCCTGTACAACCAATCTGCTACAAAATTTTACAGAGAAGTTAAAAGAGGTGATCAGATTTTAAAACGTTTCATGTATACACAAAACGAATTTTTTCACAAACTAAAATGCTGCCAGTAATAAAAATTTGAGTTCAGAATATAGTTCCTAATTGTTAAAATTTAAATTTTTAAAAAATGCACACTCATTTTTTCATTTATTTCGAATGTATAGTTCATTATTTTATTTATGACCACTTTACCCCATTGACCAACTCCCCCACCAGACCCTGTAGAGTTTATGAAAGAACATAACACTATAATAGCACACGATGCGAAGCAATAGAGAGAGAGAGAGAGTACTCTTTTCAGTACGCTTTTAGCGTAAAAGTATTGTTTTTCATTTGATTATTTAAAAGGTCTTTTTCATTAAAATAAGTTTTTCTCTTATTTTCAGCATCTTTACAGTAATACAATTAAAATGGTCCCTTTTTTTTTTTTGAAAAATCTAATTATCCTGAGTTTTGATTATCCGAATGAAGTCTGGTTGCAAATAATTCGGATAGTTGGAGTTGTACTGCGCTGTTAAACTTCACAGTTTATTGCAATTGTGACTTTATTTTTTTTTAATTAGTGAAACTAATGAAGATAAAAAAAAAACACGGAACGAATCAACCAACAGCATTTAGTGTCAAAATTTAATTTTCATCTTTATATCTATAACATTGAATATTTCCAACAATATTTTTCAAAATATTTAGAACAATATTTTATATGTATAAAATATTTGCAACAAATTATCAGCTAAGTTTTTTTTTCTTTTTTAGATTTAAAAAACGTGTATCAAATTATTTTAAAATCTTTTTTTCAAGTAGAACAATTTTCTAAATTTAATTCAATGAAAACATAATGCCACGAAAATGCTAATTACTCAAGTAAAGTCAAGAGCTGTAAAAAAAAATTCAAGTATTACCTATGCCAATATTTACCATATCATCAAAAAAAAAAAACTACAAGTAGAAAAATAGATAGGGACTTTCTTCATAAAATTAATTACTCAACCCATTCCTAATTACTCTTAGACAATTGATACTGCATCCACCCACTCCCAACACAAGATAATTAATATTTCTGAAAAGAAGTGTATAGCTGAAGTAAAAATTGATAATGCTCTTTAAAAACACATAAGCTATTTTCTGCATCTGATGCGGAAATTAATTTTTGTTTCTTTATGAAAAAAGTGAATTTAGCTACAGAGTAGAGGGTTTTCATTACGTCGTGGATCTTAGCTCTTGGGATTTTTTTTTTTTTTTTCGCAATATGGACCAAGAGAATCTTTAATTGTTCTGTGAACAATGAACTTGCGCGATCGGCAATTTATTTTTGCTATTTAAATTCTCGACATTTCACTTGCAAAAGCTTCTGTTCACATACTGTGAATTGGTAAACATATAAAAATGAGAAATTTCAACTATTTAACAACGCATGAGATTTTATGATTCGTTTTCTGATAATTTAAAACTGTTCTTTTTTTCGATCGTTTGAAATTTAAAACGTATTGTATCTGCTTATTTTATTAATCATGAAATATATTTCAGGAAAAAAAGTCCTGCTGATGAGGTATTTTTCAGCTTAATTAATTGAGAAATAAAAACATGGAAAAATTTACATTATGCATCGGGTTTGAATAAATTTTGTACTTTAAAATGCCTGAAGCTAAGGCCCTTCTTCGTTATATTTGACGCATGTTTAATCTCGACTTTTCTTTCTTTTTGTTTTATTAAATGCCACCGGGTTTGGTTCAAATTTTATCGACACTTCTTCGGCGACAAGACGTATAATTTTGTCTTTTTAATAACCTTTTGAAAAAAAAAGCTTAGAAACAAGATTTAAATTTCTTAGTAAAAATCAAAATAAAACGCCGAATATAAAACGAGAAATTAAGAAAACGAAAAGTTCAATTAAAGCAATCTGCCTTCTAAAAAAACAATATTGAAAGATTCATTATAGGATAAATAACCCACAAAATAGATATATCAAGTCAATAAAAATCGTTTTTTTTTTTTTAATTCAATTAACAGATAAAATTGAAGTAAAAATAGCAATTATGGCGGTAAAGTTAGCAATATATTTTTTTTTCGCTTTTAAAGAAAGTAAATAAGCAGCATTGATATGTTTTTTCTGTAATAAATAAATTTACTATGAATTATCTAGTTCTATAAATATTTCTTGAATAAATTTATTTTTTTTTTCAATTTGAATCTTCTGCAAAAGGAAACAATCCTCAAATAAATATTATTAGGGTTCGCCCAGCGGTTGAAATTCGACCATATTCATTACTGAATGTTTGAGAAAACTTACATATGAATTTCCCTGTTTCTAACAGTTTTATTTTTACTCTTATACATTTGTTTAGTGCACATCTGGGAACATATAATTCTTGCATGGACTCACAATACCAAACAGTAATAATTTGTTTCGATTTTACTCTCTGTATGTGGTGTAGCCTTTAATAACGCTTTTACGCCAAAAAAAAAATACAATCAAAGCTTTTTGTATGTTAATCTCAAGATAAATGAATGAAAGGGGATATTTTGACGATTGTGAAATTGGCATGGTCGTCAAATTCTTGGCGTGAATAATTTCATTTCGATAACATATGTTCCCTTGTGATAACCCTTAGCAAATATATATTTCTCTACACTTTGTTTACGTGTGCGAAGGGAAAACATTTCTCGCGCTGTCATTGGTGCAAAAAAAATTGACGTCAATGGATAAAGATCGCCAATTTCCCAATGATCGAAATATTCTCGCATGAAATGATATCGCAAAACTCAGTTTATGGAGAAGAGATAAAATATAAATTTTTGAGTTTCGCTAACTAAAAAGCGCTTATAACTTTTTTCTAGTGGATTTAGGTTATTCGACATTGGGAGCATTGACAATATCTTCGTTGGGAGTATTTTTTAAAGACTTTTCCAACCATATCAAATTCGAAAAAATTGGACCGACCGTTCGCGTAGAAAGAGCAATTTAGGACAAAAATGCGTTTTTTATTAATATCTCCTTCAATTAGCGTTCGATTTCAAAAAATTTTATTGGTGACACTAAAACTCGTCAATAGCTACCGAACAAAAAAAAGAATGAAGAAAATCGGTTCACTAACAGAGGAAAAGTCGGTACCGAAAGAAAATGGCTTGCCTATTAATATAAACAATAAAGAATATAATATAAAGAATAAAGATTCTCTCATTGTTCAGTGAAAATTATTTCTTAATTCATTCGTTTTCTATGAGGACAATTTTCTTTGTGTTAAAAAGTTTTGAAGCAACCCACTTGAAATCTAACTACTCTATACATAGATTTAATGTTTGTGTGTGTGATTATTGAGAAGTTTTATTAATATTAAAAAGAGCTATAACAAGCATAGCATACTAATATGTTCAAAAAAAATTTTTAACATAATTGCTGGACGTCGATTTGATATATAATAAAGTTTCAGCTATTGTAGAGTTCATAACAGGGGCACTCTATAACAAATTTGAACTTTTTTTCCGTCCTTTAAATTAAACTACATGGGATTATGTACAAACAAACGCGCTTGATTCATATATAAAAACAACATTGGTCCATCACGTACCGTTTTTGTAGGGGACCCACGTCTCGTGTAAGAAGTTGCACACTGATTTGAATGATAGCCTCTGGCTTCCTTTTCTGATTTTTGCAGTTCATTTTTAAACTCTAAATTAGGAAAGACTTTTAATTTTTGGACTAATAAAAAGCATTTCTTTTACCTTTGCCTGACTTGCATTTTTGAATTGATTCCTGATGTGCAAGAAAGCCATTCCTTCTCTATCCAGAACTTTAACAAATATTTTCATAAGCTCTTTCGTTAACCTTTACCTCACTTACATGTTTGAATTTGTTGCTGAGATGCAAGAAAGCCAGTCCTCCTCTATCTAGAGTTTTTTTTTTTTTTTTAATTTATAATCTCTTTCATTTACTTTTACTCAATTTGAATTTGTTCCTGAGATGCCATTCCTTCTTTATCCAGAGTTTTAACAAATATTTTCATAAACCCCTTCGTTTACCTTTGCCTCGATTACATTTTTGAATTTGTTCTTTAGATGCAACAAAGCTATTCGATCTCTATTCATAGATTTAACAAATATTTTTATAAACAGAGTTAAATGAGCAATGGAGGAAGAAAGGCACATTGCGTAACGCAAGTGGTTTATGTGATATGTTATTAGTTCCAATAAGAAAGATTTTCTAAGCGGCCACTAAAAGTTCGCTAAAAAAAATGCTCAAAATGTGTTGATGTTTGGGAAACTGGTGTGTGTTAAAGAGAAAACTATTAATAGATTAGTTATTTTTCCCCACTAATACACAAAAAAGTACATCTTTTTATATGAAGAACAGTATACTGTATTACAAACTAAAAAGAGATTTTATTTATTTTCGGCTTTGGCAAAAACCAGAGAAACATTTCTTAGCATCTTTTCATTAACCTTCATTAGAAAACCATTTGAATTTATATTAACTTGTATGAGGAAAACTAAATTTTAATTTCCTGAATAAAATCTTCTCGGAACCAGATGAACACTTTAAAGCATTTTTTTTTAAACCAATTTATATTCCTCTTTCAACATCACTTTCTACTCCATCGTTTTAAAGACATATTTTTCAATGCAGTTTTTACTGTCTGAAGATGATAATAAATTTCCATATTTAGCTGTTAATCATCTTATTTTATTTACTTTAGCTTCATATTTTTTGAAAATACTTAGTTTTATGCAAATATATTTTTAATTTTCATAGTGTGAGTAGTAAAGTTTCCTCGATTTGACATCTTGATTTATTAATTAGACATTTTTCGCGAAAAGTTCGTTAAATATCAGAATTAGCAAGCTTAAACTTGTAAGAACTTTTCGGGATTACTGGCAAAGGTAAAGGGGACAATGTATTGTATATGAGCATAAATTAGAATGAAATATCAGTTCAAATATTTTGCTTAGATTACAAGTGTCGAAAGAGAACACTTGAAATTTTCTCCCCTTATTCTTTCTACTGGAATTCGAACTAGCTTCGATTAGTTTTGTTCTCCTAAGCAACAATAATTGATCTCATTTTTTAATGGAAACATTTTTTTTCTATTATGATCATTTACTGGAATCACAATGCAATAGTTTGAAGGGCTGATTAGGTATTTGGCAATGAAAACAGTGAGCATCTTCTTGCCAACTGTTAGTACGAAGTCTTATGTGTTGCATCTCCCCCCCCCCCCTCCCCCGCAGCAACATCCCGCATTTCACGTTTTTTTTTTTTAATCAGATAGTTTTTCCACATACTAATAATGTTAACTTAACCCGGATGGAAAGTTTGTTGTTTAAGAATTTCACCATTTTGCGTTTTCCCTGGGAAGTAAAACCAAAAAAAAAAAAAAAAAAATCTAAAGAGATCGATGTTCTCTTTCGTCCTTTCTAAAGCTAATACACTCTGTTGAAAGTTAATCTAAGAAAACAAAAATGCTACTAATCCATGCGTAGCCGACCTTATGAACTTTTTGTCCAACAATGAAAATGAACAAGAAGAACTGGAAAACACAACCCGTTCCTTATTTCAATATTGCATTAAAGGGTCCACAAATAGTGACAGGTTGTTTTCTTTCTCATTGTGACCAGGAAAAAAACTTGCAAAGTATTTCAATCCCAGAAGATGCTGCATTTACTTTGAACTCACTGACCAAAAACCAATCCATTATAAATGACTATTTTCAATCTAAACAATCGGATTCGCAACTAAATGTGTTAAAATAATCTAGAGTAATATCTTTAAAAATGTTATTTTCGTAAAATATACATATTATTGCTTTTAATAGAGTCATCTATATTACCTTTAATGATTTCTATTTAATTTTTGATTTCTATATTTTTCCCGTATTTTACGTGTTCTCACATTTTACGTTTTTTTTACCCAGTCCCTTGAGAAACATGAAATTGGGATTTCACTGTATGTAAGAGAGTCAAAATCGTTTCAGTATCACAAAAACATGATTGAATTAGTTAAAGTTATTTCCTCTGATTTGAAAAAGATATAACATTAGAAAAAACACAGCTTCAATCTGCAGATAGGAAACTTTTCTAAAACCTCGAAAAACATTTTATGATGGGTAACGCTAATAATTGAATGTCAAAGCAAATATATCTTGTGTTCCAACACTGCTAAAAGGAATTCCATTGAGTTTGTTAGAAGCCGAATTAGATGTGTGATTCAATTTGAGTTTCTCCTGCTTCTAAGTGAAATCTGTTGCTCTGCTAATTGCTTCGATAATACAGTTTCTGAGATAATTATATTGCAACAACAGAAATTGAATAAAATGTCCTGTGAAATTCATGGCGAAAATGTTCTTCCCATCTTCAATTCACTCGTTAAAGGGTGAAATAAAATTTTTGTGCACAGTTAATTCATTACATTCTCTAATAAAAACGGTAGTCGCGGAGAAGATTTGTGGTACAAATTAAATTTGAAAATAATGGAAAAAATTGAACATTTTATGGATTTCTTATGAATATGATTTTTCAATACGTTTAAGGGTATTTGGTACCCTGCATACCTGTAATGTTAAATTACTAACCTTTATATACCTTTTTCTCAAAAACTTTTAATAATAGAAACTTACGAATTCCAGTGTTTTCAAGAGATATCTATGACTTTCCTGAATTGAAATTTTAATTCAACTCTATTTATTTCAAAATTTATCAGCAATTACTTTTTAAATGAAAAAAGACCGTTTTTGTCGATAAAACTAGCTGTTTAGAGAAAAGTGCGATTCCTAAAGCAACGCTTTCACTTCAGTATAATTATGAACGTATAAATGCAATGTGGTGAAAATTTCAAAGGAATATGTGAAGTAGTTTTCTGGAAAAGAAACAGGAGTTTTTAAAATTGACGTTTTGGGAAAAAATCTCGTTTAAAAGTAAAATGGTGCGCACATTTTAATATACATTCCTGTCCCATTAAGATTTAAACTGAGGTTCTCGAAATCTAGATAGAAACATCAATTCGGTGTCGCTTAAAAGCTCTCGATTTGAGTGTTTTAAATAAAGAAAAACAGCGTAGCAACTCCCTTCGAGTAAAATACGGGTAGATAAGCGACTTATTTAATCATCCCATTGTTCTGGGAGTGAAATTAATGCTTATGTGTTTTTTTTTAATCAAGGAATTTCAAACAACAGCTTTAAGTTTTGTAAGGTTGGTTCGTGAAATAAGACTATGCAGACTAAAAAAGCTAATCCTTATTTTTCATTGTAGAATGGCAAAAATTCACTGGATCGAAATTTCATCGTTGTATGAAAGCCAAACTGAGGGGCCTTGGTGGCCGAGAGGTATTGCTCAGCAAGTGATTGCAAACAGAGAGGTGTGGGTAGCGGGTTCGATTCGCACCGATTACTGCCCTGGATGTTCTTCCGATTTCTGTGTCTTGTAATAAATCTGAATTGTGCTATCTGTCTTACGTGTTTGAGCAAAATGCGGACTTCCACCTAAATGGGGCTCAGTCAAACGGAAGCCGTTTATATTAGTCTCGAAAAACGGATTAACGCCTTCGTTATCCATCACTTTGGGTGCTCCACGGAGCATCAGACACAACTACAAGCCTAATTGATGATAAAGAAATATCAAAATGCAGTTTATTACCAACAGGCAAAAGTGCAATAATATTTATTGCAGTAGAGACCTCTCAAAACATCCCGATCTCATTTTCAGTAAATTTTGTTTCTTAATTGTTCTAGCGTAGTGTGTTAGTATAAAAGAATGTAATTGTTATAGAATGTAGTCTAATTTATGTAGTTTACGAGTTCAAAAGAGAAAAATGCCGCAGTATACCGTCTTTTTTTTTTTTTTTTTTTTTTTGTGATTTTAATCCTGTATGTACTTACTAATTAATTTAAGTATTTTTTTAAACCATGGTTTACGCAAGATTTTTTTATCATGTTTTTTTTTTTTTTAAATCAAAGCTTAAATATGCGTTTTCTTTTTATAAAGGTAGCAATTTAAATGAAATTTGCACGATACGCTATTTTGAAAAACCGTATAAAATTTTAAAAAATAGAATAATTAAATAAATAAAACGAAAATTACACAAAATGAGAAGAGAAAAAAATTTCATCTTACTTGCTTATTCAAATGAACTTCTGTGCTTTTATTTTTCTCTTTTTAATCATCGCGGACTCTTGTTATTGAAGAAGAAGTCATGCTCTTAGAAGAGAAGAAAAATAAATTTAATTTTTTTCTCAAATTCCTTTCAGGCAGGAAAAACATATCCTTACTAAAAATGAAAAATGGGAAGATGAAAGAGGAAAAAATGTGGATTTTTTACTAATTACTGCTATGATTTCTGCTAAAAAACTCCGAGTAGGAAAATTAATGCATAATATTAATTATTTATTTATTATACTAATGTCGTAAAGTAACATTTCATTCTCAGGACATTAAACCTTCAGGTAATAAGTATAAAACATGAGTTAGACAAACAGAAAATCAAAATTATTGTATCTGCCTTTGTTATATAATACCACATCACGATTCAAATATAAAATAAAGGTTTTTGAAAAAGTCAACTTTTAGATACTTGTACTTCTTTTTAAATGTAGTACCTGGACGACCGAGCCTCGCTTGGCTTTAAAAGAATTATTTTTTGTCAAATTGTGTTTTTTTAAGGTTCAATACTTTTCCAAATATGCTTGAAAACGTTAACGAAATATTATGTACTCGACCTTCTTATAACACTAAAGTACCAAACAAAGAAGATTCTGAATGTAATTAAATCAACATTTTGCTTTAAACTATCTGTTACGTTTGTTTCCACTGTACAATTTTCTTGTCAGTAATTAAAATATTTTGACCTTAGTTTTGCTATGGTGAAATCGGTTTTTAACCGAATACTTCCTTTCATACTATGATGCGTTTCACGATTTTATCCCAACCGAGATTTTCTTTTTGAATTAGTACTTTTAGTTTTTACGCCAGAAAATGCTACATGCAGCATGATATCCATCAAAACTGATGATCCACAAACCATTCTAACAAATGATAAAACTGTCTTAACAAAACATAAACAATCTCAAGACATACACTTCTTCGAAATAAAATTTAGATGCGTGATTTAAAAAACATGTTAAACTATTTGAAGTGTAAAAAGAAAGTAAATAAATAAAATAAAATAAAATAGGATGGTCAAGCAATAGTTTCACTTAAAAAAGAAAAAAAAAGTCTTACATCGACTCTTACGTAATGCTTTTGAATTTATTTTCAGCCAAGTGTGTTTGAAATTAGCCAAAGTGGCCAATATCAGCCAAGCCTGGCAACCCTAAGCAAGTATAAAATTTTAATGTGAGAAGAGACAAATTTTCATTGTTATGGTTGCAAATCGTCTGCCTGATGCGTCAACTCACAGTTTACTTCAAGGCTTAACTCAATTTGACTTTATATTAAAAAACTGTTTTTTGTAAAAAATCGCGTTTTTACAGAAAAAAACACTGATGTAGATGAACTTAGAATGCAAAATACAATTAAATCCAAAATTTCATCCAAATCGTTAGAGCCGTTTCCGAGATAAGAAATATATATATACCCACAAGAATTGCTCGTTTAAAGATATAAGATAGCATGATAATACATACTTTTATGTCGTATCTTGATAGGACATTAAAAAATATATTACGCATAATTATACGCTTTAAAATTTATTTCCGCATTGTTCAAATTTATGTATATGTAGAAAATGTGTCTACTAAAGTAAACCATACTTCCTACCGAGGTTGTATACCCCTGTGTGCATTTTCGGTACTTTGAAGTTAAAATAGTGCTTCAGGCTTTTTTGTTTTTCTATTATCGAAAATTTATTATTTTAACAAAAAACGTATGAAACAACACAGAAGACGACAGGCTTAACTAGTAAGCCGTGGCCATAACGAAAGTTTTTCTATGTCACATTCATGTAAAGTCTTTAAAAAAAAAATTTAGAAGCTCCCTTGTGATTGAAATCAAAACCTAGTTTGCATTAGTTTACATCTGTATGAAGTGTTTTTTCTAATTTCATAAATAACACTTTGAAATGAAACCTCCCAATTATGTTTTAAAATGAAAATTTGTTGATTAAATTAATGAAAATAAATTAAAATTTGGAGATAGCCATTACTAAGGGTCGTCAAAGACTGTTTATGCACCAACAGTGGCTGCAGCATTGCAAGAACTGAAAGATCTCATATGTGTCGCATTACGAAAAATTAACATTGAAACACTAAAAAATGTACGAAACGAGCTAGAATACAGGTTAAATGTATGATGTGTTACGAAAGGCTCACACATCGAGTTATTGTGAGTGAAAAAAACTTGTGAATGTTTACCTTTATTTTTATGTAGGATTGGTTGGGGGAATTGGGTCACTGAGGTAAGTGGGTCATTCCCTTAAAACTAAAATATGCATATGACTTTAATAATTTTTTGCACTGATAATGTCACATTCCTTCACAGTGATTGTTTTTTCACATATTTGGGCTTTGTGGAACTTTTTGATAGGTCGTAGAACTTATATAAAAAAAAAAGCTGAAAATTGTTTTTTAGGGAGTTTAAGCAACATATTTCAAAGAAATATTCCTCTGTAATTTTTTTAAAAATATTTTAATATTCATTAAACTGTCATGTATAGTTTAAACCTCAAGTGCATTCTGGAATAGGATTTTTTGCAGAAATTATTGTTAATAAGTGTTTAAGAAAAGGGGTCCCACTTACCCCGTACATTTTCACTGTAAGGAGTAATTGGGTCTCCTCACTATGGGATAAGTGGATCTCCCAGTAATAGTGACAATTTTAAAATGAAAATCATTTATGGGGAAAATGTTCTATTAATGAAATACACGATAACTATATAGACCTAATAGGAATTGATAATTCAGCAAGCAAAACTGCTAAAGCGGGTGGCTGTATAATTCTGAAACTTGCTTCAAAAAAAAACTATAAAGTATTACGTAACTCTAATGTTGGAAGTTGAGGATGCGAAGGAAAAAAATACTGATGAATTTGCAAGTAGGAATAGAAATAGCGGCACTTCTTGGTCTTGTTTATTGGTCTGATGCAGATGATGTTAGAATTATTACTGAGGATGCATTATGAGAAATGTATGCGTATGATTAAGTGATAATGGTTCTCCTTAGTTAACTTCAAAAAGGCGCTGCCCTTTAGGGTCTCCATTTTGTTTTCAACTAATAATTTTGGCTTATTTACCAAAATTGATCTTAATCAACCGTATTACGCTTATTAGCACACAGAAAAATAAATGCTTAAAAGCTTATCAATAAATTTCACAGATGTAATTATTTGATTTTTTTGTTTTATAAGTTTACGCCATAGAGATTTAAATGACAGTAAATATCTCATAAATGGATGCATTTGTAAAAAGATAATTCATACTAAAAATGTACCCCCTACCCCTCTTTTTAGATGAACTTTACTTAAATTCGAATAAATTGGGGTGACCTACTTATCCCTTCTTATAAGGTAAGTTGGACATAATTTTTCATTTTTTAAAAAACATAATGGTTAAGAATATTTAAAGCATTATTTCAGAAAATAATGATGAATTTTGGTTTATTAATAATGTCCAAGATAAAATAAGTCAATATATTTTTTTTTTCAGAACTACTGTATAAGGCTTCTAAAAGGTACCGTTATAAAAGGGGTAGGGTCAGGTGGGGTAAAATGGGTAGTGGGGTAAAATGGGTAATCAAAATATATAGTTTCAAAAACAAATTATTTTAAGTTAAATTTGCATTTTTTTTTTTTTGAGTTGACATTATACTTGGCTGTTCTGAATTCTATTTCACAAAATATATTTTTTCAATCGATTATTTTTAGTGGGAGGTAACACTTTAAATTGAAGTAGATAAATTCAAACCGCATGTTGTCAGCTTAAACTTCTAAATCCAACTCATAGTTTTTAAAAAAATTTTATTACTGTGTCATAATATCTTTAGCTAGACATTATTGTTGCTGCTTCAATTTACAGGGAAGAAAAAAAAAAGATTTTTTTCTATTTTTAACCTCATATTTTGAAAATGGGGTAAAATGGGTATATGGTTAGGCTTATCATTCCAGCAAGTTGTTTTAAATGATACAGCATATTTCCCTTTTAATGAATACTAGCTGCGTTGCCCGGCTTTGCCCGGTCCACCTTGAAAATAAAAATTGTGTCAAGTGACGTATATTCAACAATCAGGTGTAAAAAATAAGTAAAAAAAACATCATGATTTCCTTTCTAAACAATGAAGACAGATATTAAAATACTTTTAAGAAATTAAATCCAGAAAGATGGATTTAAAATGCGTAACTATGGAAACACAAAATAAAATAAGTTTAAGGAATTAAAATGCGAAAGAAAATGGTTCACAATTTGAATGGAATCGAGATTTCTGAAACTTGATTTAAAAAGGCTTGTAACTTTTTTTCCTTTCGAGATAAAAGCTTATTTTTTCGACCGTAGGTCGAGTTAATTCTGGAATAAAAAAAGGTCGTTTTTTCCAATGGCGTCAAAAAGAAAGCTGTGGGACAACTCCTTCACTTTTTATTGATTTATTTAATGAAGAAAGTAGTACCTAAATTTCAGCTAAGCCTAAAAATATTCGAGCTAAAAACGCAAATAACTCCCGCTGTAATAAAGTTAGAGCATTGAAACAAATAGCGTAGAACGCGAAAAATTCTACCCTTTCGAACGATATGTAATATTAATATGTGAAAGTAATTTTTCACCCCCATATTCGGGAATTTATGTGAAAATTGGGCCTAAATTGGAATAAAAAAAACTATTCATCAAACTGTTTTCGAACTGGTCTGCAAACCTTCTCAGGACTTAAAGGAACAAACTGAAAATTTCAGCAAAAACGGCCGGGTAGTTCTCGAGTTTTGCGAGTTCAAACAAACAGACGCTTTTTGGAGACTTCATTTTGTACTATGTAGAGATAAATTCATTTGTGGTTAATTGAAAATGATTTAAACATAAAACTATGCAATGCGATGACTTTATAAAATAAACTTCGCTCCATCATAACAAATAATAAGAAGCTCACGGTATACTTATTGTGGAGTTTGTGTGCACTTGCGCACAAAATCACAATTTCCTCAGAATAGCACAGCCTGTTGCTGGTCGTCACATTTGTATTTGATTGCAATCAGATGCTACCAATTTCTCTAATGCACCTTTAAATTCTCAGAACTCATCCTCGTTTCAATCCAAAAAAATATACGTCACAAAGTACGATTTCGTCACCTTATAAAGATTTGAAAAGTGCAATATTGTCTGCAATTTCAACAAGAGCTTCAGATTTGACAACTACCTGCATGAGTTATTTAAAACAACTTAAATATATGCTGCTAAATACAGGAAATATTGACAAAGATGTTTTAGAAAGGCTAAGAGTTGAGAGTGAAAAAAATAATGAACTAAAAAACAAGAAAATAAAAAATAGTAGAAAAAGAAAGTTTCCATTCAGAGGGAGTATCTGGAATAAAAACTGCTAAAAATATGCTTATGAAGCAAAGTTTAACCACAGGTGCCTGGGTATAAATATTATGCATAGAGGAAACAAGCAAGAAATAATTTATTGGCAAATATATGGCTGTTGAGGGAAATATTATGAGATGAAATATTTTTAAAAAATCTGAGATTTTTTTTTCCCTGATGTAGACGATATGGATTTCATTGAAAAACATCAAATAATAAAAAAAAAATTAATGAATTTAGCAATAGAGGTCATTACTTTTTTGAAAGAAATACAAGTATGGATATCATGCATTGAAAGAAACCTTATTAATATTTCGTCAAATTGACTGTTTGCACTATTTTTTTTTAAATTAAATAGTTAAATTTTGTTAACTGACTCTTAAGTCTATATTATCACACTGCATTGAACAAATAGTATGCTTTTTATCACTTCTTAGACTTCAATACCCATTTTACCCCACAGGCTACCCATTTTCACCTGCGTGGGGTAAAGTGGGTATAGAAAACATATAATGATAAACACTCTTCTCAAAAATAAATTTGTATCAAATTATGTGTGAAAATCATTTAATTCTACTCTCAACATATGTAATGTATACATAAAACTAAAAAAAAAAGAAACAAAGTATTTTGACAAAAATATTTGAGTCAAAACCCAAAAGTAAGCTATTTTATACCCATTTTACCCCACCTGACCCTACCATTTACCCCAACCAACCCCATCATTTATAGTGCTCAGTGTAACAGTGTACGAGATATAAATTTTTACAACCGGATATTCTTTTATGCTAACCCTGTATTTAAATATTAAAAGTCGATTTTTATTGAAATATTTTAAGATCTCTGCATACTTAAAATGCCTTATTTGTGGACATAAAAATCAAACTGTGTACTCCCTAATGCACAGTTAATCTCGTATAATAAAGGCCAAATGCCTCAAAAAGACTTCTGCTCCTTCTTTCGGAAATATGTCACGTTTCCATGGAAACGACTTGAAAGTAAGCATCAAACCTTGTATCCACAAAATACAACAGACAAAACATTTCCTCTTGAAGTAATCCTAAATGCAGAGGAACATGGTAGCATCTTCCAACCACTCACTACAGTCAATATGCAATAAAATATGTTTCGAATCTGCAGAAATCTTTGAAAATAATGAAAGAAGAATGGAAGTTGAAGTGCTTTTAAAGAAATGATTTCGGGGTTATTTCTTGCAAGAACGGTCATTTACTTGCTTGTTGTGGAAGCTGAAGTAATCTTAAGTCTTCATAATTCGTAACTCCAATTAACTATAGGGGGCGCTGCAGCCACTCTCTAATGGCGGATGAAAAAGGTAAAACAAACAAATGCCGTAACTTATAACTTGCTTTGATGCTTAGTGAATGACAGTAATTTTTCATCGTGTTTGTGGGAAGCTTTCTTTTCTATTCTTCTGAAATTACATTACATAATAAAGAGTCTGAAGCCGGTAGTTTACCCCAAAGAAAACAAGTGGAATGGAATGTTTTACCCTTTTCTTTAGTATTGTTAATCACCGCAAGGTAGCGTATTCAAGCTCTGGAGTTGCGAATTTGAAAGTGCATTAAATAAAAGCCAAAAATAATTCAACTTTTTTTTTCCGTTACCCACTTTTTTTTTTCCTTCAATTAATTCTGTGGTTTTTAATGCTTATTAAGTTTCAAAATATGTCGCTCTTACATGGCCAATTAAGAAATTCTGAGATCGTCTGCTTGTCGGATATGTGCTGAAAATGAAGTAATCATTACGCGCTTTTTAATAGCGTGTCGCTGGAAGAAGAGAAGTGGGGCACTGAACAATGTGAAGCACTTCGAAGCAAAGGAATGTAAGTGTCTGGATTAAAAATTCGGAAATAACTAGAACAATCGGTGCTAGAAAATTTCATCTGTTTTGGGGAAATAGACTGCAGTAGTAGTCCTGGTAGTTGCTTCTTTACTGCATGATTTAGAAAAACGTTTCAATGAAAATTTACTTTGTTTTGAACTTTGTCAGCATTTTACTCACAACTTAAAAAAAATCCACTTACATCCCTTTGCTTATAACTAACTCATAATACTTCGTCATGGCGTAGTAATTAGCTCTTTTCTATAGGGTGTTTTCACTTCAAAGATTGGTATTCATGTTATCTCTCTAGATTATTTGCATATTTTTCTTAATGAATGAATGGATATAAACATTATAATTTCGAGCTATGATTTGAAAATGCATTGGTCAACGCTAGTTTTAATAAATTTAAAACATTCTTTTAATTCTCAGAATATAATATTCACTTTCTGTTTTTATAAAATAAAAGTTACACAATTATTGAGGGTGACTATTATTTAGGGTATTAGTTTAAAAATCACAATTATTTAGAGTAACTTTCTGCCATATCAGTTAACTTTTTTCCAGTGTTGCACCCTCTCCTGACAAAGTTATGAAGTTACACTTTTCATTTCACAAAATTGTTGAAATTGATCTTCTAATCGTGTAGTTGGACTGTAATGTTCCATGTAACAATATAAGTGACAGATATCTTGTGATGATGGATTGTAATACTTTATACAGTGATAAAATTTTGTGGCACTGTGAAGTACAAGCAGGGATTTTTTTAAATTGTAGAAATAGCATTTTTCTCCTTTAAAGTTGCTATGTGTTTATTGAAATAATCTATTTTGCATCCCATTTTTGACATGGCTCAAATTTATCTTAAATGACCGGATTAGTTTAAAGCGGACTAATAGTTAATTTCAAATGCATGTAATAATTATTATTTCCTAGTTTTGGATAACTATGCACTGCCTTAGTACTTTCGTATTGTACCAACAAATACAGGGTCCGGCATATCAGCCTCCCATATTTTTAAAGGGTGCTGTGTCAGCTGTGGTGGGGATATGATGAAGGGGGTGGTATCGATTGATAGTAGTATACTACTTGCCACTTTGCGACAGATTGGAGCGGTAAGCATCGTCGTAGAATGTTGAGGAATATATTTGTAGTGATGTCTTTGTGGTTGAAACTCAGCGAACATTTTCCTCTCACTTCCACTATGATCGACTTGGTCTTTTTCCAGATAGAGAACTACTCGGGTTTGAGTATTAAATTTTAGAGCCTCTGGTCCTGCACTGAAAATTACGCCTCACCATGGCGGCTTGAGAGCGTCCACCCAGAAGTCGCCAAAGCGTTCAGCATTTAAACGTTCACTTCCCTGCGATTGTCTGATAGGAGTGTAAAAAGACCACCTTTAAAAATGTACTCTTCCACAACACACAATGAAACTGTTGTCACACGTCTGTGGCTAGCAATCAGTATCACATCCCCACCACAATTCACATAGTGACATTTCCAAGTACGTAACGTTGGTATTATGGAATATTAATGGCGCCGACGTCTACTACCAGTTCTAAAGTCAAAAAGAATAGAACTTTTAACCTTTTATGAAACTTGAAAATATTAAAAGTGTTTCTATTTAACTTAAAATGTCAAAATAGCAAGAACAAAAAAGGTACACGCATGTTTCAGAGTTATATGGAACCTGTTTTTTAATGCAAGAGAAATGAGGGTGAAAAGACATTTAATTTGTTGCTCTAAAGATATTTAAAACTTACTATCTCGTCCATGTTATCCATATTTTACGTGTTTTCTAGTACTTATGAAACGTTAAGTGTGTTCAACTATGATTCATTAAACTAATGACAATGCGTAGCTCAATTTCGATGGTTTAAGTAAGCAAATAACTGAAGGAGCAAAATATTTCAATAATTAAAAGTATTATTCCTCGAATTACATTCATGATCCACATGAGACTTGGTGTCACGCATTCTTCCAATACTTCAAATTTGTTGGTACTTAATTATCGCTCTGTTTTGAAGTTTAAAAGCAATCTAGGTGTTACCTTTCTCTAATTACAAGAACTAATAACTATATTACATGGTTTGAAACTTTGTTCGCACTATTTATATTAGCGATTAATGCTTGAAAAATATTTCACATGATAGTAAGCGTAAATTATTTTGCAACAAGGTCATTCAAAACTATTTGACTGTGAAATGTTACCTAACCTAACCTAACGAGGTTTACTCAACGCAAAATCTCGAAATATTTTTTTTCACTCTAAAAATTAAAAAACAAAATTTTCCATTATTTTAAACGCTCATTTGTATTTTTAGCGTTGAAAAAAATTAAAGTTTTGAGATACAGCCTTACGTATGGAATATTTTGCAGCCAAAAATTGTGGAATGATCCAATTTTATTCGACAATAAATACTCAAGCCAAGAAATAGCTCATTTTTGAAAGATTCAAAGTGAAATATTTAAATCAGTACAGTTCTGTGGAAGAACTTTGAGATATAATAATAAACATTCACCTATTTCACTTTTTTTTTTTTTTTTTTTTTTTTTTTGAGTTTAAAAATATAAATAAATAAAAATTAAGAGCAATGCAAAAAGATGGCTACACAGTACAAATAATCGAAGTTTCTATTGGAAAGCTACTCCGGAATGCTCACAAAACAGGAAAAATCCTATGTATTATTCTATTCAATAGAATAATGTATAGAAAAGTTGTGAGAGATGTTATTCTATAAAAATAGGGAGTTTTAAGCTATTAGAATCTTTTTAAGATTAAAAGTTCTACTATTTTTAATGAATCAATTAATTTTGCATGATACTTCTCACGGTTTTTAAAGCTATTCTAAGAGGCAAGATAATACTCTATAATATTTTGGAATACACAATATAATATTTTAGAAGGTTTTTTTTCAGTTTTTTAGTCAATAGATGCAATAAGCATATTAAATATGAGTAGAGTAATAAAACTGTTACAAGTTAATGATCAAAATTACCCTAAATTGCTGTACATGGGTTATTCCACAGGTAACTGATTGACATTTTTAGAGCAAAACAGTAAGTTTTTGTAGTGTTAAACGCGTAATATACGTTGTGCAAACGGTTTTTTTTCTCTTGGATTGATGTATTTTTTAAGTTAAATTTAATGGTTTAATTGAATTCTTGAAATTCATTTGGGCTGATTTTTTTAAAAAAATGTAAAACACTTATTGACATTTTAAAGAGTAGCATGTTAGTCAGTTACTATGCTTTTGATAATTATTTTTTTAATCATCCAAAATGTATTTCAAGATATCAATTACACCATTAAATTCTGCTTAAACAATACAATAATCCAGGAGAAAAGATCGTTTGCACAACGTATACTTTGCGTTGAATGTTGAAAAATACACAGCTCTGCTCTAGAAATGTCAGTCAGTTACACGTGGAATTGCCCACATTAAGTTTTTTGGAAAGAAAATCATCAGCTCAAAGCATCAAACCAAGCTGACTTGGGGATCTCTTTGAGGGGTACTCGATAAGGTCTTCGCTCTTCAACAGAATTATACACATCAGTTACAGAGCAAGCTATACGCCACCTATGGAAGAATTGCAGAGTTTGTGTGTGCGTGTGTGGACGTTTGTGTTTCCCCAGTCTTTAAATAGTCAGATCTTTGCTAAATTAGTAGGAAAGTACGTTCATACCCGGAGAGGGTAGAAGGAAGATTTCCAAAATTTGAAGTGCAACAAATAGTTCGAATTTTTAAAAAATAAGACAAAAATATTGTGTCGTATTTGTATTATTCTTACCTTGTTTAGTTTTTACATGGAACTGCACATCATACGAACATTAATAAGCGCACTAATATTTGTTTCCTTCTCCCCTCTGCCTTCTTTTAGAGATTAAGCCAGAATTAAAAAAAAAACTTTAAAACTTCAAATTAGTAGTTTTTAAATAAAAATATAATCACATTTCTTATAAACACAAATCTATGTCAAAGTTAGTGATATGCAATCATCAGAACAACTGCATGTTGCTGTTGTTCTCGTGTTCATAGTTAATAATCACTATGAAGATGAGGGGTGCCATAGCCTCGAAAGGTTGGACGATTACATATACGATTACACAAGGAAGATTTCCGTCACAAAGAGAGGAAATCTCATATAAAACCGGTGGGAATTGAAACCACCATCTCCGGCATTCGAAGCCAAGCTTGTACCTCAGATCTACAGAGCTCCCTGCGTAACTACATGAATTTGTAAACTTATTCTTATCAGCCTTTCAGTAAATAGGCAACTACGCATGCGTGACATGAATGGCTTTTGTAAATGTCTAGCGCACTTTGAATATTTTTTATAAGTTTTTATATAGTGTCGCCCTAGGCGACTCCAAGCAACTTCTTTTACACAGTGTCAAAAATGTCCTAATGCCTAACTTTCGAAACAACTTTAGATTTTAAGCTAGCAAATGTGCTTTTTTCCAAACATACCTGAGTTATGTGAGAGTACTAAAATATTCATTGCAAAATAAACTTTCAGTTTGGAAAACTAGTCGTTGTTTGAAATTTCTTAATTAGTTTTTCAAGCAGCGTCTGAACTTTTAACTTTGAATCGTTGTTTGAACTTTGGGTGTCGAAGCTTAAAGTTTTATTTGCGCAATCTATTAACTAAATCACAGAACTCATGAATTTTAAAACGCTTTTTAACTTTCTGTAAAAGCTTTCGGTTGCAGTTTACAAATGTTTTGAAGAAGTTTTGCAATTCTAGTGAAGTTTCTTCCATTGAAAATTTAACAGAACCGATACTAATTTGTATTCTTATTGTTATCTGTAAAACTTGATAGAATTTCTTTATAAATTTGTTTAAATGGATCTCTCCATTCTTTTATGTTCTAAATCTGCTTTTATAGTGACGAATTAAAAGAAAATTTTTAATTGATTTTTGGTTTGCATTTATTGAAATCGCCACATTTAATAAGAAAAAAAAAAATTCTTTATCATAGTACAGCTATATTTAACAGTGTTTAAATCAAGAACGTGATACGAATAAATCCTTAAAAGAATAATTTTAATAAATTGATCATATCTTAAAATTAATTTGAAGCAAGTCAAAATCATGCCATGGTACTCTATTTTTTTAATAATAGAAATACCGAAAATTAGATGAATTCACATATTTTTCCATTATGGACACCTTTTCCCGGTCCCTATTCTTTTGGTACCCCCTACCACTACCTTGTGATGTCGCTACCACTATAGTGTGAATATCGGTTAAAGGAATACCCCAAATAATGTAGCAAATTTTCAATATGCCAAACAATTATAATTATTTGTTTTCATTTCGGATAATGGAACATCCAGCTTTTTAAAATAATGTTTCGTGGAAAATTTGCTATTCCATTAACAGTAGCTTTATTTTGAAATAAAATGCAATGGTAAACTGGTTTGGAGTACGACTCTAAACGAAGCAATAATATTTAGGAAGTACAGTTTGTAAGAGATCAGAAAAGTGAAAAAAAAAAAGCCTACAAACTGCAGACTAATCCAGTCTCCAAAGAAATTTGATTGTTGTGTCATGCTTCATCCTTCCTCGAAGGAATTTCCAGAAAGAGTAATATCCTTTCAGATAATATATTGGATTAGAATTAGAAAGATATATTTTGGACATAAGAACCAAGAGGCGATTTGGAATTAGATAACTGATGTTGGTATACGGGAAAGTAAGCTCGATTAGTTTTGGACTGAACTTTCTGTTGAAATGGCAATTGATCTAAGAAAATATATTTTTTAAACACTTTGATGCACGGAGGCTCCGTTTAAAGGCATCTAGATCTTTGCATGTTACTGTCGAGCCCACTTGCATAAATATTGGTTAAATTAATACCCCGCAATAACAAACTTTCAATGTGCCAAACTATGTATTATAATTTATCGTTTTCAGTCCGAATAAAAGATTATCCAGCTTTTAAAATGATGTTTCGTGGAAAATTTGCAATTCCATTAAGACTCGACAGTAGCTTCATTTTGAAATAAAATGTAATGGTAAGCAGTTTTGTACTACGACATAAAACGAAGCAATGATATTTAGGAAGTACATTTCTTTAAGAGACCAGAAAAGTGAAAAAAAAGCCTTCAAACTGCAGACTAATCCAGTCTCCAAAGAAATCTGATTTTTGTGTCATGTTTCATCCTTCCTCGGAGGAATTTCCAGAAAGAGTAATATCCTTTCAGATAATATATCGGATTAGAATTGGAAAAACATCTTTTGGGCATAAGAACCAGAAGACCCGTTGGAAATGAGATTTGAGCATTAGGGTGACAATGGATATAAAATTTCCTCTGGTGTTGTGCTACTTTTGCAGACCAAACACATTTATGTTAAAATATCTGAAGTTTATTGTAGATATGGGGATTCAATAAGCAAAAGCGAAAGAATGAAGCGTAAATAAAAGCGGATACAGTAAACAAGATTCACAACTTTGAGAATTGATTCGCACCACATGCAATATGATAAAAATTCAATTCAATGTGTAAGTTCTTTCTATTAAACCACAAAGAAATCTTTTTTTTTCAATGTTTTTCGACATTTTAAGAATATACAAAAATGTTTTTAAAAGTTCTAATATCATAATTTTGATGGGGTTGTAAGGGGGAGGTGATTCACAGGTAACTGACTGACATTCTTAAAGCAAAATTATAAATACAGTAAACCCTCACTAAAACCATATTAAACAACATTTTGATTAAACCAGAAAGCCATTTAGATGTATTATACTGTAAAAATAAAAGGCGAGTTAGCGTAATGATATATTTTTGCCGGTCATGTTTTGTATTATTGTAATTTTCTCTTATGCTGTTTTATATTTCATTTTCTTGAATTCAAAATACATTACATTTTTCACTGTGTTCAGCAATTTTTTATATACTTTGCTCCCATTAAAGATTATTTTTTTTAATCCGTACTTTTATTTATTCGGACTACCTAGATCCCCTATTCGTCCGGTTTAATGAGACTCTACTGTATTTTTTGCCATTCAACGTAAAATATACATATTTAAAAGGATTTTTTTCCAACTTTTTTCAAGAAAACGCTTGTAATAAGATTTAATATTCGATTTTAATTATCAATTGACTGACTGCATTGTTGTTTCTCATTTTTAAGCTCATTCATCGGTGATTTTTCATTTTGTGATCGACGAAGAATCAGTATTTCACAAACACAAAATTTCGCAGAAAGCAAGAAAGTAAAGAAAGTAAAAGAAAGAAAAATGCGAGACTATTTTTTCTGAACTCACACTATTTTAAAATTTGCGGATAATTTCAACCGTTTTTGCATATATTGCAGTTCTGACACTTCTTTTAACGAGCTATTTTCCTACGTGTCAGATCAATGAAGTTCCAGTCAGTAAACCAAGTTAAAAACCGTGCTCTGATTTTTTTTTCAACATTCCGTTTTGCTTTATTTTTGTGGCAACAAACCCAGTTCTGCGTGTACACAAAACTTCTCACTTTGTTTTTCCGATTCAAATTTTTCATGGACGAAATATTCAAGTAAATATTTTCAAAACGATGATAAAGACTACAGAAACAAAACATAATTTTGTGTACATTGCATAATCTTAACTGGCTCTACAGAAAGAAAAAAAAATGAGTATCTATAGTACCAGAGGAGAATACCGATAGAATATGAGAAATATAACTATAGCTCAGTTTTTGAGATTCTATTTACTTGAATAATGAAGAAAGTACTACCATATTTGGATGTGCTATAAAAACCCTGTGATAAAGAATCAATAGGTAATAAACCCGGTGAAACGGACATATGCTTTTAATATGCTATTAGTTCCGGATTAAAAGATGGTATTTAAATAAACTCCGATCAGATTTAATCACTCCAACAAAACGTGACAACCAAAAGAGACTTTATTGCTAAGGGTATTCACATATAATAATGAAATATACTTTTTTCTACTTCCACGAATGAGTAGAATGCTTAAACTGGTCAACCAAGTCTGGATGACAAAATATTTTGACACAGGTTAATAAATGAATTCGTGACAGTAAAACGTAGTTCGAAGTTAGATAAAAACATGATTTTGATTATAAATTCTCAACTTTTTTGAATACTTTACAATTTTAATTTAGTATTTTTCTTTGCCGTTATTCAAAATATTAATAAAATTAATAATAATAATAGAAATAAAAAATTAATCAATAAAATCAAAAAACCCGACTGCGTAAAAACCAAAAAAACTAAAAAGAAAAATGTATAAGCCCATAAGTTTAGACTGTTATTAAGTACTACTGAATAACTACACCGTTGAAATAGTTTTATGTGACCGTACACAGAAAAGACAAATCATAAATTCAAAAGCAGAATTGAAGGATCAACAGTTGAGGCCCATTCCTTTCTGATTCAAAGAAACCCGTAAAATTTGAATGCGCCCTGACTGTTAATCCTTCTATTCTGCTTTTGAATTTATGAATTGTCTTTTCTGTGTATACGGTCATAAAACTATTTCAACGGTGTAGTTATTCAGTAGTACTTAATAACATTCTAAACTTATGTGCTTATACATTTTTCTTTTTAGTTTTTTTGGTTTTTACGCAGTCGGGTTTTTTGTTTTTATTTAATAATTTTTATTTGACACTTTTTAGTTACTTTTCATTGACTTAGTTATTATGATTATGATACGGTACATTTCGCAATCATGTCATTTCATTGAGAGAGTTTTTTTGTATCGTGAAGTTTATTAAGTAACTTGCGGTGGTCTAAACTACTGATAATTAGTCCCTCTAGGGATCTAACTCCGCTTAAAGCTACATGTGCTTGGCCTTCGGCAAAAATGCGCGAACTTAATTCAACCACAGCACAGCTGTATGAACAGCCTGTATAACTCATGATGACGCGAAATCGGAAAGATCCCCCCCCCCCCCTGTAAGTCAAATATCTTTCTCGCAAAACTAAAAACGCCTGTAGAGAAAGTACACGTCGCGAAACTCAGTCCCTTGAATCAAGGCAAAAACAAATGCAACATGTTAGAGATGAAAATCAAATTAGTAGACTTTCTTCCTTTTGGCTATGACGTCGTTACGCATAATATACTTTTTATTACAGTACAGAACACAAATAAAGAACACATGAAAGAATTCACATCAGAAAGAAGGGAAAATATATCCGGAGTGAGGGTGTCTTGACCCACTGCCTCAAGTGGGAGAAGCAATCGCTTAGACCACTCGGTCACTAAGATCCAAATTAGTAGACTTAGTAAACAAAAAAATTCAGGCAGCGAAAACTACCTGCATTTGTCGCATGCAGGTAGCATGCAACACCAAACGTGCGCCGATTCCGAACTGCCATATTTTGTCAACTGGTAGTTGATATGGTGAATTTTGATTACTGTCATATGTTTAGTGACACTCCCAAGGTACTAATCTATTGACGTAAGAATTACCAAAATTGACCAAGGCGTTTAGCCCCTAGAACGCCACATAGAAACGGACATACATACATAGATTGATAAACACATTACTCTCCTTTGCATCGCGCACGCGCAGTCGGGTAATAATAATAACAATAATTTTTGTATATTAGTACGTGAAGGGAATTCTTTCGGTACTATTTCCTACTAGTAATAATAACAAGAAAGGAACAGTAGTAACAAAAGATAAGTGAATAAACCAACTGTTGTTGGTTTCGGTAATAAAAACACAATTAGCAGAAAAAGCATTTACTTTAAAAATAGATATTTAAAGCTTATAGCTAGTCAAATATATATATATATATATATATATATATATATATATATATATATATATATATATATATATATTGCTGACAGTATACAAGATACTTGTATTAGTCGTTTTCGTACTGAACCAAAATAATGTGAATATTTATTGACACTGATTGAGTAGTCAAAAGATTCATTTTAAAAAATTCCTCCTCTTTGCAAGGTTTGCAATAAATGTAGGCAGTGTGGTGTGCTGCGCTTCACGAAACTATGTGTACTACGTTTTTGGCACTGATCATCTTGCGAGAAGTCTACAATTCAGCAAAAAAAAATCTAAATGGTGGCTTACCTTTAATTTTGTATTAAATAGGAGAATACCAAGAAAACTATCACAGAGGAGATAGAGAAATATTATAGGCAGCATGTTCACTAACTATCTTAGCTCCTTTTATATCAAAGCATACATTGGAAGAAACCCAGAAGCATATAAACAACCTTTACTCAGCTAGAGATCTTGTAATAATTTTGGGATTCCTGATTGACTAGCCGACAGAAATGCGTCAGCCATGTTTTTTCCTCATTCAACGTATGTGAGCAAATTTCGTTCCTCAGAAGCTCTGAGTTCACGTTTGAATTTTTTTAATGCCTCCTTTTAAATAATGTCTAGTAAATTTTGTTTTGAAGTGAAATAATAGTTAGAACATGCGAAACAATCACTAAAGTAGATAAGCAACGTTTTTCTATGGTCAGCAGTCTTCAAATTTTTACATGGTATCTAACAAAGTAAAGGTTGCTTATATGTAACCTGGAATCCACTCGTAGTGACTTGTTACCCAATAAACCCAAGACGTTATGCTAACTAACTACAGTAAACTCCCATTATCCGTGTAAGTGGGTGGCACAGAAACCGTGGATAAGCGAAAACAGCGGATAATCAACTAATAGGTAAAAAACTCTATTAGTGTATATAATAGGGTGGGCCGAAATCAACCAAAATAATTTTTTTTTTTCGAAATTCATTTTTGGATAGCGGGCATAAGTTACGTAATAAACTAGCTAGAACCGACAAAAAGTTTCTTGAACATTAACAAAAATATATAGCCGCGCCCTTTTGACCATGAAAACAAGAAAAGAAAAAAAAAATAGAAAAATCATTTTTTTGTACAAAAAAAAAATAAAAAAAGCACAATCATTTTGAAATAAACTTCGTGAAATAAAAATATGAATAATACTCACACATGCATTTAAACTATAGCTGAAAACATTGCTGCATTGCATCTACTAACATTGAAAAAAAAAATATATATATATATATATATATATATATATAAGCGGAAGACATCACAATCAGGAGAAAAACACAATCAATGCCCGAAAAGAAAGAAAAGGTCAGCGGATAATCCGGCTGCCGATAATCGGGAGTTTACTGTAGTACATTTTCTTCTAGTACCTTAAATGCCTGTCTTGATTTTCTTCTCCTTACAAATTTAATTTCACTAATTATTTTACACCATTTTAACTTTACCTTTAACTCTTTTTATTAAAGAACCGCTTGCGATGCTTTAAATTTCCATATAATTGCTTGACTTCTAATATAGCGATGCAATAAAAACAAAATATGCCTCTTTAAGTGGAAAATCTTGAGAGAATTTCAGAATAAGCAATTTTAATTAAATAATTCTCTTTAGAAAACCGCGAAACATTTTTCTCACTCTGATCTTTTATTCTCATCCAACGATAAACAATACGGTAAAGCTCCACATCCCGAGGGAGTTAGTAAATGTTTAAACTTGAACCTTTTAACTCAAGAAACAGCAAAATTTGCTGCATTTCCATTTATTTACAAGAAGTCAGATGAGACGTCTGGGACAAAAGTGCTGCTGTAAAGGAATCGTTTCAGAAAATTATTCGTTTTGAGAAGTTCAGAATCTTTTCACTTTTTCAAGGGAAGTTTTTTTTACTCTAAATTATTTATACGGGAGTGATTTTGAAAGACTTTTTGCATAAGGAACATATAGTAAAAACAGGCATTTTACTAAAAATTGTGTGCAAATTTGTTTCATTTTGATTATTCCTTATTTATTTTATTATGACACCTTTAGCTCTAACAATTTAATAACGTTGTATGAGTGGATCAAAGTTCAAAGTTGAAAGCAATTAACTCGTTTCATCCCAATTTATTCATATTTTTTAAATTTGAAAATAATTTTTTTTTAATTTAACTAAACCTTCAGCTGTTCCTTAAATGAGACAGTGGGATAAAATGAATTAAAATATTTAAAATTAAAAATGCAGCTTTTTACAAAGGAATTATTTTTCAATTTTCTGACTGTAGACGTTAAACTTTTGTTCACATCGTTTTAAATTTAACAGTATTTGTACATTATAAGGACTTTAGACAAAGCCATAAATTACTTAAATCAAAATATATTTCACCATAAAATACCGAAATTGGAGAATTTCGACTTTCACCGGAAATATTTATTTCTTAACTGATGTCTTTGGTATATGAATGTCGATATTAACCATCTTATGTCGACATTTACCAGATTTCGGACTTTCACGTCAACACTATACATTCATTTTCCATCAGTATTTCTCTTGATATTAGGTTCTCTTTTCGCCAAAATTTTTCTAGAATGTTTTCTCAAGCATAAATGTTTTGAAGCAGACGAAGCAAAATTTGTAATTTTTGTTTAATTAACCAGAAACGTTTCTCCAAAATTTTTTACTACAAATAAAATGCTAAGCTTAATAACTGCAAATAAATGAATGATACCTTTGGATTATATCCAGGAAAATACTGAACAGAATTTTTATTGATATTTAATATTTTTTCTATAAAAAATTTAGGTTTGTCCCCCCCCCCCCTAGCTAAAATAATCTGCAGACTTTCTTAAGAACTTTGACTCACTGGTTCTGCTACAAAAATTGTAAGTAACGTTAACCCTTTGTGTCACCCATTTGCATATGTGTAACAAACACAAAAAGCCTCCCTCTTTTAAGCAGCGAGTTTTTGAGGACGATTTTGCAGGCGATTGTTTTAATGTTAAACTTTTCAGTTTGCACATATTGCTCAACTTCTCTATAACACATGAAATTACTAAGATGGTTTTCAGAACTAAAGTTTGAGCTTGTGGCTATTAAGGTAGCACGTGTTTATTGAAGAAATTTTGAATGTTGTAAATATTAGAGACATTCAGAAATAGTTTTTTCATTAATGCAAGATCATATTTTTTGTGTCAAAATGGAGAACGAATACTTGTATAACTACAGCGATTATCCAATCCAGAGACTTCAGTTTCGTCGTTTGTTATGGACTCATCTGTCTGAAATAAGGAATATACGAGCTGGAGGCAGACATCATCGCATTGAAACTGAGAGTTCCAACAAACTGGTAGATAAAATACCATGTCTGCGGACTCTCGCTGGTGAGGTAAATTTACTTGATCTTCCTGTTTGTCTCTGGATGGGATAAGTAGGATTTCGGCATGTAGTTTTGCCTTTGAGACGATAGCTTACTGCTTAATACTTGTAGAAGTGTTGAATATCGGAACAGCTCAAAAGGATTTCGCCTTCGTAGTTGGTTTTCTAACTAAGGGATACGAAGTAAAAAATAATGATGCTGCTACTTCGTTGTAAATGCTTCTGATTGCCTGAATGTACGATTTTTCTCGCAGTAGCTTTCAAAAGACTTCGAACGGTTCCTCCAAATTTTATTGCTTAAGATTTTTGAGGGATAAACTTTGTTATAATATGTGTTTGACTAAAATAAAATACTTAGTTCAGTGCAAAACAGATACTGCATGCAGAAATATTGCTGGACTTTTTTTAAAGATGAGAAATGATCCTCGGCATTTTAGGGGAGCTAAATCTATTTTGGAAGAGTGAAACTCGAAAACATTAAGGGGACACTGGACGTTCAAAAGAAAGAAATTTTTGTCAAATTTTTGTGCATTTTTGAAATTTTTATTTTTTGAATTTATTTGAGTATGAGGGAAATTTTGTGAGTTTTGTTTTATTTATTATAGTATAGAGAATGATTTAAAATAAGTTTCAGTGTTGTGAAATCAAAATAATTTCGCAAGGGACTTTTCAAAGTTTTGTTAGTTATCGTTAAGGTTATTTACATTTTTTTTAAATAATTGGTCTTCTAATTAAAATTTTTTAGTGAAATTTTATAATTAAGCTTGTACTAGTGTTTAAAGTATATGGTTAAAATTTCATACAAATCCATCAATAATTAAAAAAGTTTGTTTTCAAGGTCCAGTGTCCCCTTAAAGAACATAATAGTGATCCATTCCATTAAGAAACTAACTTTTAAAAGTGAAATTAAAAATGGCAGGGGAAGAAAGATGCGTACTAATTTGATTTTTGACCAGTAAAGTATTTGAAATTTTAAATTTAAAGAAACGTAATAATATCTTTTAAATTTAAATTGCATTTTTTCACCCATTTTTCGAGATGATAAATTTCTATTTCAAATACAAAGTGTGAAAACGCGCTCTACCCAATTTTCGGGGCGTACTTTCGGTTTTTAATGCGTGAAATACGCTTGTGAAGGCATTAAAATCTCTCAGATTATGCATATTTGCAATGAAGCAGTTTTTCTTTTTTTTTTTATCTTTTTAGTTTAATCAACTAATTAATTAATTTATTTATTTTTTGAAAAATTTTGCAGCACACCATGAAAGTTTCTTAGATAAATTCCAAAAATTGATTTTATTTGGAGACGTGCACATTACCGATTTACGCAGTTTTCTTAAAACTTAACTAAAATGCATTTATATTAAACCTGTTGATTTCTTCATAATCTCGTAAGTTAACGGTAAAATTAGTTAACTAACAATCATTAAAAAGTACATTTTTTTGCATTACAACAGTTAGTTTATTATAGCAAATGTAATACAGACATATCAAAAATTTTACAAATGCCGTCTCAATGAGGCATTGAATTTCAATGAAGCAAAGTGCAGAAACCGTTATTTTTAGCTCATGAATTACTTTCTTTTGTAAATTGGTCGATGTTGAAGGATTTGAAAAGAAAAGTTTTTTTTCATCAAAAAGCCTCAACAGAATCGAGTAACTGAATACGATCATTCCGAGCGCAGTGATCCGAATTCGACGTTTATTTATTTTCCATTATCATTTTTTTACATTCATTAAATTCTCTAGTGAGCGGAGTAGCATGAAACGTTATTCATATGATGTAAAGATGCGTGAGTATTAAATCATTTTCTCTTTTATTCGGTAAGAAAGATAGATAATCTAATTTTTTTTCCTAGTCTTGTATTTATAAAAGTTCAACTTTGGATCCCTTTCGTAACCCAGATTTGATTTCTTGATTGAATCATTCAAAGAGCATTGACCTTTTTGAAAAACTTCCCTTCCGAGTTATCAATATTATACTGTTACTAGCGTCGAAAATCATAGGAGTGATATGAGAATGAAAAAAATGTAACATCTTTCAAAAGTTGTGACATTTTTGCTCAAAGCGAAGCGTGATAAAAAATATTTTGAGCAGACGAATGATTTATTGACTTTTGAGCAGTAAATTGAATATATCTTTACTAATAAAAAGCTGAAAGTCTCTCTGTCTTTCAGAATCTCTGAGTGTCAGGATCTCTGTGACGCGCACAGCGCCTAGTTCGTTCGGTCGATTTTCATGAAATTTGGCACAAAGTTAGTTTGTAGCATGGGGGTGTGCACCTCGAAGCAATTTTTCGAAAATTCGATGTGGTTCTTTTTCTATTCCAATTTTAAGAACAAAATTATCATAAGAAGGACGAATAAATTACGAAATTTTGATGACGTGGAACCGTAACATGGGCACAAGCCCATTGGCGAGAAAATTCACCATGCATTATTTGTAAATATACAGGCGAACCAAAAGACTTTTTAATTTTCTATTACGGGCAAAGCCGTGCGGGTACCACTAGTAAGTAAATAAATGGAAGTTTGAAAAGTGACACAAGCAACAGGTTTTCAAGGCTAGCATGTGAAATCGTAAAAACTAACAAATTTTAATTACATTTAAAAGTTGTAACATCGAGTCATTTTCCATCAAAATCAATTTAATTCCAATTTTTAAAAAAATTATAATTAATTTTTGAAAATGCAATTTATATAATACCTATGTTGCATATTATAGAATCGTATGTGCGATTGAAAATTAATTTTTATTTGTATTATTGGCAACTAATGGCGGTAAATTATAGCCTCTAGCTCCAAAAATGAAAAAAAGGAGTAAGCAATTTTTCAAGAAAATGAATGCAAATTGCTATTTCAAGGCTACAATAGCATGGCTACATTTATCACAATTTAGCACATTTTGGTGAAATTTTAGTTTAAATAATTAATTACAAAAAAACGATTTTCGACAGTCAAAAAATAAACCCCAGGTACAAACCTATGGGGCTCGAAGAAATTTTATACAAAATTTCAAGGTTGTAGGTGCTATGGGGTCTCCTGGACGCAGAACCGCCGCAGACCGAATTTTGCAATTTCTTTGACCGTTATGTTCTTTTAATTTATAAACATGCAGTTGTTATTATACAGCCGTAACTATCTTATCACGCCTCAGGAATAGAGGTGATACAACTGTTTAAAAAAAAAATCAGTATTTGAGAAAATCAAGTTTTTATGAAATTCTATTCCATTCAGTCAATTCTTGTGGAGTCTGAAACACACTGATTTTTGCGTAACGGAATCGGGGTCAGAGCCGGAGTCAAAGATTTGAAATTCCTCGAGTCGGTCATTTTCGCTTTGACTCCGCATCTCTGGATGAACTGAACAAAATGCTGTGACGTATTTGACTATGAATTGTAAATGAATGAAATAAAACTATTTTACTTCATTTTAGTGTTCTAAAAATACTTTATGACCACGCATTCACGTGTAATGCCAGAATGCCTTTTTGTTGATCTCTCAAGAAAATCGAACAAGCCCTGACGTAAAATGTAAAGCATATTAGGACTTCAGGGACCAATTAAGGTAAAAGGAAATTGCGAATTTTTATACGAAAAGCAAATTGTGTTTATTTTCAGCACAAACTGTTTTCATTTTGTTGCTTGTCGACGGGTTTGTTTTCTTAATCTTCTTCGTGGTATTTCATTGGTTGCAATGTAATTTCAACAAATTTTATTCCTTGTTAAACAATGAAGACAAATTGTTATGGTGGAAAATTTCTCTTAAGCAAAGTAAATACATTAATCCTTGCATTCACTGAAATGAAAGCAAATATAGAAGGCCTACCATAACAACAGATAAGGGAAGAATTATTTGCTCTGAGTTCAAACTAGAAGTATCCAAATAAATGATTAAACAAGGCTTCTGTGCATGTGATTCAAGAATTTAGATTCTTAAGTTTTAACAATATTTATTAGATGTTTATTGGTAAAAATAAACTTTGCTTTAACTTTTTGTTCAAAAATGATAAATATTGGTACTATGTAAATTTATTAACAAGCCATGAACTTCGGGGTACTTCTGCAGTTCGCATTGAATCAGATGATTACTTTATGTGATAAGCGTTTTGTGGTTTATGTCGATTTTATTTGCTTTATGTATTTCAGATTTGATACATCAGATGCAATCACAGATGCAAAGATAAAGTGCATGTAAGATACTTACTTTTGTGGGTACGTTACAAGCAAATTAACAGCGTTAAAAATGCGAAAATAGCGATTAGAATTGAAAATACGTTTCTTTGTTACTGCGAACCCCTGTGTAACCCCTATGTTTCAATGTAAAAAATAAGTTTACGAATGAAAAGAAATCCGAAGAAAAAGGCTTCATTGCAACCTCGAAACACGTGTTTTGGTTTCAATATGACCTGATATAATTATTTCACACACTTAGTAGGTTTAAAAACAAGAAGTTCTGTCTAGAACTAGACGAGCCTACTTTCCCGTATACCCATACTACTTTCTAGTACCTGATCAATATTCTCAAAAATAGCTAAAATCGCAAATTTTTTCAAACACATTTTAAAAATACTTTAAGCTGATTTCTAGGATTAAAATATTCCTCACTGATTTAAAAAAAATAGATGCGTAAAAAAAACGAACAAATAAAATAGCAGCAACTTTTAAACAAAGCAGCTAATACACTTTTTTCCATTAAAAGAAATTTTTAACAACTTTCAAAACGAAAAAATAATAATTAATAATAATAAGCTCATTAATATAAATACATCATATCCAAAAAAAAATCGTTTCTTTTTCCCCTGTTGTCAAAAACATTTTTTTAAATGAATTAATGCATTTACCAAAAAAAAACCTTAAAATGTCAACTTAAAGGAATAATTTTCATTGTCAAAAAAATAAAATCGTCTGCGCATATCTTTAGGTAGAAACATAAATGACTTCGAGTTTATTCGCCAAATACTGAGCACCTAAATTTAAACTTTAGCGTAAAAATAAAAACAAGTCATATCAACAATAATTATTTCACAGTTAAAACCATAGCTGCGGAGTCGGAGTCAAAGTCAATCTCATTTTGAGATAAAGGAGTCGGAGTCGAACATTTAAGAATCGGAGTCAGTCATTTGTCCTCCGTGTATAAATTTTTGCCAAAGCTACGAAGTCAGAGTCGGAGTCCGATTAATTGTTGGACACAGGAGTCGGAGTCAAGTGCCCATAAATTCTCGGAGTCGAAGTCTGGAGTTTGGCGTCAAAAATTATTTCCAACAAAATTTGTTTGAAGTAAATCCGCCTTCAAGTACGGAATCTGCATTGACTTTCAGTTTCCCCGTAGGCGCTATTGTTAAGGGATTTGAACTGTTCAAAGTTGAACGGAAAATTGTTCAAATCAAAAAGATATTTTATATACATTCATCAAAAGCTTTTTCCTTCAAAGTTTGTTTGAAGCAAATTCGCTTTACAGTTCGGAATTGCCTTGAATTTCCCCGTAAAGGAATGAGGTGTCCTCGCTGAGATATTTCGAACAAAAATAAGTTTGTTCGAATCGGATTGTTCATTCAAAAGTTATTAGGGGGGGACAGACAGACCGACAGACGGACAGACAGACTTTTTCCCCATCTCAATACCCTACTTTCCAATTTTTAATTTTTCGATATTTATTTAATTATTTGAATTATTTTTGACTTTTTTTTTGTTTTCCGCGATATTTTTAAGATGCATTAAGCCTTTTTAACCGACGAAAAAACGGAGGAGGTTCTCAATTCGACACGTATATATATATATATATATATATATATTTTTTTTAATGTATGACCACGCATAACTTTTTACAGAACAATCTGATTTTGATAATTCTTTTTTTATTGGAAAGGGTATACCCCGAAGGTGGTCCCATAAAAATTTTGAAAAAAAATTCCTACCCTAAGGGTGGGAAAAGGGGGTTGATTTTTTGTTCACTCACAGATTTTTAATGTATGACCACACATAACTTTTTACAAAATAGTCCGATTTTGATAATTCTTTTTTTATTGGAAAGGTTATACCCTGAAGTTGGTCTTATATAAATTTGGAGAAAAAATTCCTACCCTAAGGGTGGGAAAAGGGGGAGATTTGTTGTTCACTCACAGATTTCTTTATATATGACCACACATAACTTTTTACAGAATAGTCCGATTTAGAATATTCTTTTTTTTATTGGAAAGGGTATAGCCTGAAGTTGTTCCTATATAAATTTGAGGGAAAAAATCCTTCCCTAAGGGTGGGGAAAGGGGGGCGATTAGTAGTTCACTCTAAGAATTTTTGATGCTGTTTTGGGTATAACAAAAAAAAAAAAAAACCTCACGATGAATGAGATGCAGACTTGTATGTCTCTCGTGTGTACTCTCTTGAGCAGGTAAACGACAGTATCTGCAGAAATGAGTTTTCGAGATATTTGAAGAATTGCGCGCTGGATTCAGTACTATCAACTAAGAAATGTGGAATTATATTTTTTTTAGCGGAAACCAAATAAGTTAATTTGTACAACAAAGCTAACGTAAAAACAATGATGACAAAATGCAAAAAAAAAAAAAAAAAAGATAAAATTGCAGTTATAGCCCTTTACCTGCACACGGCAGTGTAGACCTCTCAATCTCTGGTACTTGTGATTAGGGTTAGTTTTCAGTGCCAGTCGTCAAACATTTTTTATATTCAGGATTTGTATGAAAAAATAGGGCGAAGTTTAGTGATGGTGACATACTATTTTTAACCGACGAAAAAACGGAGGAGGTTCTCAAGTTGACACGTATATATATATATATATATATTTTTAATGTATGACCACACATAACTTTTTACAGAATAGTCCGATTTTGAATATTCTTTTTTTATTAGAAAGGGTATAGCCTGAAGTAATTCCCCTATAAATTTGAGGGAAAAATTCCTACCCTAGGGGGGGAGAGGGGGTGATTAGTTGTTTACTCCAAGATTTTTTGATTCTGAGTTGGGTATTACAAAAAAAAAAAAAAAAAAGCTCACAATGAATGAGCTTCAGACCTATATGTCTCTCGTGTGTACTGCCGTGGGCAGGTAAGCGGCAGTATCTGCAGAAATGAGTTTTCGAGATATTTGAATAAATGTGTGTTGGATTCAGTAGTACTAACAATAAGAAAATGTTGGAGTTATATATTTTTTTCAGCGGAAACCAAATAAGTTAGTTTGTACAACAAAGCTAACGTACAATAGATGACAAAATGCAAATTCGTCAGCAATTTGTGTTATCGTAGAAATATCGATCACAGTAGGAAAATGCACACGAACATCTTTATACAGTGCATTATTCTTTAGGAGCCACTGCAATGCCACTTGAAATTTACCTATATCAATTTGAAACTCCCTAGAATGTTCTAAATTTTCACGACTTTCTACTACGAGCACTAATCCAGTTTGATTAGGTTCAAGCGGAAGTTGTTCCGCCAGCTCGACCACATCCTGAGCAAAAAGGATTGCCTGCCCTTTGCACCAGTCTTGGCTCAAACGATTTTGAACTTTTATTATTTTAAGAAATGGCACTACTCTGCAAATAAAACGTTTCTCAATTTCCGATAACTCATCAATTTCTGTAGGTATTGCAGCTACCGACATTTTGTTCCAATAGGCCTGACGTGGAGTTTTATGTTTTTTAATATTGTTTGAGCATCGTGAACAAGTAATTATATTACCTAAAGCTACCAGTTCGTTAGGCAAAATAGAGCCTAAATTTTTAGTTTGCAATTTCCTACGTTGCTGAGGATACAAATTTTTTTTGCATATTGAACACGACAAGTCAGCATAAACATTAATTCATTTCTTAAAGTTTTCTGCGTTGCACTGGTTTCTTCGATCGCGAGCTGCTTGCCGCATGGCGCTCAGACGATTTGTTCTCTCCTCGGAAGATTCGTGAAGTACCACCATTGCTGAACGGTTACGAGCAGCATCCAAACGCAACATACGTTCGTCCTCAATTTCATTTGAAACTCGCTCTCTTATCAGATCTAAACGATGAGCGCGTTGCTCTTCACTCTCATTTGAAAGTCGCTCTCTTATCAGATCTAAACGATGAGCGCGTTGCTCTTCACTCTCATTTGAAAGTCGCTCTCTTATCAGATCTAAACGATGAGCGCGTTGCTCTTCACTCTCATTTGAAAGTCGCTCTCTTATCATATCTAAACGACGAGCGCGCTGCTTATCACTTTCTTGCAATAACCTATCATTATTGTAGCTTCTCATTCTGGATAGTCTTTCCTCGCGCTGACCTAAACTCTCCTGTGAACGTGTTAATGTAATTCTCTTTCTGTTTGTTTCCAACCTTTTTTCTTTCTCATTAATAGATTCTTCTAAACATGTTTTCCTCATCCGAGCAGCATTTTTTGTAGGCCTACCTATGTTAGTATATAAAGCCTGCTTTTTTAAAATTATTTATGTAACACAACAGATAATTGTTAAAATACGATTATATATATATATATATATATATATATATATATATATATATATATATATATATATATATATATATATATATATATATATATATATATATATATATATAATGTTAATAGCTAAAGTAAGGTAGGTAGCTATTTTAAAAGTAATCAAAAATATAAGCATACAGATTATAGCCACATTAGTAGCTTATAGCCACAAAAAACTATAAAATAAAAACTTTTTAACAAAAAAATTGAACCGCCGAAAAAACTGAAAAGCAAAAAATAATAAACCATTTTAATTAAACCTTAATAACTAAGTTCCTAAACTGATGTAAGTATACCTAAGTATATATTTTTGTAATAATTTAGAGTTTTTAATTAACCTTAATAACTCAGTTCTTAAATTAATGTAAGTATACCTAAGTAGTTTTGAGTCGGTGCCAAACAATAAATAAACAAAGATCCCTAAATTACCTAAATTTAAAGAAATAACCAAATAAAATTAGCAATGTAATGTGAAATGTCCGGCGATAAACATAAATGTTTCAAAAAATGCTCCCTCCACACGCCATCATTAAATCATGAATACTAGTAGATCGTATACAACAAAAAGTACCTCTCGTTGGAGCTTTGAAACCTTTGGGACCTCGCACGAGAGAGGCAAACAACCATTGAGAAAAACCTTCAGGATCATGTATGCAATTAACGGCTACAGTTGTTATGCCATACTTACGCTGAATAATACTATGACCCACAAAACCATTTATTTGAGCTTTTAACAAGATGAGAAATCCTTCTTCAGTATGATGAACAATGATATAAACATTTTGACTGTTGTATATGAGGCAAAAGCTCAGTAGCAGCCAAATACTCGACACGTGCTTCTTCGAGACCACTCGACGACGTTCGGGTTTAACTTCGTGAACGCTCGGCATTTTCCGGCGAAGGGGCGTGTCGCCATACGCCACCGCTGCGCCTCACGCTTTACAAAAATAATTAATTTGCTTGTTTGGCACCGACTCAAAACTACTTAGGTATACTTACATTAATTTAAGAACTGAGTTATTAAGGTTAATTAAAAACTCTAAATTATTACAAAAATATATACTTAGGTATACTTACATCAGTTTAGGAACTTAGTTATTAAGGTTTAATTAAAATGGTTTATTATTTTTTGCTTTTCAGTTTTTTCGGCGGTTCAATTTTTTTGTTAAAAAGTTTTTTTCATGTTTTTTTCTTCTTTTTCTGACTTTTACTGGGAAAGTAGGATAAAAAATGGAAAAGATTAGGATCTCCTCTGTGGTGCACAAAATCATAATTTGAATGAAAAGAAACAAGCAATTTAAGGAACTGAGAAAAAGAATTACTGAAGCAGTGCTGAAGTTCCCATATTTTACAAAAACTGAAAAACACTAGTAACAGCATTTAACCCTTCAGCGGTGAGGGTTTTATTTTTTCTTCTTCTAGTTTTGTATTCTAAGCGGGGAGTGGGGCATACGTATCAACAACATTGTATTTTTCTCGTATTCTACAAATTTCTGCAAGTGAATGTAGCCTACTTTACAATTGGTTTTTGTACTACTTATCTAATTACGACAGAAACAGCACCCTATGTGATATGCATATATACAGGTAGTTATCAAAATAATGGAAACCTTTGTGACAAGTGTGTTGGGAATCGCTACTCTGCCATAAATGTTCTGTTGATAAAGGTGCCTTCTGACTCTAATCACTCACGCTGGTGAATCCAGATGGTGATTAAGTTCTCTGGTCATTTTTGTTGATATTGTTTGTATATTGTCGGTTTCTTTTACTAAGCTTCTCTTTCCGTCCACTATTTTTCTTTGCCGAGCTTGTCTTACAACGCTGTGTGTATGCTGCCATGACTTTAAATACTGTACCTCTAAAAAACACCAAAAAGTTGAGATGTTTCAGTTACACTTGCTTCAGCTAGAAGCGCTCCAACAATTTGGCCTCTTTTAAAATTTGAGAGGTCCTATATTTCACGCGCTTGAAAAAAATCCAAGACATCCAGAACTTCAGTTAATCCACCATATACTACCAGAATATGTACATTGCTATTTATAAAAAAAACAGATATGTTTTACGATTTTGTATTACGTACGAAGCACATTCAAAAATGTCACTTTTATTCACAGGGGTTTCCATCATTTTGATAACTACCTGTACATACGAATAAAATATAGGTAAACGTTATCAAACGTTTGAATGCTTAAATACATTTCTTTTGGAGTGTAAGAAACTCAACTCTTCAGCTTATTGCTAAAAGTTATTTAGAAATCAAATGAATGACTCATTTTTGTTAAAGCAATCCTAGTATAAAACAAGGTGAACGCAATTATTGAAAACAGTTCAGATACGTTGCAAACCTATGTTTAGAACATGAAACATCACATCATAACAACTATTGTGAGTGACTCACTCTAATATATGCAATGAACTGTGCATAAACACGTGACAAATTAGTATTTGCAATGTCGCTAAATAATACTCAGAATGCTTTATTAGTCAATGGAAAACATAATGTGACGGCATATGAGATATCAAAACTTGATGCAATCATGAAGGTTATTGAACGTATTTTCCAATTAGAATGTGTTGGTGCGTGGAAGTGTAAATGATATCAATTGTTAAGATTTGATGTGAGGTATTTCGTGGACCAGCGTATTATCGCTAATATAGGTATGTATCAAACAGAATACAAAAAAATAATAATGAAAAGCAAATTTGTATAATCCGCCAATGCATTTGCATAAGTTTGAGGAATTTTTAAAATTCCTGGATGGTTTTACTGGATGACTTTACATCCCTAAATTCACACTTTTTTAAAAAAAATTAAATAGAGGTCCTTGAAGTACTTGCCGGCATTTTCTTTTACAAATATTTAAAACGCTGTTTATTTTCAGCAAAAAGGAATTTATTTATTTATTTATTGAGTTTTAACAAAAAAATAAATAACGAAACAAACTTTAGTTTCGGAAGAGCGCAAAAGAACTGGGAGTGAAAGGGGTATAATTTTCTTAAACTGTACTTCTTATTAAATATATTTAGTGCGCATTTACAATATTTTCATTATTGAAAAACCTAAATTTAAAGTTATAGTTCAGAAGAAGTTCCGTGCAGAACTAAGCCGAGCCTACTTTCCTGTATACCAATATCGACTATCCAGTATCTGATCAATACTCTCAAATTTAGCTAAAATCGAAAATTATTTTAAACAGAACTTCTAAACATTTTAACCTGATTTCTAGAGATAAAATATGCGTCACTCATCTGAAGAAATAGATGCGTAAAAAATAAATAAACGAACAAATAAAGTAGTAGCACGTTTTAAACAAAGTGGCTAATATATTTTTTTTTCCATTAAATTCCCCTCCGTGTCTAACTCTTCGTCAAAGCTACAGAGTCGGAGTCGTGGAGTCAGTGTTCGACTAATTTTCGTGTGCAGGAGTCGGATTCGGACTTGACTGTCCTAAAATTCTAGAAATTGGAGTTGGGAGTTGGTCATGAAGAGTTATTTCCAGCGAAATTGTTTGAAGCTTCCGTGGTTTAAAGTAAATCTACCGTTAAGTTCGAGATTTATATTAACTTTTAGTTTCTCCGTAGGTATAAATAGAAAAGGATTTGAACTGTTCAAAATCGAACAGAAAGTTGTTCAAATCAAAAGGATATTTTCTATTCATGAGGCTCTTTTTTTAAAACTTTTCCCTACAAAGTTAGTTAGAAGCAAGCTCACCTTTAAGTTTGGGATTTATGTTTGCCTTGACTTTCCCCGTAGGCGCTAATGTTAAGTTTTTTCGAACTGTTCAAAATTAAACGAAAATTGTTCAAATCAAAAAGTGAATGAGAGATGAGGTGTCTTTGCCGAGATCTTTCGAACAAAAAAAAAAGTTTGTTCGAATCGGACTATTCACTCAAAAGTTATTGGGGGAAACAGGCACATTTTCCCCATCTCAAAACCCTACTTTCCAATTTTTAATTTGTCGATATTTATTTCTTTTTGACTTTTTCTGCGAATTTTTAAGATGCATTAAGCCTTATTTTATGCTTTTTCTTCTTTCTCTGATTTTCACTCGGAAAGTAGGCTAAGAACGAAATGATTAAGTCTAAACTTGCCAGTAAAAGTGGATGAATGCTCTAAAAGATGTTGTAAATTTAACCAAACGTAGGTGTGTTAAATAAAATTGATCTGAAATACCAAGCATGGTTTTAGAAAACAATGTAGGAAAACAGTATTTTCTATGAAATCTTTTTGTCCAAAAAGTATTATTTTGACTTTCACAACGTATATTAACATTTGACTAGTGAGGTTGGATTTCACCGCAGAAGAATAGCACTTTTCATTCAAACATTTTGTGATGTTTAAATGCATGGATTTTAGATTTTTATGTGTATGTCCTTTATATGATGTTTCAGTTGTATTTATATAAATAAATTTCGGGGCTCTGCTTCCTAACTGCAACCGCTTATCATCACATAGAAGTCTGCTTCACAATCTAGTTTGGTTCCCAAAAATTTAAATCTTCCGCTAGGAAGAAACAGATTTCAATACGCCATATGATCAGAACAAAATGCTCGCATTCCCATCCAAAGAATAAAAGTTATTAATAAATTTAATCATTGTATTTTTTTAATTGCAGAAAATATTGCTAAGCATTTGAGTTATTTTCATCAGGCCTCTTTTGTCATCAGGCATCATACGGAGTGAGTTAAATGATCACCAGGCCAGTTGATAACGGGTAAAGGTTTTTGACACAAAATGTCTCCTGTGACTTTAAATGAAAACGTTATCTTGCAGAAATTGCCTATTGAATAGCGTGAAAAATGTCTGTTGGCAACAAATCAGTTTGAAGACTATCGATGTATTTTTCCAAGTTTTGGAGACCAGTTAAAGGATAATCTGAAACCTTTTAAAACGAGAAAAGTATAAGTCGATTTCAACTGCGTTATTACAACACACTCTTTTACTCGACAAAAGGAGATGCTATTTCAAGTTATATAAACAGCTGTTGTAATGAAGTATTCTCCTCGCATCCGTTCACGCAAACTAGATTTTTCAAAGAAACGAAATAAGCTTAGCATTTCTGACATTCGCATTATTTTCGAATAAATAGATGTATTAGAAAACTGATTCATTAGCATCAGAATACAGCAGCGAGTCAGGGATAAAATGAATCCGAATTTAGGACACTTTTATTTCAGATGAGCCTCTGAGTTCAGAAGATTCACCCTGAAATGACTCACTTTATTAGCAATAACGATCATAACTCTTCATCAACTTATTTTATGATATTTCACTTGGAGTAATGTACTAAACAAATGAATGGGATAGGCGCATTTGTGTAAATTCATTTCAGGATTGGAAGATTTTGAAGCATAAAAATGTGTTTGAATCTTTTGTCAAGATTTAAGCGCCGTAATCGTGATTTGGTTGTATTTGTTATTAGATTTGAGGGTGATAAAAGTTTTAATAATGTTTGTTATCATAGGTATGGTTGCAGTATAGTTTAGAAAGACATTTGAGATCAATCTTTTCGTTTTCCCGCACTAAAACTATAGGTTTGTTACATAAATTGTAGCTATAACTACATATCTTTCCAGAGTTCTTCCTCGCTTTCAGCCCTTTCTTTTCGTAAAAGAAAAAAAAAAAACGAGCTGATGTGTGACACGACTTCCTTTTACTCAAATTTAATGTCATTTAGCCATTATTGGCAATTTTAATGTGATTCAATTGTTTGCTCTCTAATTATCACCAACAGTGGCCAAATTGAAGCCAAATTTAAAATTAAAATAAAAATCGCCGAATTTTTCGCCAAGTTGGCGAAAAAAACTTGGCGACCAAAAGACTGGTGATATATCGTCAAGTGTCCGACATATTATAACACCACTTGAGTTTACATCGAAATTAACAATGATTCCCCCCCCCCAAAAGGAGCAAAAGACCCCCTTAGAAACATCCGAATGCAACCAAAAGGGAAGGTGAACAACTAGGCCCCACTAGGAGTCTACGTACCGAATTTCAACTTTCTAGGACAGTTTTTGAGTTATGCGAGATACATACACACATACGCACATACATACGTACATTAGGGTGTCCCGTCCATATATGAGAAAAAAAAAAATTTTGAGCTACACTATCACAAGAGGTGTCAAAATTTGCGAAATTTTTCACAGATCACGAAAAAGGTAAAAAAAATGGAATTGTGTGTCATCTTGAGGGCTCTACCGCTCTTTGAAGTTTTGCATATTTTACATTTTTGACAGACCTAAACGATATGATTTAAAAAATACAAAAATAAAGTTTAGAAAGCATTTTATTTAAGAAACTAATGAAAAAAAGCACAAGAAAACAAAATAAACAAACTACAGTTTATAAATAATGACAAAAGTTTAGAATTTAAACTTATTTTTGTGTCCAAAATTTGGCATTTCTGCGCGAGATTGCAACCTGGTTCTAACGAAGCCATCTCTAGAAGTAGCGTTAGTAACACTTTGTGAAGCCTGTGTTATTAGTTTAACGCATCTTTCCACAGATTGTGAGTGGCAAGGAAAGTCAACGATTTCCAAGCTATTATCTTTTGCCATAATTTGAAGGTTCTCGTCGAAATATGTCGAAGAACCGGTGGTGCTGTAACCTGACACTCTTGCCAAACAATTATTTCCGTATAATCTTTAGCAGAGAAGTTAATTTTTGGTGTTTTAAATATTCTGCGTTTAGTGCTATTTTCAGCCTCCCTACCTTTTTTTATTCTTCGTAATGCTAACTCCCGAATGTGCTCCCTATCATCAAACAACATACTGACCAGCAGGTTTTCTGGGTGCGCAAAAAAAGCATTTCTTTCGATAACAGAATACACAACAGATTTCAAGTTTTCGGGTAAAAATCGAGAGTACACAATCATTTGAAAAAGATGTTTGGCTGCTTCCTTAAAAGATGACTTTTGCTTGATTAAGAACCAAACTGGAGCGTACACTTTAACCACGTAGTTAACAAGTAATTGCAAATTTTCTGTTGGATTAAGAGTACTTACATAAAGTCTGAGTATACGATTAGCAGAAGTAAGATATCTCGAGTGCGCCATTTTTCCAGGTTGGCGTTTTGCCAGCTCAGGACTACAGAAACCAGTTGATACAGCTTGACAAATCTCATAAAGATATTTTTGATCCGTGCTTAGTTCATCAACCACATTTTTCGGCAAATTAGGCAAATTACCATCCACCGCGCAAAAAGACAATGTCATTTTATTTTCACAACCAGCTAACTGTTTTCCAATAGGTCCGGAATATTCTTTAGGACCTAAAGTGCAACCATCTAAGGTCAAGAATAAATGACGAAGGGGTAATTCGTTGGCATGAAGCATACACACACACCATTGCAATGGTCTTTCCAAATACTCCTCTAAATATTGAATCACGCCACACTTCCAACCGGTGTTTATTGCAGTTCCGTCACATCCAACGCAAATCACGTCTTCTGAATTCAAGCATTGACCTTCTAATACAGCTGTAATCGAAGTTAGAATTGCCTTTGCAGTGCCACGACTTGGCGTTGTGTGTCCCAAATAAATTGATCCGGGTTCTGCTAAAATTGAGATGTGCTCTTATAAAATTTCTTTGCGATGGTAACGAGCTCCTATTTTCTCATTTATCAAAGTCTTGTCTTTACGTCCATAAAAGTAAATGCTTTTTATAACAATACTTCCAATATCTTTGGAAGCTTCTTTCCGAGCGTTAGCTACAGCTCTGTGGATTTTGTTTTTATCAACAACTAGAGTTAAATCTTCTTTTGAAACCAAGCCGACATCAGCTAAAACTGCAGAAGCAACAGCAGCAGCAGATCGCGTCGACAAACCGTATATATCACAGACCTTAGCAACTGTTGGCAAGATCAGTGTATTCCTATTTGTCGTTGAAGTTGATGGTGTCCCTGTAGAGGCCGTATTCATCTCTGTTATGGGATACGTTTCTGGAGAAAATTCACGCATCGAATCGTCATCAAAATTTGCTGAGACAGAATCGTTATTTTCAGTAGAAGACTTTTTGCTGCCCTTTCAAGTTTTCTCTGCTGTTGTTTCATTAATCTAGCTGTTTCTTTCTTATCGACACCTCTTATCACCATTTTCCTGTCATTTCTTTGATCCAACAAGAAACTTCTCTCATTGATGGGAACTTTTTAGGTTTTAAACACGAACAAGACTCAAATACAGGGCACTTACAAGCCGCAACGTCGAAGAGCTTCTCAGATGACTCTAAAAAGCACTCCAGTTTATTTTCAAAACTATCACTTCGTTTGCTTCTGGGGTATCGTTTCAAATTGACGTACTTTTCGAAATATAATTTTAATAATTGAATTACTCGTTCCTTAGTTACGATTGGAATTGAAGCTTTGGTCCAAATACTGTTGATTTTTTCAGAAACAATTGTATATATATCTGAACTGGAAGGGTCCTTTCCATTATGCATACATTTCTATTCGCTCCTGACAAATAAAATAAATTTTATGACGTCTTTTACAGTACGTAGCTGCCGATCATCAAGTTCCTTGTAAGGTCCCAGTATAGCACATGTAGTCTCACTACGTCTCGAACTCATTACTTAAAACTAACAGAATCGGCATATAACACTAACAATTGCAACTGTACTTTTATAGCATTAAAATTACTTTGGCTACGAAGAAAACACCCGTGAGTCAAGCCAAGAAAGCCCTCGAAACAAGTAAAAGGAATTAGCAAGTTGAAACCAAACAAAGTAGAAGTCGTCAGTAACATATTGTTGCATGCAAATCGAGACGTGGCGCCAAGCTTCGTGGACGATTCTACTGCGGAAATAGGGGTTATTCCCATATAGGCATTTACAGTAGTAATCACCATACTACTGTAAATGCCTATATGGGATGCACCATATGTTTTTTTTTTCTGTTCGTGTTGATATTACGAATCACGATCTTTTTATTTCAGCTGTCGAGCTTTTATTTCACAGTAAATTTATAACTTTATTCACAGTACTTCTTTTTCAGTTGCCATAAAAATGACAATTTTTCAAAACTTTGACGATCGGTAGAGCCCTGAAGATATAGTTTTATTCTATTTTTTAAATTATTTTTGTAATTTACGATCGATTTCGCAAATTTTGAGAGGTCTTGCATTAAGAAAAACGGAAAAAAAAAATTTCGGGACACCCTAACGTACATACAGACGTCACGAGAAAATTCGTTGTAATTAACTCGGGGGTCGTCAAAATGGATATTTTGGGTGTTTGTAGGTTCCTAGGTATATATATTTACGTGTGGTCGGATCTATAAAAAAACTCAACATTCATTGGGGGTGAGAAAAATGGAAATTAAGGCCGATTTTTGAGTGTAAATTTTTTCTCGAATACAATACTTCCTTTTTTGTAAAAGGAAGTAAAAAACCTTCAAAAACAAAAACAGCAACAAAATCATAAAATAATGATGATGATAGTAAAAACTAGTGTGTTATGGCCGTCAACAAATTAGTTTCTCGTACTATCTTTTTTATGAATGCTTGAATCTTATGTGTTATCTTGTCTACTAAAATATGTGTCATTGCGGCGTTTTAAATTTATGTATTATGGCTGCTTAATTGCTGCGATTTACTATTCCGACAGAGTTTCTTATGCACGTACAGTGTGCAGAAGAAATAACTTGAACATTTTAACTGTGAATTTAAAAAAAAAATGAAAAGTATATACTGCAATTTTTTGATACTCTTAAACAGTAATGCTTACCAGTTATGTTACGTGCCCTGAATCATTTCGTTTTGAATATTAAATCTTCGTGACGTCTATGCCCATATCCTGTGTGTTTTCAAGTCTCTCCTTGAAGTTCCTCATTACCTTTCTAAGCATTTCAGGGGAATATTACAGCGGTTTCTTGACGGATTGCAGCTTTGAGTTCTTGTAAGGTTTAAACCTTACTTTGGTGAACTTTAGCCTATGTACAGTACTATACATTTACAGTGATTGTATAGAATTTTGGGAAAATATCACTTCTATTCACGAAAAAAAAAGCATTATTTTTTCAAAAATATCTTTTTTTAGGGGGGGGGGGCTTATAACACGCAGAGTTTTACGTCCTGGCTTACCAAACTTTCAGATAACTTGTAGCATGCAAAAGAATTAAAATGAGCTTTGAACTAAAAATTTTGCAAATTTGATGAAAAATGAACGAATTGTGGTCTCAAATCAACTGTAGAATATCTTACTGTTATTGCTGAGATGTGATGTCCTACTGTTGCTCTGAGGCGACGATATAAAACAATTTATTTCTCTCCGTGTATGTTCGAAAGACCAGTAGTATATTGTTACAGATCCGGTGCGACTTCCACTTTTTTGAAATGAAGACTTAGTTCTTGAGAACACACAAGAGATTTATTTACACTATGTACAGGAAAGATCGGTAACAACTGCTAAATTAATCATCAGCAATTAAGCAAATATCAATCAACACCGTAAACTCAACGGTTACACACGTATTTACATTCAAATACGCAAAACAAAACAGCGAAATGCCTCGCAATAAACAGAGCTAATACACAGAGCAAAATAAATGCTCTCAGCCCAACGGTTCCGTCGAGACTCCCTTTTTATCACGCGGGACGCTATTTATAGACATCGAAGAGAACTCTCAAATATTCCACAAGATTCCCGAAAATCGTAGATCGTTGTTTTATTTTTTTCCATTCACAAATTTTATCATTCAGAAATGAGGTGACCGTATACTTCGCCGAATGTACGGGGCTGTATATTCATTACAAGAACTATTTACAGGTTACGTTACTACAATAATTTTAGATGTAAGATAATTTAATAAACGCCAAACTTAGCTAGATTATGACAAATTAATCACAAAAAGTAATTACTATTTACAGAATTTGTAACAATATGAAAACTTTTTTTCGATTTAAATAATAAGTTTAAATAAATTAACGATATTTTTATGCCCCATTATTTTCCCTCACATTGAGAATAGTTTGTAAGAAATAACAGTTTATTGAGATTTTGTCGTACGCTTCTATTGAGTCGAATTAAAAAAGTATAGTCGTTGCTTTTGTCTCGTTCATTGTTAATTTGTGTCAACATAATTATTTGTAATTGTATTCCTACCTTGAAATTGACTTTACCAGATAACATCCAACTTCTCAAAAGCAAATTCTAATCATTTCACGCGATTCAATTTGAACTAATCTCGATAATTAATGCTATTTTAATTAAGTAAACTCGATTGTAATTTGAAACAAATTGTAGTTTCACAAAATGTTTAAACATTTAACGAAGAATGGGTCATTTGTTGATTAATTTGTTAAATGTATCCGTAATTTAAATTAATATAATTAGATCTTATTTGAATAAGGATTTTAAACTTTGCTAGAAACAATTTATTTTATAAGGTAAAACACGAGATAAGAACATTTTAGGGTAAATTTTTTTTTGTTCTTACTTTGCTTTTTGGTGTCTATCAGTTCAAGAAAATTACATAATTTATTACTGCCCGTGCAAAAAAATAGTGTATTTATGAAAAATAAAATTCAACTTACATTTTAAACTTCATTTCCATTTTAATTGTCCCTGAATGAATTTTAGTAAGATTACTTTGGTACATCCATGTGTACGAACGTATAGGCAACCGAAACACTTTTGATCTATTTCATCATCTGCTCCTTTTTTTTTTAATTTTTCTTGTCAATTGTTTTAACGTTTATTTGGTCTAAACATTGCCGACTCCACTCTTCGCTTGCTGATATTTAGCGAGATTTTCTTAGAACCAAAGTTACAGATCGTCAATATTCCAGTTAGAATCTTTGTAATCCTTCTCTTTACGGCTGGTAAAAGTATTTAAAATGCTTCACTGCTTCTACTAAGTAACTATTACAATGTATTTGGTTCCCCTTCGCATGTGAGATTTATCTTTTGTTATTGTAACTGCAGATTTCAGAAGAAAACATTCCATAGCTTGGAATCAATTTTCCATAACTTGGAAAGTAATATGCTTTGTATTTAATAGGTACAGGAAAATTGCTAAAAATTTCTAAAAAATGGAAAATGTATTTTGAAAAATTACGCATTTAAGAAGTATCTAACGGCATGCAGGATTCCACGCGTCCATTTCTCCTTAATTATTAAAAATATAGATTTATTTATATGCTAGCCAGAAATTTGTGCCGGTCTTTCAACGAAACTTCGTTAATTGGTGTATTTGAGGACTAAGGACACTCAGTAAGCTCTAGGGTAGACCGGTGCACGTTTACGCGGAGTTGTTCCAATGAATTTCCTAAATTTTATGTCTTAACTTAGGAAATTCTAGACATTGCGGTTTTATGAAGCAGTTAATGAGTCAAAATTGGTACAGTTAGTTATTGCTCAGTTTCTGTTTTTAACAGTTAAAAAAAAATATTTTTGAGTCCAAGTCGGTTGCGCAAACAAGCCCCGGACACGGGGCACGTTTACGCATATTTATTTTGACACCTAACGTGGTTCTGTTAGTGTTTTGAACATGATGTCTTACCATCGTTAAAATAAAGCAAACTTGATTACAAACTGAATTGGGTATAAAGTAAAAGCTAAACGGGCATGAAGATAGCACTACATGATTGTAAGCTATAAGATACGAGTTTGTAACTCAATTAAAAATTAAATGGTGATTTTCGGAGTTGAATAGCCTGAAAATACTAAAAAGGTTTGAGAGAGTTCGAAGCGAAAAAAGCATCAGGGAACGTTTAGCAGTAAGATACATTAAGAACGTGCGTAAAAAGGTGCTCCGACGTTCAACGCGTAAACTTTCCTCGTCGCCAAGTTTGGATTTATTTTAACGTGCAAAACAGTTTAGTAACATTTGAGTTCATAAAAATACAATTCTCGAAAAAGGATACAATTCTCAAAAAAGGATACAATTCTGCAATTTTTTTATATTGTTTTTTTTTTTTTAACTAAGTATTATTAATTCACAATAAGCTTCAAAACGTTGAACTCAAAATTTACTCTACCCTAGCGCGGTCTACCCTACTGTTCCAGAGGAAGCGAACTTCCCTGCTGACTTTCTTTGCTGGAAAGTTACCGCCCTGGAGGACCTGTAAGCTTGATTGTTTTATTTGTGCATATAGAATAGGAGAACGTTGAGAAAATATTCGCCGCGTAATTCTGAAAAAGTGTCACACCAACCCCTCAACTTCATCGTTTCTCAAATCAGCTAGTGTTACAACCGGATTTGAAATTAGTTCTAGTTTTGATAAAAAGATGCTACTTCTGGAAACGATTTGGATTCTAAATCATTGCTGAGATGTTTCAAACTACTATTTAGTCAGTTTTTTTTTTTTTTTTTTTTTTCTAAAAAGTAATTTTAAAAAGTTTTTATTTTTAATCATTAATGTAATTACTCTAGTTTTCTTCAACCTTTTAGCCTTCTTGTGTGCATATTTCAATCTCGAATTGATAAAAATCAATTGGTTCTAAAAAAAAAGGTTAAAGATGGCGTTTAGGTGTCAACCAGTTTTCCAATTTTGTTGCCAGAGTTAAGGGAAATGAAATTGCTCAATGCCGAGAAAGTATAGTAAATGATAAAACTCTCAGTAACTCATTTTCCCCCAGGGTTCATCTTGAGCCACTGTTCAACACGGTTGTGGTCTTACATAAACCGTGCTTCAGTATCTTGGCTTTATGTTGATAATTGCTGGAATCTACACTCTCGACGTCGCACCCTTTGATTTCCTTTTATCTGATGGGATTGAAAACTTGAAAAGTTGTCAAACTACCATCTCCGGACATTTTCTTCTAAATCTTTCTGATTTTTATGATCTGGAATAACAAATTTACGCACTAGAAGGCAAAAGATTGTTGAACATTCGTGTTATTATACCATTTCATTAAAATTTGAAGCTTGACAAAAAATTTGTTTTGAAAAACTGCTTTCTTGTTTCCCTAACCTTTTGTTAAAATATTTTCACTTGAAAAGTGTTTTTGGCCTAAATATGTCACTTACTCATGGAAATTTGAACTAAGGATCTCTCTGTATCTCAAACAAGGACTGTTTCGTTGAATCTTTAGAATTTTTCTTCACGTGCTCCCGGAAACATTCAAGAGTAAAAAATCAACCATATTTCACCTTTACAACACCACATAAAAATAGTGATCTAACTATCAAAAGAAACATATTTACGTTTCAAAAGTGATTATATTTTTGCCATGGTGTCTGAAAATCAAAAGACCGTGTGAGTTACTAGCACAAAAATTATAGAATACGGACAAAAATTTCTCAAATAATGATGATATATAATACACACCTTTTCTTTAGACCAGTGGGGTCCATCCTATAACCCGCGGGCCACAAACAGCCTGCGAAGCTGATCCTTGTGGCCCGTTGTTTAGTTTAATGTCACAAATTGAAATACGCGGTTTATGGCAATATTACCAGTTTTGAGCCGAATGTTCAGAAATATGATTCTAGAAAAGCAGATGCCTTTAATTAAAAAAAAAACATAACAATGATAACAGCAATTATTGGTTTTTAGTTTACTGTCCTCTTTTCCATATTTCTCCATTGTTATTTAGAAATCTTTTGACTATTTTGAACTTTTACGTGTGTTCTTGCCTGCTAGAATCATTTTAAAAAGAGGTGTGACCTTCTTGTAGAATAAGGTTGGGCACCACTGCTTTAGACTTTCCACCAAAAATACTGATTTTCTTTATTTCTTGAGATACGAATTAGATACTTGCGCAATAAGAGAAATTATCAAAATGTATTTAAGAGCAGGAGCACTTCGCGGGCCTGCACAAAGTAAAATTCAGTAGTAATTTTCGTTGGCACAAGCACGTTCTTGTGTTACTTAACAATCCTTTTGCTCCATCCACTCTCAGACTGATAAAACTAGTATTGTTTAACTAATGGGTGTAACTTAAAAAACTTAACGCTTAAATTTTCGCTTACACTTAATGGCTCCAACATAAAATCAATTAGCATTCATTAAATACTGCTACTTTTATTGATTTCGCATTTTATTTTTTACAGAAAATATTTAAGCTGACTCATTAAGTCATTTTATTAGCACCATCAACAGCTGGTGGATCAAAGGTTTTTTTTTCCTTGTATGCTCATCATTTGGAGCAGGCTTTGTAATATTAAAAGTAGCTTGATTTATTTTTCGTACAAGAGCAAGCCGTGTTAATTCAACTACATACTGTTTTGTAATCCGTTTCCAGAAAGAACATTCATTAAGAATTTTAACCGAATTTTACATGAAAATGCTCATTTTGCAAACTGTACAACGAATGATATTTAAATATTTTTAGAAACAGTAGAACTTAATAAAATCGTATAGTATTGCCTTCAATGTCAAAAAACTTTTTAAAACGACTTAGAATTTCTATAGGGACAGCTCTTCATGTCCTGAAGATTTTTTGATCCCTTTTCAGCTTAACCCTCCTGGCGGCGAGCCCGAATATATTCGGAATTATTTTTATATTAAAAGCGGCAGGCTACGAATATGTTCGGAAACATTTTCGTACTGAAAACGGCAAGCTACGAATATATTCGTAGCGGCATTTTTCGCTTCCCCCTTAAGTCACTCTACCGTGTAATAGGAGGTGTGGTAGACTCTCCTTCAATTTGAATGGGAGGCGTGTTGCTGTCTGGCGTTGATGGGACCCAATGTAGCTTCTATCAAAATATCACTACAATGAATGACTCTTTTAAGTATTTTTAACGTTATTTTGTTATTTTATTTGAAACATACGCAAGTGTGTTTAAATAAAACGTTATTCAATTAGGAAAATAGGCATCATAAAACTTGAATGTGTATTAAAGGGGGTGGGGGAGGGGAGAGGAATATATATACATACACAATTATACAATCTTAGGTGTCAGGTACAACTCTTCCGTCACATATAATATTCTCTCAGTTTATTTCTTTAACCGAAGTTTTGGGGGTAACTGGGCTTGGCTATGTATCATTTTGCGATAAACAACTTACATTTTCAGTCTATAATTAGAATCTAATTCTATAACTAGTAGTTCTGAAATAATAACAATATTAATAATAATGAAAAACTAAAACTGGAAATTTAAGCAGATTAAAAACAAAGGCCTTAAATATACGAAAGATACATATCTTATGCATATATTGAAAACATCATATAGTTAAAGATTCGATGGAATTTTTCTTAATCATTTTAGAATGATTTCTGGACCTAATTGGTACCTAAAGACTAATCATTTCTTTTCGATGCGAGTCAGTTTATTTTTTTTTTCAACAGCATGGGTCAGACGTGAAAAAAATGATGTTTAGAAAAAAATTTAAAATGTTACTGACTTAAAAATCGAAATGTTTACAAGAGGCGTATATTACTTTACATGTCAAGTATCAATTTTAAAGACAAAAAAAAAAAAAAAAGAGAGCTAAAAATGAACTAAAACTGGTTTCTGATAAAGTAATATTTTCCTAATCAATGATTGAAGTGAGGGCGTTTGAAAAATTCTGCGTTTGAGAAATTATACTTTTATAAACATTTCAATCTATGTTTTTCGAATTTCCATTTATTCATGAAAAGAACACTATTGAATCGTAAAATGTTGCACCATATTATTATTAGCATCAAGAAATAAATTATTTATATGCAGTAAAGAATGAGCGACGTTAATAATAAAATATTCAAAACCACACAGCATCCAACATTCATTTGAATTTTGGTGTCTTGAATTCACGAGACATTTTTCGTAATCACGAATTTCGATAGCAGCAGAGTTGTTTGCTCAAACCAGCAGAGTGGAATATTATTAGCAGTGTATTCCACTAATAAAGTGCAATTAAGAAGCACTTAATCTTGAAAAAGACTTTTTTTTTTTTTTTGAAAAAATATCGAAACATATCACAGAAGAATAGGCAGAAAGAAACTTAGTCAACGCTGATAATCGGTGAACGAAATTAAATCTTGCCTCCTCTCCTACTTATAGTTACCCGAATGCATAGTTTGTTATCAGTTGAATGTTTCTACAACCCATGACAAAAGTAGATGCATAGAACCTAATCCATCAATAGTAACTTATCAGCACTCAAGTTGTAAGCCTGAACCACATGCACATTTTCTATTGAACTGATCACAATGCCCCGTTTCCTGTCAATTTTTTCCTGTATTCTGGTGCATTTAAAAGAATCGCAAGGACCTGCTCTGTCACTTATTGATTTGCTTACAATAATTTGATAGGGAACAACTTTCCCCAAGCATCCATTTCATTGTAGCAGAAGCATTCATTTAAATTTGAAATGGTCTAACTAAAGTATTGAATGAAGACATTCTATGTGTAGAAAGAAGGCATGCTTGGAAGAAACCATACTTAGAAAACAAAATCAAACAATTATCCTTTATATGTCATTGAACCGATGTTTGATTATAAAGCACTAAAATTTTCATACGCATTATTCGGTCTCTGGCTCTGTTTACTTGATTAAAGAATAGGCTCTTTAGAATGCCGAAACACGTGCCTGCTGCTCTTATTACTATTTTTTCATTTTTAACATCACTTATCGCAATATTATTTCACTTATCGCCCGAATGAAAACATTTTGTTTATAATGTGATGGTTTTTGTTTTCTGCAATTTAGCTTGTTTACGATTGAAAACTAACATGAATATTTTTCTAAAAACTTCTAGCTGCGTAAAAAAAACGAAGTTTCACAACGTTTGAATTAAGCTTATATATTAAGACTATATATATATATATATATATATATATATATATATATATATATATATAAGGTTACGTACCCTTTTTTACATTTTATTTATTTTTTGTTGTCAAAATTAAGTTTTTAAAAACGTATGGTGTAAAAAGGCATTTGAAGGCCTTAAAAATTAATCGCGCTAGCTCATAACAAAGCTGCCGAGACATTACATATTATGTGAGTATGTAGTGTGGTTCCTCACACAATTTTTTAGACCAATTTTCTGATCATTTTGAAGATACTAGTGAAGTGTATGGAATAAAGTTAAAAGAGTGCCGGTATTAAGATAAGAGTATTATCCAGGACAGGACAGTATAAAAAGACATTTCTGATCTTTTCAAAGAGACTATTAGACAAAAAGTTACTCAAAACAGTCGAAAATTGGAAACTTTCTAAATGGAACAAAAAAAAAAAAAAAAAAAAAAAAAAAAACCTTGATTTATTAAAAATAACTATTGAATATTATTCTTTTGTCAATTGTTTGAGGTATTTCAGAGAAGTTAGTCATCAAATGTTTTTAATTTAAGCCAGTTTAAGTCTAGTTAAAGATATTAAAGTTAAAAAAAAGTCACTTATATCGTATAAATAAACCTAATGGACAGAAATTAAAGTCATGTTTGAATTTGTTCTCAATACATAAATATATGAACGATCAGTTCAATAAAATGTTGCGTCAAAACCCTTGTCTCATTATTTAGGAGATATACTTTCTAATTTAGAAGAAAAACGAATTATCCTTATGCTTTCAAATACGATCCATATTATGTCCCCTTTTTTGTTGAACTAACAGGTTTTAAGTTGCAACTAGGCAGGAAACTACATTCCACAGATTCTCTTTTGTACTAGCTTTGATGAGCAGGTAGGCTGTCGCTCAGTGTCACGCGTCCCTAATGAAGCAGAAGGAACTCCCCACCCACTGCGGATTACGAGGGGGGTAAAATTCGTTTGAGAAAAGACTGACTCTTTATGGGTTCACCTGGTATTTCGGTGGTGACACGAATCAGAAATTCTAGAAAAAAATGGCCGCCGCTTGGAAGGTTAAAGGAAATGTTCAACTCATGAAAAGAATTATTATATATTTTTCATCGATATTCATTAATTTTTACTTTTTATAAAATTTTATCTCTCTCTCTTTTTTTAAAAAAATATTCTCTGTATAGAATCCAACCAAAAATTATTTTTTCTCTGAAAAATCCAGATCTCTAAATTATGTGTTATAGTACTTTTACCTATAGTTCTGATGAGTAGAAATTTGTTTGAGTAGAAATTTGAAAATAGTGAATTTTTAGATTCACTTCTTATGCTGGTTACCACATCGAATTACTAGTTATTGCAAACAAATTTTAGAACAAGAGGAATCTACAGCGGAATTTCGACTGATTTTATACTGATTTTAAATTATTTTGGGAAGTTGCGGACAGCGACTGCGTTCTAAGTTTTCTTGCGGGTAACTCCATGGAGCACCTACAGCATATTCAACTAACAGCAAAAAAAAAAAAAGTTAAACCGATGGTCGTCGCCGCAAGCAACTAGTCTTCACTTATAATAAAGTAGAACGAAAGTTATAATGTTAATTTACAACTTTTTTAAGATCGGTTAGGCACACTTTCATGAAGTTTGGCACAAAATGAGTTTGACCTGTTAGGGAATGAATGCTTCAACTCATGTCGAAGCGTTTTCTTTACATGAAATTCATTTCAAAAGCATGTATTTTTGGCGTAGGATAAGTTTTGTTCAAAATTTTCCTCAAGGGGGGGGATTTCGAGCAGTTTGAATAAGTGTTCATAGCAAACAGAGTCCCAAGTTTGTATTTTTCAAAGTTTTGTGTGAAGCATGACTTAAATTGAGGTTCAAGAGCAAAAAAATGAAAAATAAAGTTTCAAAGAATTTTTGCTGATAAAAACATTGCTCTGTTTTGTTGCCATTCCCTCTTTGTTCCTTTCATAATTCTTTGTTTTTATTTTTAATTATTTAATTATTTATTTTTTAAACATTTTTTATTTATTTTTAAGCCTTTAAAACAACAGACTTTTTTTTTGAGCAATCACGGTTGCTTATTGTTCTCACTTGACCGTCCTTGATGTTCCGGTTCCTTTTTCAGCTTGGACCAGGCCTGCAGCACCACCGTCCACCGGCGGTAGCGCGGCTGATCCTGAGCACTGTCCCCCGGAATCCACTTTTGCTGGGCGGTGGCGTCCATGTCCTACACACACATGCCTGCACACAGACACAAACACATGCCCACACACACACATGAACGCCCACACACACACACACACACAAACACCTACAGGCACTATTTTGTAATAATTGGCATAGAAAAAAAGTTACGTTTGTTAAAAAATGTAATCCATATGGATTCTGCGCATTAAAATGACATAAAAAACAATTTTAAGCTTTCTATGTCGAAAAGATGAGACATGAGTGTAATCGAACAAATTTAATATGTTTTTGAACAGCCTTTGACTTTGGCGCATAGCAGTTCTTAAAAGCGCGGGATCCGTGAGATTTTGCAATACTTCTTTCGGAATTCCATGCAGTCAAACTTTGGATTGTCTTCTTAAATTTCTCTATCAGATTTATTTTAAAAAATCAGCTTAATTGATAAAGTAGCATTTTTTAGAACTTACTTTAAATTTTTTTTTAATGTACTTAAACTTTTAAAACCAATTCTTTTTACCAGTATTGTATGGTTGAAACATTTCGATTTTGTTCATTCCTACAGATTAGAAGTAATTCTTTTCCAGAAAATAAGGAGAACTTATCCGTTGTTTTGTTTCGAGTTCTTTTAGTTACTGCTTGCGTGCCTAGTATACTACTGTAGAACTGTTTTGACTGGAATTTCAAACGTTGCACTTCTTGGGTGGAAGTAGAAAAAGCGTGCAAGTGTTTTTATCATTCAGCTCTTTACAAACACGCATACAGATAATCGCACAGATAAACAGACCGACTTTTCATAAATGGTCAAAATGAATTCAATCCAGTTCACAATGTAAATGCGTCAAAATTTGAAAATTTTCACGAATCCATTACTTTTTTCTACGTGTTAAATATAGAAGAAATGCAAAATATCGAAACGCCGAGTTAATACCTAAAGAAAATTAGCTCTGTTCTTTGAAACAAATCCGAAGGATTTTTAAATGCTGACCAAATACAGCTTCAAGTTGCCAAAATATCGATTTAATCCATCCTACTTCGATACTAATCAAAAGTATTTATATACTTAATTACAGTTGATCATTGAATAAATTTTTCGTTGTCAACTATCCTGAAATTTTAAATGTTCTTCGTCGAAAGTTTTTTCCTTGGTCAAAACTATTTTGAAAGACTAGTGACACGTAGTGTCTCTTAACCTGTCCACCAGCAGCAATGTCTAATATTACTGTTAAATATTGATAATTTATTAATATTTTACGTATTTACGTCCGTAAATTTTTAATAATTTATGGACATAAAAAATACACACTCGTATTAGAGAAAAAACAATCGGAATTTGAACATAAAAAAATGAAACAAATGAGCTAAAATTGTTATTGGTACCAAAGCACTCTCAAAGAATATTTTTTCCGCACAATAATTTTTATAGGAATACATACTTTTAAGTCTTCGAAAAATAAATGAATAAGGAAAATTTGAAGTTACGTTTTAAAAATCTCCAATTTCATGTGGCGCCATCTCTTTACGTATAGCAACATCAACTCTATTTATCGGTCGTCTTGCAATAGAAAAAAAAAAAGAATAAGAACTATCAAAACAACGTTTAGTAAAAAAGGCATCAGATTTTGATTCTTTTTTTTTTCTTATTTATCGAATTCCAGCTCTTACTAACAAAATGAACAAAGCTTTTTTCAATCGTAAAAGTTTGTTTGTTTTTTTTTTTTTTAATTCGAGAAAACACGGAAAAATTTGCATCATTAAGCAAAAAAAGGATCTTTCTGACAAGGGCTTGTATTTCTTTTAGCAAATTGTTTTTAAGAATAAATTCAACAACAATGCTGCAAAAATGAAAACGTATGTACGAAATAAAGTTCGGATTGTTTTGGTGGCGCCATCTCCTTGCGAATCTCAGAAGGAAAGTTTTTCATCCTTATATTTAAAATGCACGTATAGATGTTTATCACTTACTCAGCTTTAATACATTTCTTGTCTAATTTTCTGTTTTAAGTGGATTACCCAAGGAAGAATAACCTTTTTTTTTAATTTTAATTCTGCTTCTTAAGTTGATTTTTTTTTCGTTTTGAATTTGTTTGATATACAGTAAAAAATCAAAACAGCTCTTAAGTGTTATTCCTTTTCATATTTATTACATACTTTTATTATTTAGTGCTTGTTATTTAATACATACAATTTAAAGAAACTACAAACCTTTAATACGAGTTCATATAAGAAAAGATGCTTATAAATCTTTTTTTTTTCCTTTAAATTTTATTTGCATGAATGAAAAAGTAGAAATTCACTTAAGAACGGTACTGAACGATGTAAAACAATTTTTTTTTTTTTTTGCAAAAATATTAATGCTGAGGCAAAACTACGACGCAGTAATGAAGCAGTAAATGTGCGCTCTAAATGTAAATTATACAGAAGGGGCGCTACCTGTGGTAATTTTAAAAAAATGTGAGAACGTTATGTGTGTGTTAAAGTATAGTGCCAAAATAAATATCTTTAGATGTTAAAGGTACTAAGATAATTCATGCTTATCTGATGGGCATCATTTGGAGAGAGCCCGGTATCGTGATTCCGCAGGCCGGGAAGAAATGGTGATAGCCCAACACCTTCTGCAATTCCAATACATTCTTCGGGAGCTGAAATATTTTGTTTAAGACATTATTTTGTACGCACATAAAATATTAGACTCGAATCATTTTTATATAGTTGCATCGAACAGTGGTTCTTCCGTCATAGGTGTGGTGGGACACCCAGGTTCAAAAATACTAGGTATGAACGGTGTAGAATACATTCCAAAATAATAATAAATCAGTTCAGATAAACTATTTATTTTTTATTTACTTTCCTCTTTTTCTTTAATCTCATCTTTATAACACAAGAAATAATATCACTCATGACCTTAATATACATGTTAGCTCAATCAGATTCATCAGCCACTATGTATATGGATGTGCAGCAATCGCCGCGAACATTATGTACATAATTAATACCAATTTAAAGAAAGGAGATTATACTTATCAATATCACATTTTACGAAGGAGATAGGGTCCCGATTTTCGAGTCGATGCCGACGGCACGCACCCATTCGCCACCAAAAGTAGCGGGTCAAACTCAAAGATAATACGAACTAAAAAAGAATGCTTCACAATCCCCACGCCATGCCGATCTGACTCCCTTCCACGACGCGACCCCGTAGCATAAAAAAAACGTTGCCAAACGGGAGAAAAACTCCCCATTGCCCGTAAGAGACAACACAACTCGATGGAACTGGAGCGCCGCCACTTCGAGTGAAGTAGAGGCAAAGCCGATGCATTGTACGGATCGAAGTGGGGTGGAGTCGCGACGCAGAATGAGGTAACTGATCAAGATTGTAGGCGGGAGTGCTGCAAATGAGAGGAATTAACAATCGTGGTACTGGAAGTTACCACATCCTCCCCTTCGAAAGGATAAAAAAAAAAGGAACTCCAAGTGGGAAGACACAGAAGTGTGGAACGGAGCATTGTCGAGGATGTACAATAGTGAGCCAAGGAGGTGGTAGCACTAGAACCCAGGGCAGAAGTTGTCGGCATACAAAAGAGACGAAAGTGCCAGAGTCTCATGGTCAAAACGTGAATACAACCAGAATGCGGAAGAAATGAAAACAATATATACATGACAAAGAAAATCGTGTGGGAATACATTGCATGCGTCATGTGTACATAGGTATTGGGGAATATAGCAAGCACTGAAAACCAAAATGACACACAGAAAACGACTTATATTATGATACATGTGACACCCTTCATTGGTATACATAACACAAAAATACTGTCGTAAATTTTTCTCACGATTAAATAGCACATACTACACTTCATTCTGTCTTAAGCTACAGGAATACCAATTGACAATTAAAATACCATTTTAACAAATTGTTCCTGGAAAAAAAAAATGTATATACATATAACAATTCAATTATGTACAATTTACACGTCCAACAATACATGTATGCAAAACAACAAGTAGAATTAAAAAAAAATCATTTCGTACATGTGGTGGCCAGCCACAATTTGTAAAAACATATGAGAAGTACATACATAAGAAACATTACAATTGAGTACTCATAAAAATGTGTCAGGTAAAACCAGAATATGCAACAAACATATATGTACTAAAACCAGTTGCACAAAACAATATGGATCCTTAAAAAACAAATATTGAAAATATAAAAAATACCAAATGCATGCAGGAGGGAAAAGACATTAGCGCTGCAGAGACATTAGGTCGCACAGAGGACGGAATGCTAGGGATCCCAAGCAGGAATAGGAATGCTAAAAGATTTAAATGCACAATAAATAATACAAATCTTACGAAATGTTGCTAAGGCATTCACATAAAAAATATTGACTGTTGCAAAAAAAGAAAGATAACTTTGACCTGGGCACATAAATACATTTGGAGTGCAGACAGAAAAGATATATATTATGGCATATTAAGAGTACCAGGAAAAGTCCACAGGATTTTTGTATGGTTGAAATCCAACAAGTAGTGTGGCTGTTGAGCACAGGAGCAGGTGTACCAGACGATCAAACAGAAGCCTAGGATAGCTTGAGCACACAAATCCTCATGGCACGGAACGGGAAAAAAACATGCAGCTGACATACGGGCACATTGGAGCATATGGGGTCGCAGGGGTGTCTCACCATCACTGGGTAACCACAGCATAGGACAGGCCTCGTCCAGGTAGGAAGCCTAGATGATTGGATCCAGGGTGATCAATTCCGGAACAGAACATCAAGACTCAGATGAGGAGCAGGGCAGGTGGTTCGATGGGTCACTGTTGCAGACTTACGGTGAGCTCCAAATCATCCCGCAGGTCGAAGCCGGCACATGACACAGGGGCGTTGCGGCAGGAGGACTAGATGGGCTGCTTGGAGGCACGGGGACGCAAATTGTATCTAGCTGCTGAAGGAGCAGAAACTTGGATAGGGCTCGGGCTATTGTCATTTTCTGCAGAGGAGAGAGGGAGATTAGAGGCAGAATTCACTGGATTGTAAGGAGGAGGAGGAGTGGAGGCTGCAGGGGCAGTTATTGATGGGTTGCCGTTGGTTTCATTGATATTGGATAGATGGGGTGCCCGAGGAGGGACCAGCAAGATTCTATCAATGTGTACCTTAAATTTGTGGCTGTTTGGGATGTTGGATTTCTGGATTACAGCCACGACATTAGAAATCATTTTTAAGATGCAGTAGGGTCCGCCGTATGATGGTTTAAATTTGTCTTTTGATTTCAGATACACCAGGTCTCCTTTCTGGAATGTGCGAAGCTTTGCCTTAGGGGCTTGGCGTGCGTTCTGTCTTCTTCGCTTCACCAGTGTGTTCTGGTACGCCCTGTCGTAAATAATCTTGAGCTCGTCAAGTATTTTGTGCAGCTCGAATGCTGCATTGAGTGAAAAGTCTATGTTTACGTCGATGGTGTCTGTGAGTAAGGATAAGTTCCTCCCAAAGTGAAGGACATTAGGTGGAGTTTCAGTGGTCGAGTGCATGGTGGCATTGTAGATTGCTTTGTGGACTGCTATAGCATATTCAAAAGACTTGTTCTGAGCCATAAGGGCGTTGACTGAAGATTTGATCGAGGAATTGATCCTTTCGCTCAAACAGTTGGCTTTGGGATTGCCCGAACATGTGTGCCTCAACTGTATACGAAACAAGTCTTTAAAGGCGTTGAAGACTTCTGCAGTGAACTGTGGTCCGAGGTCTGCAAGCACCATCTCTGGTCTGCCAAATGTTGTCACATATTGGAAAAGCTTCTTGACAACGCATGTGGCAGAGGTGTTTTCAAGAATGTAGAGTTCGATGTGGCGAGAGAAGGCATCTATGACGGTTAAAATTGATTTCCCGTTTGAAAATGGGCCAAGCAAATCCATCGAAATTAATTTCCCTGGAGCGTTAGGCGTTTCAGGAGTTTGGAAAGGTGCCTGCGGAATCTTGTGATGTTTAGATTTGATACATATGTGACAGCTCGCTATGTAATTGATGACATCAACCGACATGTTCTCCCAATAGAACTTGTTTGACAAAATTTGATAAGTCTTCGAAACACCGAGGTGGGTGAGATGGGCGATTGCAAGTGCCTTGGCTTTTAACGTGTTGGGGACAACAATTTTAAAATCTGCATTAGTAGGATCCGTACAGGGTTTCTTGGAAAACAACAAAATTTTTCGTTCTGGGTGTATGCAGTAGTGTTTCCATTTCTCTAAGTTAGTCCGGTTTAGTATGTCATTGTAGATTCGAGAGAGCTTGGTGTCGTGGAGCAATTCTTTTAATACCCCAGTTTCAGTAATTTCTAATTCAGCATCTCCTGTGGTGTCTTGAACCAAGGTAAGGACTGTTTCTATATCCTTAATTATGCTAGGAGGATGTGATTGGATAAGGTTGCATTCTGTGGGATTGGGAATAAATTGAGGGAGACTGGAGCTGGATATTCCTGCTTGCTCTGGTGAGATTTCAACAATTTCTGGTAGCATGACTTCATCTTCTGGCGTCAGGTCAACAACGGGAGTTATCTCGGGATCGGTCAGGATATTTTGGTTGTCAGCGACACTTGTCTGATTGCATGGTGTCCTTGAAATAAAGTCCGCTAAGCGATTTTCCCTCCCCGGCAGGTGGACGAATCTGTATTGGTATTCGCTCAAGCTGAGCAACCAGCGAGTTGTGAGGGATGCAGGTGATGTTGTTTTTGAGTAAACCTTGAGCGGGGCACTGTCGGACAAGATATACAAAGCACGGTTGTACAGGATGAATTTAAATGCGTGTATTGATTTTACAATGGCCATAAGTTCGACCTTGATTGCAGGATACCTCTTCTCACTCTCAGAGAGAGTCTTGGAAAAGTATGAGACAGGTTTTAAGACGTCTTCCTCTTTTTGCATTAGTACCCCTGCAATTGCAACTAAGCTTGCATCCGTGTTAAGATAGAATTCTTTGCCCCAGTCAGGCTGAATTAGGAAAGGTTTCTTAAAAAAAGTATCTTGAAGTTTCATGAATGCATCATTACACTGTTTAGTCCATATGAAGGAAGACTTTGGGTGGGTGAGACAATTTAGGGGGTGCACCAGGTTTGAGTAATGGTGGATTAGGTTTCGGTAAAAGGCACACAGTCCTAGGAATCTTTTAAGTTGTCGCTTGGTAGTAGGGGGTGGAAAGGAGACAATTTTGGAGATATTTGCTTGAATGGGATGGATCTTTTTTTGCAGAAATTTCGAATCCAAGATAGTTGATTGAGGATTTATATAGCTCGCACTTCTTCGCAGAGAGAGTCAGGTTAAACTTGGTTAAGACGGAGAATAATTTGGACAGTTTTCTTGTCATATCGGTGAAGGAGTCAGCACACAGGACAAAATCATCTTGATATGCGAAAATTCCAGGCTCATTTACTTCCTCTAGGACGCAATCTACCAGATTTTGGAAAATAGAGCTTGCGGTGCGGACCCCGAAGCAAAGACGTTGATATTTAAAGGTTCCAAAAGGAGTGACGAAAGCAAAACGGTCTCTATACTCCTCAGGAAGGTGAACTTGGTGGTATGCACTTTGTAGATCAAGAGATGAAAAATAGCGGTATTGGGAAATTGCATTAATGATTGTTTGGATCTTCGGAAGTGGGTAGCTAGCATGGCAAATTAAAGCGTTGACCATACGTAAATCAAGCGCAAGCCTGTATTTGGGTGCGGTCACACCGTCACTGCGTTTCTTGACCAGGAGCATTGGGGAAGCCCACTCTGAATTTTCTCTGACTATTATTCCTGCTTCCTGGAGTTGATCGATTTGGTTACGCGCCTCTTCTATCATAGACTGTGGGAGTGGGAAAGGCAATGTGCGAATAGGGTAATTGTGGAGGAAGTTGAAGTTAACGGGGACTCTATCCGTGTGTCCCAAAGCCTTGAGTGATGTAGAAAAACATTTAAAATTATCACTCAACAGTGCTGACATTTCTTGAGCATGTTCAGGGGAGAGATGTGACAAATTAAAGTCCTGAATATTGAACTCTTCCTTTCTAAGATTGATAATTTCTTGGGATGCCTGAATAAAATTCATTGAGTGTTGTTCATTACCTTGTTTTATTTCCTCAATATCCTCAACAGGTTCTACAGTCCCCACTGTGGTGTTTTTGTTTAAATGAATTTTCTGTGAGGAAGAATTTTTAAGAAGAACATAAAATGTGTTCGTTTTCTTGGCAGGGGTAGTTGATTCAGCAGCATCACATATGGAGTTGGGGCGAACAATGCTTAGATCAGAATCCACGTTAGTATTTTTCAAAATAGGGGTAAAAAGCAGGTTGACTTCTTCATCAAATTTCTTGGGTTGTGTATGAACTTCTGCATATACAAACGAATTGGGTTCTAAGAATGTCTTTCTTGATAACATAACATTAACTGAATGACTGATAATTTCCCCACAACATTGATGATTCCCCTTTGGTATGTTTTTATGTGACCCTAAGGGGCATTCCACATTGGAAGCATCATGACACTTGTGAACATTGCCTCTTGGCTGACAGGAAGTAGTAGAGTGACTTTGATGAAGATCATTAAAGAAAAAGATGGGGATGCTTTGATTCTGTATTGTGATGGACTTTTGAGAGGGAAACATTTGAACATTATTTTTGGTCAGGAAATCCATTCCCAATATGCCATGAAAAGTAGAATCTGCACACAGGTCAATTATAAAGAAGGTGTTTTTGAAGAACTGCTGTTGCATTTTAAAAGAGAGTTCTACACATTGGCGAAAGTTTACGGTAGAATTTAGAGTTGAAATGGAAACGTTTCTGGCTATGTTCTTGTAGGGAATGTTATGCTTCATGTTTTCAAAAATGTCCGCAGCGACTAATGAAATAGTTGACCCAGTGTCCAAGAGAAAATTGAGCTGTGTGCCAGAGATATCAACACGAACGAGTGGTAAGGAAGAGGCTGAGCCAGACTGGCCAATGCCCGCATTTGCAATGAAATTCTTTTCTTTCCCCACAGGAGGAGAAATGACACCACTATCAAAACATTTATGAGTATGATCTGAACTTGTACATGGTGTGTCATGTGAAGTACCTTGAGTGATGCAGGAGGGTCTCTTAGCCTTAGCAGGAGACGTTTGAGTACCTGAATGAGTGGTGATTTTGATTGCAGCACTTGACTTCTTTTTGTTCAGAGACTCAGAAGCAAGTTGTGGCTCCCCTACATTGGGTTGTATAACCAAAGATCCCATGCCATCAGTTGGGCATGTCACAGGTGGATGAAAAAATGGATCCTTGACAGTGCGAATATCTTGCGGGATGAAAATAGTTGCCTCTGGATTATATCTGGTGGGAGGCGGTGCATGTATGTTCGGTGGAAAAATCCTAGGTGCGGTTAATGCACATGATTTCAAATTGTTAGACGAAGACTGGGTAGAATTATTAGCAAAGGACAAATGATGAATTGAGTGTTGCGAGTTGTTTTGATCTAGCATTTCCTGGCGAGAGAACTCTTGGTTTCTTGAGCTAAAAAATTGATTAGAATTTCTAGATTGATTATTGCCCCCTTGTCTGTTCCTTAGCTTGAAGCATTGATCTATGACATGTCCTGTCTTTTTACAGTAGGAGCAGACCCTGGGAAAATTTCCCTTTGAATTTTCCCTGATGTTGGTTCTCTTGGAATATGGTTGGAAATTTTTGTCGCCTCTGCGACGGTCATTGTGGAACCTAGAATTTGACCTGTTGTCTTTTGATGTAGAACTTTCCCTTGACCCACCTGTGATAACATTTGTGGACATGACATGAGAAGAAGAGCTACTCTGTTGTCGAGATTTAAGTTGCTCCTGGAGGAGGTTAACCTGTTCCGAGAGCTTTTGTATCTGTGCCGATTGGGCGGCATTTTGGGAGAGCAAGGATGCTTGAATAAAAAGTTCTTGCAGATCATTGGCACGAGCGACCGCTTCATCGAAACTTTCAATCTTAGCTTCTAAGAGCTTAATTCGTATGTCAGGGGGAACCAATTCGAGTAACTTCTGTAATTTAATTTTGTTGAGAGCCTCGCCTTGGGGTAAGCTGAATACCATTGACGTAACACGGCTAATTCTGTGAGCTAAATTTTTCATGGATTCGTTTGGCTTCATTGCCAATTGGTGGAAATCCGCCATGGTAACCCTTGCTTCATGCTTAAAAAAATCCTTTAGAGCAGCTAAAATCACAGTGTGATCCTTTGTTTTTCTGAGTGATGGAGATTCCAAAAAGAATTGGAGAGCAGCATTTTTTAGTTTACTTTTTAAAAATATAATTGCCCTGTCTCCTGACCAATTATTTACGTTGATGATGTCGTCAACTGTCTCGCAGAAGAATTCTAACTGGGAGGGATCACCCTCAAATGGGTCAATGTGGACCATGAAAGGAGCTGAGCTAGTGCTAGAAGCAGTCGAGGACTGGCCGGCATACATAGCGAGTGCGTTGACAGCTCTTTGAATGCGTTTGGGGGGCATAATGATGAAAACAAATAAATTGTGTCACAATAATAAGTCGAAAAAAAAATTTCAAAGATCAAATCTGATGCTCATTGAACTGATGTGCAAGTATTCTATTGTCAGGGTAAGGAATGTGAAACATCTCAAAATCATATTGTTTACCATCAAAGACTAATATGCATATATTTTCAAACTCGTATATCTTGTAACACAATGGAGTGTTGGCATTCTTATATTAAAATCAACAATCTTCAAGACTAAATATTTCAAACTTCTGTACATGTAAATACAATAAAATGTGTGACATACTTGTATTATAATCAAAGATCTTCATGATCACAGCCATGTTGATTTGCAACAGGTGTGATAGCACATAGAATGCATTTAACTTCATTTAATCATTAGTTAATTCAATGTATTAAGTAATGCATATTTGAGATCATCAAATAAAATTTTGGATGTAAACACATCATGTCAATAACACATCAAAAGCACTTCATTTTAAAAATATAAATACATATTAATGCACAATTTAACCGTTCATTCAAGTATTCGGCTTTACCGCCGGGGCAGTATTGGCCGGCACCAACTGTGGTAATTTTAAAAAAATGTGAGAACGTTATGTGTGTGTTAAAGTATAGTGCCAAAATAAATATCTTTAGATGTTAAAGGTACTAAGATAATTCATGCTTATCTGATGGGCATCATTTGGAGAGAGCCCGGTATCGTGATTCCGCAGGCCGGGAAGAAATGGTGATAGCCCAACACCTTCTGCAATTCCAATACATTCTTCGGGAGCTGAAATATTTTGTTTAAGACATTATTTTGTACGCACATAAAATATTAGACTCGAATCATTTTTATATAGTTGCATCGAACAGTGGTTCTTCCGTCATAGGTGTGGTGGGACACCCAGGTTCAAAAATACTAGGTATGAACGGTGTAGAATACATTCCAAAATAATAATAAATCAGTTCAGATAAACTATTTATTTTTTATTTACTTTCCTCTTTTTCTTTAATCTCATCTTTATAACACAAGAAATAATATCACTCATGACCTTAATATACATGTTAGCTCAATCAGATTCATCAGCCACTATGTATATGGATGTGCAGCAATCGCCGCGAACATTATGTACATAATTAATACCAATTTAAAGAAAGGAGATTATACTTATCAATATCACATTTTACGAAGGAGATAGGGTCCCGATTTTCGAGTCGATGCCGACGGCACGCACCCATTCGCCACCAAAAGTAGCGGGTCAAACTCAAAGATAATACGAACTAAAAAAGAATGCTTCACAATCCCCACGCCATGCCGATCTGACTCCCTTCCACGACGCGACCCCGTAGCATAAAAAAAACGTTGCCAAACGGGAGAAAAACTCCCCATTGCCCGTAAGAGACAACACAACTCGATGGAACTGGAGCGCCGCCACTTCGAGTGAAGTAGAGGCAAAGCCGATGCATTGTACGGATCGAAGTGGGGTGGAGTCGCGACGCAGAATGAGGTAACTGATCAAGATTGTAGGCGGGAGTGCTGCAAATGAGAGGAATTAACAATCGTGGTACTGGAAGTTACCACACTACCATGCGAGGGATTTAGATGTTCACATTTAAAACAGTATTTATAAATAAACATTAACTCCCCTAGAATCTTTGCATGAATCATATTTTCTTTTTACACTAGCACAGTCGAAAATATACCTTCGTGTTTTAAGAATATATATTTTTATTTTGGATTTGGATTAATTTTAGTCCAACAAATACTAAATTTAGAAAAAATATTTCACCCTTTTTGTAATAGTGCTGACGACAATCAATATTTTCAAAAAACCTTATTTTGTTAAATTTTATCCAGAATGCTTGAAAAATATTTCGTTGTTGGTAGCAAAAAAGCGTTAGCATTATTTTATGAAAAGCGTTTGTCAAAACATTTTTATCGTGCACTTTTTTAAATCAGATAAAGTTAAAGGTCATAAATGAGCATTTTTTTTCTAAAACTGTAGTTATGATTTTGTCCTGCGGCTTTTTATGTATGTTTTCGTATTACTCCAAGAATACTGGACCTATTTGAAAAATTCTGTTTTTGTTTGGAAGGGTATATTTTCCAGAAAGTCCCATGTTAATTTTGTCTGTATCTGATGAGGGGTCCCGGAAAAATCTAAGAAACTTTACATTTTTCATGCGTTGTGGCTGCGTATACCAGCTTTCGTCAGCTGCACGTTATGTCACAGGTCACGTGGTTTTGGCGTGAACGGTGCATTTTTTCGACGGATGATTCTTGTGTTGAACAATATTTAATTCTCACGCATCGTGATGTTTGATTTTCTTGGCGCCGCCTGTCAATTTTAATTATAGTCTTACTAATGTATTTATTACTCATGTAGCTAATCAGTAAAGTTATCGCATTTTGCTACGGAAATAGTTGAATTAATTAATTTAATATAAAAAAATTTTGCGAATAAATAACTTAATTTAGTCATTATATTTAGTGTTCAATTCTGGGGGAATCGAACACAGAAATCCCCCCCCCCCCGTCCGACGATTAAATTTATACTCCTTATAAATATACCGTAACTGGTGTCTGATTTCTGAAGTTGGACAAGTATTCTGCATTTAATATTTCATGAAACCGTTAATTTAATTTACAGTAATGGCAATACTAATTAACAGACTTTGTTGGAATTTTCATATGCACTATGCTCCCTGATTACTAGAAGACGCCTGGACCGATTAGCAAAATTATTTTTCTGTTTGAAACGGTATACTTCTCCCGGTCGTCTAATGGTCTTCAAGTCCGGGTATGAGGAAATCGAGGGAACTCTTCCAATTTCTTACTCGTGCTTTGTTGTTTGTAAATTCATAGCGTCTCAGTGAAACGATTTTATGGTTTTTTGTTTAATGGATAAGAGTGATCTAACTTAGGTCCCAAACCTTTGCTTCACCATATTTGTTCTTTAGAAAAAGTTATAACCTTAAACAATAAACCTCATTTAATTTCAATATTAAACGATTAAATATAAAATCCATTGTTGAACAAAATGCCATAAAACAAAGGTACGTTCTTTACTCACTGCTAAAGTACCATAAAACATTAATATTAACCAAGGGTGCCCCTTTAAGGGCGGGGGAGGGGTTTTGAGGGGCATTTTTTCTTTTAGGGGGCTCTTGCTTTGGGGGAGTATTCCAACCCCCGTAAATATTTCCTCTGCATTAATCATTACTACTCATATCTCAAATTTTGAAAAAAAGACTCCTCTGAAGCAAACGTGAAATTCATTTAGTATGATTGCTCTAGTAGTATTTTGATCTTAATAAGTACAATATCACAGTATATACTCTGTTTCTAGTGCGGTGTTGATCTATAACGGGGCCAAGTAAAGAGAAATGTGACTTTTTTCACGAGTTACGTGATACTTATTATAGTGAAATATAAAATAGTTAGGAAAACCATTGACATTTAAATGGTTCTAACTAAATTAGCTCACAAATAAATCCTGGAGAGGAGAAAAGGTTAGATTTTAGTGCCATTGTATAAAATGTTCTGCCCATTAAGATTTTTTCATTTTTTAATCGACTTCAAAAAAGATGTTCTCAATTCGTCAGAATCTTTTTATGTATGTCCCCTGTAAACTCAAACACGCATAGACCAATTTGGAAAATCCTTTTTTTTTTTTCGTTTAAAAAGGTATATACTTCCCAGACGATCCCATGGTCATCAAGTCAGTATCTGAAGATGGGATTCTTGAAAAATCAAGAAAACTCTTCAAATTTTATAGTCAAATTTAAAGAGTTGTTTTTTAGTGACTCTTGATTTTTTTTTCGCAAAGCATACTTTGATAAAGTGTAACTGATGGTGAAGGCAAGTTTCTTTAAAAATAATTGCGCATTTGAAAAAACCTTTCTTCACAGTCTTTGGAAGTCTCCGAGACACTGTGCTCTATTTCTTTCTCTATTTTGCTCATCTTAGCTGCTTTCAGACTCCTGTGCTAGACGCTTTCTCACTCGAGGCGTACGAAAAGAGTGTGCCATAAACTCTACCCTACATATTTATTTTATATTTACACCACTAAAAAGAAAAAATTAATTAATTTCAAATAAAAAAGGACCGATTTCAAAAAACAAACAGGAACTAAAAAGTAAAAAAGAATTGGTCACACTTACATACAATTTCTTACCCAAACGTATAAATCAAATTTATTTTACAATTAAAGTACAAAAATCAACTAAACACCCAATTATAAAATAAAGTCTTAACTACTATACGATGAATTATTTTAATACCTAACTAATTATATACGATCTCTTTATTTTTAATAACCATTTGAAGTCGGGGCCTCCTATAAACTACTACCTAATGTAACTGAATCGGTTTAGTTTTAAAGATTTCCCGTTTTGTTAGTGTTTGACTCAGGATTTGGTGGGTTGTCAATTACGTTAGGTAGTAGTTTATAGGAGGCCCCGACTTCAAATGGTTATTAAAAGTTATATAAGAGATCGTATATAATTAGTTTGGTATTAAAAAAATTCATCGTATTGTAATTAAAATCAGTGTTTATTTTATAATTGAGTGTTGATTTTTTTTAAAGGAATTGTAAAATAAATTTGATTTATACGTTTGGGTAGGAAATCGTATGCAGGTATGACCAATTATTTTTTTACTTTTTAGTTCCTCTTTGTTGTTTTGAGTCGGTTCTTTTTTTATTTAAAAATAATTTATTTATTTTAATTTACTATCCGATGTAAATAGTTAATTGAAGTGCTTTCAATCATATCTGCTTCAAGCTATCAAAAAACGAATCGGATGACAAAAATTGTTAATAGACGCATTACACAAGTTTGTTATTTGCTTATATTTGTTCAAAATTCTAAAAATTAATCTTCATGCTTTAGCTTTTCGCTTTTTTTTTTCGACCTTTCTTTACGTATGCATGTCAGTTCATGAGTGAAATGTCGTATCTTTTATCAGCGTCTATTTTTACCATCATGCACAAAAAAAGGGTAAGAAAAATAATTTAATTTTTTACTTGCTGGTAAGATGCAGATATTTCTTGTTCTTCTTCACTTCAATTTTATTTAGAACTAGCTGTACCCGACGCGCGTTGCTACGCCAACAAAAAAAAAAAAAAAAAAAAAAAAAAAAAATACATCATTATAATGATTTTCATGACAATCGGTTGAACGGGGCAGAAGTTGCTACTCTGCAGTGCCACCTGGTGGCGAGTGGCTTCAATGAGCATATTATGCACGTTCTCTGTGGAAAAATACATATATATAGCAATTTTCATAATAATCGGTCCAGGTATCAAGTGAAGCCGTGACTACACACAAATTTTGTACTCACGCAGTTTGTAAGATCAATCAATCGCTAAAAATATCAGATAGAAAAAGTTTTAAATCCCCCCGTTGCATGAAAAGCCATCAAACAATAAAGAAAGAATTTATTTGTTCAAACTCAAGAAAAATGTCAACAGCTAACTTCTTATCAATGAGATCTTTCACGCGAATTAATTTCTGCAGCCGATAATTTTATTCGTACTTATCCAATGGATTGTGACTTAAATTGGAATAAAAAAGGAACTATCGATCGGATTTTTTTCGAACTGGTCTATAAACATTCCCAGTACCAAAAATAACAAACGGTGAAAGTTTCAGACTAAATCTGCCGGGTAATTTTTGAGTTCATGGATGACATACAGACAAACATTCATTTATATATACATAGATTAGTTTCTTCCTCTACATAGCCATTTCTCTTCCTAAAAATAAAGTAGAGGAAAATTTAAAGACATTCGTCAAATGAGTGCATTTATGTTATGATTTAACCAAATATTTATTTTACTTACTCCTAATTAATGGGTAAAATGCAAATAATAATTCTTAAGATTTAGAAATTGAAACATTTTAAAACGGCTTTTTAACAATATGAAACTAAATAATTATAATTTCTTTCAAAACACATGAAAATATTTGCAGAGCCTGTCAGCAGAAAATGTCGCCTAGATGTTGTTTATTTTCCTTTTCACTGTGAAGACAGTGAAAGTACATCTACGGTTTAGTAGAGGCAGTGCGGCAAAACCCCTGCTATCAAGATCAACCCTAATGTTTCCAATCTATTGTGTTATTTTGCTTATATTTATTGTCATTATTTTGATTTATTTGTCTGGGTATCATTTAAGAATGGAAACTGTCCAACTTAATGTGATTAGTTCCAAGTTTTTGACCTTATCTTTTCTAACCCTTTCTTTCATCATCGTACCCATTGACAACAAGACAAATAAATCTATTGTGGTCAGAGTGCAATATTAATTTTTAAAAAATTGATACTATTCGCAAAAAGAAGAAATAAATTCAAAAAACTAAACTGCCCTCACAATTTTGTAACAGATTTCCAATGCAAATTTACTCAAATGTAGTCATCAGGGGGTGTTTTTCGTTTTCTTATATGTATTTTACGACGAAATAATTGTTTATAAGCTAATTAACTGTTATCTTTATTGGTGTAAAACTCAATTTTATAGACACTTGCATTTCTTCTGCTGTAAGATCATTTACTGATAAAAAAATATTACTAAAAAAAATAACAAACTTAAATTTATACATGATTTTTTTTTATTTGGATCTTCATATCACCACATATTTTCCTCATTAGTTCAATGTTAGCTAAAAGTATGTAGATGGCAATAACATCGAAAACTGAAAACGTCGTTTATGTTAGAACAACCTCATAGGAGCGCCACGAGGGGAGTTTTGATGTTCTACTTCACAGAACTTTTGGATTTAACACATACTGTTCATTCTTATATGACAGTTTATATCCATATAAGGACTATTATGACCAAGCCCTCACTCTCAAGAAGGTAATTTAGGGCTAGGCTAGTGCCTATCGCGAAGTTGAAAATCGTCTAAATCTTCCCAGATATGCGAAAAGTACAAACAATGTGAAAAAACTTCTTGAGAAAATAATAAAAAAAAGAATTATGTCTGTCATAAGTTTTTTTTTTTTAGATTAATTTTCTTTATCAGCGCAAGATTTTATAAACACCCTGTGTTATTACAAAACATATAACATATAATAACAATGATTGAACGATCTACATATAACAAAATGTGGAGGGGGGTGTTCCTTATGCAAATCCAGTTTACGTCGAATCTTTACCAAAATTTCCATTAAGCTCCTGCGATGCAAAAGAATTCGCACGGAGGGGAGGGGGGCTTGTGCAATTTCAGTTTACGTCGAATCTTTGCCAAATTTGGCACAAAGATCGTTTGATGCTCAGGATTTCACATAGGGACGTTTTCACTTAACTGTAGGAGGAGGGAGGAAGGATTCAAGAAAAAAACTGCTAATCCATGAAGCTATATGTTTACGTCTATTAACAACAATGACTGAATTTTTAAAATTAAAAAAAAAATAGTTAATTAGGTTTTGGTTTAAATTTTGCGTCATAAAACTTCTTTTATACATGTTTACGGGAAATTCCAAGCTAGTTTTTTTTATTTTATTTTATTTAAGCTTGATTGTTGAAGATGCGTCACTTGACACAATTTTTATTTTCCGGGTAGACCTTGCAACGCCGGAAAACGCTGCTAGTATGAAATAGAGATTTAAATTTAAAAAAAAAAGAAAAAGAATGCGTTAAAACAATATTAAAATGTTTAAAATACATATAAATACTCGGATTTAGCTCGTGACGCGTTTGATATGCTTGCCATCAATGGATTTAATGTGGTCCAGACGAATAGAAAAATTCTGAAAAGCTCGCTAAAGTGTTTTTAGACTATTATGCTTTCAATGAGTTATGTTTTGAGATAAGTTTTGCAAGCTTTTTCTTTAGTACGCTGTACAAAATGAACCGCAGGAATAGATATCTGGAGATAAGGGCGCCAAGCAATTCCCACTTCAGTCTCTGGGTTCCTTCTAGTGACCATGGACCTTCCAGGACTTCACAAGTCTCTATCTAACTGATGGGATATTGCTATATCCTTCATAAACCACATATTTTCGAAACATGGGTTTATTTTGGACTATGAGGATGATGAGTAAAAATATGACGACGTTTATGCATTAGGGTGTACTGAAAAAAACTTTTTTTCGAAATTATATTTGTCAAGTTGATTAAAAAAAAATGCCCCTACTGACCCACATCTTACATAAAAAATTTATCCGAAACAAAAAATATTTAGATGTCCCGCACGACGGGTAAAATTTATAATTTTCTTCAAAAAATCTTTTTTTTTTTTTTTTTTTTGAATACAGGGTCATTCCATGCGAAATGAGCAAATCAGCTGTGGCTGACATCTCACAGATTTCAATGAAAAATTTTTTTTTTAGGTAAACCATGCATATCTATGAGGAAATGCAAAGTATGAAAGTTTAAAAACTGTTTGTTGCTTTGTTATTGAAATTAGAAGTTGATGCTTACGCTAAGCCTAAATTTTCAGAGTTCAATGCTGCCAGTTTGTGACTCAATAACTCCATAAGTTATAAACGTACACTTAAAAAATAAATATTTTCGCATTCTATAAACAAATCTCTATTGAGAAAGAGCAAAGTAAAATTTACTCGGATCTTTTTTTGAATCTGAGATATTAACAAAGGTTGAAATTTTGCCAATTTACTTCAGATTTTATATCACTCTTCTAGCTCTTTTAATGAAAAAATAACAGTAAAAATGATTCAGATTGAAAAACCATCTATAAGTAACTATCTGCTCTAATTTAGTAACTGTTTATGAATTTCTTAATGACGAAATTGTACTTAAAAAAATCGAAAATTTCCAAAAATTTCATTTTTTCCTCTATTTCAGATGCTTTTTTGAAAATGAGGGAATGCTCTAAATTTGCTCAATTTTTTTTTTACATAATATATCGAAGTATCTTTTAGATGCTACTAAATTTTAATTATTGGTATCAGCGTATTTTTGTTACTACACTAACTTGAACTAAGGTAAAATTTTATTAGTTATTTCTTTTTATTTTGTAAGTTTAGCAAAACTAACCATTTTTTTTGTGTTTCATTTTCTCAAAATCATGTTTATGAAGTACATGCTGAAATGTACATATTTTTAAATTGAAATAAATGTCAATTTTACTTGCTTTTGTATCATTTAGTCGTTTATCACGTTCTTTGAATTCTCGTTATTTCACATAAGGGTCAATCCATACAGGCTCCACACAGTATAAAAGTTATCAAATTAAAATAATTATTTTGAAAATTATAATATGTTTTTTCAGTATAATGTATTATATAGGGCACAATATACGTAATTTAAGAAGGTGCCATGAAGTTTTTACACTTTTTATTTCTGTTTTAGAGTGTGAATTGACTAGCGAAATTGCTTAATTTCAAAGACCTGTATCTTTTCTACAAACAAAATAAAAAAAAAACAATATGTATAACATGTATAGTACTTGAATGGAATATTCAATTTGCCAGGAAATTTTATTTTTAATTCAATCCCCTTTTGGTTTATAGGGGTCTAAAAATGTCATTTTTGTCATTTTTCCGAAATTTGAGGGGCTGTAATCAATAAAGGGTACACAAACACACAGCAACAGTTACATACTCTTTTTAGCATGGTTCCAGTGATTAGTTTTTGCCGTATTTCATTTTGTGTTTCCGTCCCCTACGTGAGTTATCCCCCTTTGAAATGAGTAAAATTTTTACATTTGGTCTGGAACTAACCTGTTGCCATTATTTTAATTATTAACGTACAGCTACGTAACTCAGCATGTAAGACTATCAACTTATGCACTTTAACCTCAAAGCGTTAAATTAACTGTCATAAATGTAATTCAAATAGATTTTGGCCAAAATGCAAAGGTCTAAAAGTCCCATTTTTGACTACGAAAATCACTTTTGATGACCTCCAAAAAATCAAAGTTGAGAGAAAAAATAAAAGAGGTTTTAAACATCTTTCATATGCAGCTTTTAGGGATATGAATTTCAAAAAAATTAAAAATGGTCGAGCGCAACCATCCGTCGAACCTGTATGGATTGACCCATAAAACAGAAAGAAAATGCTATTTTTCTGATATTTATTTTACGTTTGGAAATCAAAAACCAATTTCGAGTTTCTTCAAGCAAATAGTAGAAACACAGCTCTATATTCTTGAAATTTTTAAAGTTGTCTGAATTTTCCCTCATTTGAATTTTTGTGTGTACGTGAAGGGGAAAATTATCATTTTACAAAATGTCACTAAGTTTAAAACTGATTTTGAAGACAAATGAGTTAAAATACAACTTCAAAAGTAAGGTATTTCTTCTCATGATACTTATCACATTATTGGGTATTAATTTCATCAAAGCTAATGCAATCCTTAAAGATTGAGATTAAAAAATAAAATGCTTAATTATGAAAAAATTGAAAAATTTTCAGTTTTTGAAACTCGGTTAAAAGTTAACTATAATAACTTTGAAAATTTTACTCATATCAGATTAATTACCCTACTTCATACATTGCAAAAACAGATAACTTTTATGTTTTCATTAAATAGTTGACAAGATACAAGCCTTCAAAAGTGCAACATTTAGCATTTATGAGAATGCTGTTCAATTTGACCAATTTTCAATCGCATGTAACTATTTAAACAAAAAATTTTAAGCAAAAATATTTTAGATATTTTTATATAGGCATAAAAGGAAGCTGTATACCAAATTTCATAAAAATCTGTTACCATGAGGCCACCACTTTTTTGCGAATTTTGCTGATTTCGCATGGAATGAATGACCCTACAAGAAAAAATGTTTAAAAATTTTCAAGTTGAAAAATGTACACAGTAAAATCGGAGAAAAAAGTAAAAGGAAAAAACTATCATTAAACAATATAGAACAAGGTACGTTAAAATTTTCTGTATGGAATGAATGTACATACATAGCCAAGCATTTATCGCTTGGTCTGCCAGGGCGGGTAAGGGACCGGGCAGTTTGGCGGGAGATCAAGGATCGCCAATTTTTAGCAGGAAAACTGCAGATTTCTGCTTGAAAACTGCAGTATTTTTGAAGGTAATTCCAAATTTTTAAAATATCTGCAGAATTCTTCAAAATTTCTGCAGGTGAACTTCTGCAGATTTTGTGAGGAAAACGCAGCACGTTTGGCTATTCCCGTTTAAAATTAGGCATTTTCGAGCAAAACAAAATGTGGCATTGATTGGATTACGCTAGTTACATTGATGTGTTTAGATACATGTAATTTAGTTACAGTTATGTCATGAGATTACATAAGTGGGCGTGTACGTAGTACACGTATATGGCAGTGTTTTTTCCTGTTTTTCAGAACAAGGGGTGATCTGTATGGGGGGGGGGAGATTTTGTACTATAAAGTGCGCCACTGATTAAGCCATGGATTTTAGAAAAAAAATGCTGGAATGATTTTGGAGATGGTAGATGGGAGATCCCTTGGGTATTCGTTTAGCTTAGAACTCCCTCGGTAAAATTAAATTCCTAGTGCAATTTCGCGTCAAAGAGAGTCCAGGTGCCACTATCTGATGGAAACTGAGTGTCAAAAACTACTTGTATCATGCATCAGCCCCTTAATGGTGGCACATGAAGGACTGATGCTTGGTGGCTGAGCGCACTAGATCTGGTTATGACCAAATGGCCTCTTACACAGCCCCACTGGAAACAAAAAAAATATCTACTGACCGATCTTTGACTCTTTTTAGAGTCCTATTCTAGAATTAAATCAGCAGCATTCCGATTAAGTATGACGTCAAATACATTCTGTCGCAAAAAAATATATGCACTTAGAAGAATTAGAGCCACAATCATGAAACTCAGTGCAAATGCAGTTTGGTAGCCGATATGCAAATGATTAAAATTTCAGGCCCAATGAAGCAAGGCTAAGCACGCTATGAGCATGTGAGTTGCACAGGTAGGAGAGTTTAAAAGCATGAGTATTTGTGCCGTAGGGTTATTCAATCGAATCTGTTGACTGCAGTAGACTGTATTGTAACTTAAGATGCTTCTAAGACGTAACCGGCGGCAGTACAAACAGCTGACGGAGTTTGATAGGGGCTGTATAATAGGCCTCATAGAAGCAGGTTGGTCAAACAGGAGTATCGGCCACCACCTCTGTCGGAGTGATATGATAGTTGCTCGGTATTGATAACAGTGGATCATGGAAGGGAGAGTGTACCGTCGCGGAGGGTCAGGTCGTCCCAGGAACACAAATGAACGCGAGGATCGCGCAATCAGAAGAGCGACCACGTCGGAACCGACAACGTCGCTAGCATCGATTCAACGCCACTTACCTCCTTCCAGGCATGCCGGCGGTATCAAGGGAAACCATTAGGAGACGACTGGCCAAAGTTGGCTTAAGGAGCCGACGTCCATTAAGAACTTGCCACTGACCCCACATCACAGGCCTTAGATCATTTAGGACCTAGATAAGCCAAGTGGTTGTTGAGGCAGGATTCTTTGGGGGAAAAGTGATGGGAAACCGCGTGGAGAGGTTATCCGTTGAAGAGCGGATCGTATTGCTGTGCTAATACTCGTAGGAATTTGAAGAGTCCTCAATTTTAATTTTTTACTTTATGACGAAAATGTTTTGGAACAATTATTTTCTATCATCCGCAAGTGTATGGTTTTATGGTTTATGGACAATTTTTTTTCTACTTCTGTTGTAAATTGCTGATTTATGACGATTTAAAAACGGTCTTAATGGTTGCGCTCATTTAGAAAGAGAGTTAGTATTTCATACCCGCTTTCGCAACACGGTAAATTGCATTTAAGTTCCTTACAACAAATGGAAATTGCCTTTTTTTTCGCTGTTTCTTAATGCAAGCTGGTTTTATTTTAAATTCATTTATTATTTCATGCCATCTTGAAATGAATAACATATTAAATTTGTAAAATCAATTCAGGTTAATTGTATAATGTATCATAAACTATTTTTTTGCCCCCCCCCCCGGTTATTATTATTTTTTTTAAGTATAAAGAACATTTTCAAAAAGAAACTAAATAAATGTATGGAAAAAAGTATTTCAAAACATGTACTGTATTTTTTTCGTACTTACGTTTTTTTTTTACCTTGTTTATATTTTTACTCTTCAGCCAAGATATTTTTCTTCTTTCTTTTCTTTCTTTCTTTCTCTCTTTTTTTTTTCAAAAGATATCAAGCGCAGAAAAATACAGAAAATTTTAGAAATTCTGAATATATTTTTTTGTATTTTGTATTCCAAAACAAAAATTCTTAATCAAAACCAAAATGCAGTTTTTGATAGACTTAACAAGTTACAGAATGGCTGATTTTAGCCAAGTGCATTCAAAGCACAAATGATTTTGTGTGTAAAAGTGGTTATTAAAACGAAATAAGTTTTGGGCAGGAGAAAAAAATGTTTTGAGATAGATAATTTGTCTGAACTGAAGTAGTATTTCCAAATTATAATTTATTAATATATACATCACCCGGTCTTTTTTTTTTTTTTTTTTTTTTGCTTAGCTAGACATTATTGTATGTCTGAATTGATCATATAATTTCCAGTATTGTTCTTTTAACTTTCAAATACCATTGGACCTCTAAAATTATTCAACGAAGTTTTCGAAACAAATTAAATTGCAGTTCAGTTCTTTAAAACAAATGTAAATTGCTTTTTTTTTTTCAATCTTTCTTTTTGCAATGCAAGATAGTTTTATTTTGAATTCATTAATTATTTCATGCCTTCTTGAAACGAATAAAATATTGAATTTCTAAACATTATGTTAAATGTATTATGTATTTTATAAACTTATTTTTTGGCCTATTTTCCCCCGTTAAAAAAAAGAAAAAAAGAAAATTAATGAAAAAAGGGTTAAATGTATCGTAAAAACATCGCTAAATACAAAGAAACATTAACATATTAATTGATTTTAAGCATAAATAAGTTAAATAAATGTATAGGAAAAAACGTCAAAACACGTAGAGTTTACAAGTAAAAGAATAGCTGATGTTAGTCAAATGCATTCAAAGCGCAAAGGCTTTTACCGTGTGTAAAAGTGGTTGTTGAACGAAATAAGTTTTAATATTTTACGTTTAGAACTAGGGAAAAAAGGTTTTTGATATAAATAATTTGTCGGGACAAAAGTATTTTTTTTCAAATTGAAATTAATTTATGTATACAAACGTCTGCTTCTTCTTTCTTTCTTTTTTTTTTGCTTAGATAGGCATTATTGTATTAGAATTGATTCTAACATCCAGTTTTTTTCTTTCAACTTTTAAATACAATTATCACCTCTAAAATTATTCAACACTTGTGATAATTAAGGGGAAAAAATACTAATAAAATTAAGTGCAACAAATTTCGAGACTAAAGGGCAAGAAGAGACAAGAGCAGGAAAAAGCACTAGATTGAAAACTCAATTTTCCCGTCTAACTGTCCGAATCAGCCCTGTGCCCGAATAACCTCCCCACGTGGTCTACGACGGCAAAATCCTTTCATCTTCTCCCTGGGTAATAAAACTTGTCGCCTGCACTCCTGCTTCAGAACACACAATAGCACTCAACAGGATAGCTTGTCTATGTATGTATGATCTAAGTCACAGGAAGTGTCGAATGGATTTTTGCCGACCTCGGGCAGCTTGGAGTGTAACAGACTGGAGGCATGTGATCTTCAGTGATGAATCCCGATTCAGTCTCAGTGCTGATGATCACCGTACACGTGTGTGGAGGCGCACCGGCCAACGCTCCGATCCAGCATTTGTTGTCGAGCGGCATACAGTCATTTCACAAGGTGTGAGTGTGGGGAGCGATTTCTTGGGAAACACGCTTACATCTAGTTGGTCTCCAAGGCACTTTGACAACTCGCAGATACGTGGACAGCATTTTAACGTCGATTTTTCTGCCTATGCTATCAAGTTGCCCAGGTGCCATTTATCAGCAGGACAACGCTCGTTCACATACTGCGCGACTGTCTGAACATTGTCTTTAGGGATATGAAGTACTCCCATGGCCTGCCAGGTCACCAGACCTTTCGCCAATAGAGCATGTCTGGGACATACTGGAAAGGCAACTGCAGCCCTCCCGGAATACAGGGGAATTAATGACGTGGTTGCAAAGATTATGGCATGATCTTCCTCAGAGAGTAATAAATGACCTAATTGATTCAATGCCACGTCGTGTTTCGGCTTGTATAGCTGTCAGAGGTAGCTTTACTACTTACTGATTTGTAATCTTTTGCATGCTGTAACTGCTTAATAAAATTATCTTTTATTCTGAATTTTTAATGATCTTCTTATCTCCTTATACACTACACGCCTGCCAAGTTTTGTGAGTATAGCTCAATTTTTCTGGGTGCATATATTTTTTTGCGACAGAGTGTATTTCCAACATACCGTCTCAGCAGAGAAATTCTGCAACCAGGGCCGGTTTCAGATGGGAGTGCTCACATCAGTCCGAAGCAATTTACTACCATTTTTTTTCATCCTAAACTAATCTCTCAGCTTTTTTAATGCCTAGCTAATATTCTTTTGATTCATTCCATATCCCTGCTTTGTTTAGTGTAAAAAATTGTGAAAGTATTTTGTAGTAAGCTTTTTATGTTTTTCTTGAACATAAATAATCACATCAAATTAACCATCCACATTTAGAATTTTAAAAAGTCAAGTTATGCTAATCGCAAGATTACCTGTTTTAGTTTGACAACAAACCAATATTACCATCGCTACAAGAAAAAATATCCTATTTTTTTACGCGACTTAGACTTTTATGTACCTAATCATTTAAACTCTGACACTTCAGAGTGATGATACTGAGGTATGTTCAATTCCGTTAAGTATACATTTGGTTATAGAGATTATAACAGCTAATATGCAAACCCATTAAAAAAAAAATACTCGTGTGTGTGTCAAATTAAAACTTTTGTTTCTTTACTTAAAGCTTTTTTACTTCGTTTTCATTAAATATAATGTTATTTCATTCTTAAAATTAATGAACTTTTAAGAGTTGTACTCCATTTTTAACTCCCAATCCAAAAAAGAGAATGGTTATAAGTTGAACTTGTGTATATGTGTTAATCAAGAGGAGTGTTCTAAACTAGGTTTGTCAAGAAGCTTAAATCGAAACTTAAGTAGTTGACCATTTATAGCTCAATGGTAGTGACACGTCCGCCATCTTGGGGCAACATGCCGCTTTCTTCCTTTGTTTGCTTTGTTGAAATAACCCAGGGATTCTCAGACCTTTTCTACTCGCGGCATTCTTTGAAGAATTAGAATTTTCTCACGGCACCCTAGTCCATCTCTATTTCATAAAGTAAGTGTGCAACATGAGACCACCTTATGGTTCATAGCCTAATATATATATATATAACGCTCATTTATGATTGAATTGGTTTTAGCTTTTCCACGGTCACCAGATGACTCATAACAACTGAGAAAAAAATTTAACAAATCAAAATTTGAGATTTAACAATGTTTTTCAGCAGTTTTCACAAAGAAAGATGGTTTAGCCTTGCTAGGAACATAAATCAGGCTTAAAGATCTTTTTTCATACCAGTAACCTACAGTGATCGATGAAGAAACGAAACTTTCTGTAAGATAAGGTCAGGTAGTTTCGACATCACTCTTCTGTAATAACTTTTGTCACCTGGTTTCTGTTTGTTTCTGTTGCCTGGTAGTTAGAAACTGCTTGTTGATAACAGTTTATCATACATTAATGTTTCTGATGACAATGAAGTCACGATCCAGCAAATTTTTACTATGTTACATCAATGAGGAGATGACCTTCTTAGTGAAATTGACCTAAGTTTGCACACCCACCTTAATTTTTTTTTGAAACCATGGACACTTCGCAGCAACCCTCGTCTCTTCCTATGATACCCCAAGATGCCGTGCCACCCAGTTTGAGAACTCCTGAACTTCCTGTTTTGCTTCTTAATTGGGGTGCCTCTTGCTTGTGGATTAACATAGAGTTGATAAGAAACCACAATCAACAAGCAAAGCACGCTACTTCATCATAGTAGACATGGAAAGAAAGTGATGTTCAACCTCAAAATGGCAGACGTGTCACTACTTAAACTAAGATTTACGGCTTTAAGATTTCATCCTAAGACACGAGGGTCATATGAAGCCCGTTTAGCTCATCTGTGTGGCATGATGTAGTTGTTTTTGAACGGTGATTTGATGTATCATGTTCTTATCCAGTAGTGCCCAACCTGCAGTCTGCAGACCCGCGAAGCTGATCAATGTGGTGCGATTCTATATTCAATGCTACGACTCGAAACTATGTTCTGAAACCGGATGAACAGATTTGATACACAGGATTATATACACATTACGATTTGATACACACGATATGGATAAACATGATTTTATTTTTAGGCAGGTAACTTGTTCGACAGTGTTTCTAGCTACTGCGCAACCTGCGAATCGTGAAATTGATGCATGTTGCCCGTTTTTATCTTCTGGAACCTTCCAAAACAACTGATCATCTTCAGACAGATTGATAACACTGTGTGACACGATTTTTCCAACATGAATACGACAAACTATCACGTGTTTCGAGTTACTAATTTAATTGTAACCAGAATTTCCAAATGATATGGGTGTCTAATACGTCACGTTTCTTAGTTATAGTCTCTAAAATGTTTTCATGCACCCCCGCTTATCTATACTAATATGATAAAGAGAGAGGGCGAATTTTCGTGTTTATATTCGAGGTAATCTCCGGAACCACTGCACCTATTTGAAAAATTCTTTCACTACATGAAAGGTGCTTTCTTACTGAGTGACATAGGTTATAATTCGAAAAAAAAATCGATAAATTGTTAGTTTTTTTTTTTTTTTTTCAATTTAGGCCCAAATTTCACATACATTCCCGAATATGGGAGTGAAAAATTGCTTGCAGATATTAATATTATGTTTCGTTGAAAAGGGAAGAATTTTCCGCTTTCTAAACAATTTGTTTCAATGCTCTAACTTAATTACGGCGGGAGTAATTTGCGTTTTTAGATCGAACTTTTTTTGGCTTAGCTGAAATTTAGGCACTACTTTCTTCATTAAATCTATCAATAAAAAGTGAAGGAATTGTTCCAAAGTTTTCTTTTTGACACCATTGGAAAAAGCGACATTTTTTACTCCAGGTCTTACTCGACCTATGGTCGAAGCACTTAGCTTCTACCTTCAAAGGAAAAAAGTTACAAGCGTTTTTAAATGAAAATCGAAAAATGTCGATTTGATTCAGGTTGTCAACCATTTTATTTTCGCGTTTCCACGGTTACGCTTTCTGAATCCATTGTTTCTTTTGTTATTTTGCATTTAATTTCTTAAACTTATTTTATTTCGTGTTTCCATTGTTACGCTTTTAAAATCCATCTTTCGCGTTTTAATTTCTTAAAAGTATTTTAATAACTGTCGTCATTGTTTGGAAGGGTAATTTTGCATGGTGTTTTTTTTTCCTTCTTCTTCTTGTCACTTGACACAATTTTTATTCTCAAGGTAGACCGGGCAAAGCCGGGCCACGCAGCTCTTAATATATAAAGATTTTAATGCTACTGTTAATGTGATTTTATCTTTTTTTTTTTGGCGAAACATTTATTATTGCCAAAGAAAAAACATCCGCTTCACTCGCAAAAGGGCTGCGTTCCGGTAGCGTAGTCGCTTGGCGCGTTCGGCGTTGAGCAGTTCAGTCTAGGATTATTGTTTTAAAGCAAGCGTAAATGTAATTAATTGTTTTGGCGATTTGTTTTGAAAGAAAAGAAACTTTTGATTTGTTTTTATTCGAGTGAAATGTACGACATTTTCTTCTTTTCTCCAGACAATAATTTTTGAATGTTAAACTGGATGGTTTTTTTTTTTTTTTTTTTTTTTTTTGTCGTTAGACGGACGGATTATGATAGCGTGGTTGCTGGGCGAGTTTGGCGATAAACAATAGAGTTGCGGAACTATATTTACATTTGAAAGATATTATTTGATGTCTTTTTTTGTTTATGATTTGACGAAAAGTTTTTAATTTTAAAGAAACTTTTACAGATTTTTTTTTTTTTTTTTTTGAAAAGCTGAGTACGCATTTTTACAAAAAAAAAAAGTTATCATTTCACATCAGAGAGGGAGGGGTGTCAATTTTTTTTATTCAACGGACTTCCATTACATTTTTAGCACGGGCATCGCTGTGCGGGTACTGCTATAGTAATATGATAAAAGAATTTGATTTCACATACATTTCAATAATTAGAATTATAAAACAGCCTATTAGTATATATTGTGAAAAATATATCTGCAAAAATTATTGTTTAATAGAATATTTTATTTCGATCAGAATTTTTGTAAGTTTCCGAAGTGGCAATTTTTTTTTTTTTTTTTTTTTTTTTTCAATTTACCTCTTATTCCGCAGGAAGTCTTCCACCCTTACATATAAAACTCGGTTTGACGAAAAATTTTGAGAAACCTATGGATGAAAATGGCAAAGGATTTTTGTATTTGAAAGGTATTTTTTTCGAATTGAGTGATGATAAATTAAAAGAAGGCATTTTTGTCGGCCGACAAATAAAAACGCTTATGGAGAACTATGACCTTGATGAAAATCTCACCTAAAAAGTATTAGTGGCTTGGTTGTCTCTAAATGAGCTCAGTCAAAATAAAACTGAGAATGCCAAATTTTAAGTGAAAAACGTGTTGCAAAAATTTGAAACGATGGGGTGCTGAATGTCATTGAAGATAGATGCATTTCTTGCACCCTCACTTTGATTTTTTCCCTCCTAATCTTGCAATGGTGAGTAATGAGCAAGTTGAACACTTCTATCAAGATATTAAATGTATAGAAAAACGCTACCAAGGAAAATGGAATACAAAATTACCGGGAGATTACTGTTGGTTTCTGTGTCAAGAGGAAAAAATAATTTTTTATCATTTTTTTCATAACATGTGGCTTTTTTTCTACTCAATGATAAAACTTGTGCTATTTCTCCTCATAATGTATGTATTAGTGTATATTATTTCTATATTTGCGTTAAGACTCAAAATATAAGTAGATAAACATGTTTAGATTAAATTCAAAAATTTCAGTTTTCAGCCATTTATGGAAATTAAATATGTCAATAACTTTAAAATGGTACGTGTTACAAGAATTTTGTTTATATATTAATGTTTAGCATGCCCAAATTGAAGTAAATCAACTATTTTTCTCAATGTTATTGTAAAATAGCAAAATATTGTCACACAGTGTTGCAAGTTTAGAGCCAAAATGCCAGGAACTGATTTCTAAAAACATTTAGAAAATTCGTATGAATAAGTAAAATTGTAGTAATAACAGCAATTTTCAAAACTTTAATGTACTTCCTTTTTACGTTTTTCCCTTTGTTATTCATTTGAAAAATCTTACATATGTTCAATAAATTTCATATTTGTTCTTACCTGCGATTTTTTTTTTTTTAAATGAGGAGCGGCCTTCGGGTGAAAAAAAAAGTCGGAAACCACAGTTTTTAGCTAATATTCGAGGCTAGTTTTTCTTTTTTGATTGAATATTTTTTCTTGTTCGTATATGCTCTACTGCACCCACAATATTAGATCGTATATAAATGCGTTTTATGCGGGAGAAAAAAGAAATCGCAAAATAATTGAGTCAATTCATATATCTCTAAACAGTTAGTCCCCATATACATTGTATTATGTTGTTATTCATTCTAGATTGCTAATTTTTAACTTCATTAACCATATTTGTTTTCCTTTTTATCAGTTTAACCCAATATTGATTGATTTATGTCTAACGTGTACGTTATTCTGTACGCTCTTTGTACGCTATTCTGTTTATTAGAAGTGTACATGTAGCTTTCGCGTTGTCATGTTTTTTTTTCTTCGAAACTAATCGTACATATCTGTAAGATTCTGAAAACAAGCAGTTCTGAAACGAAGTCGCTGTACTGCAACATTTATTTAACTTTGACCTATTATGCTCAGTTACACTGTTCCATATAATCTGACCTAGAGTCAGTTCCAAAGAAAATGCTTTCACGACACGATACTAGATGGCAGGACCAACGCTCCCATACCGGAATTCAACCCAAAACAAAATTTCGAATCAAATATTTTCGGCTGAAAAATATTCTGCCCCAACAGAAATATTCCAACGAAAATTCTTAATTTTTCGGATATTTTTAGCCGTAATCATAGCTAAATTCCCTAGCTCGTCTGCATAGCTGAATTAAAGCTGCTCCCGAAACGGTCCCGTACAGAATTTTTGATTACCTAAAAACCTCTCCACCGCTCATATCGATTCACGATTTGGATGCAGAAAGCTCTCCCGCTGTCTGCAGCGGTTTCAAGCCAGCTAGTGTAGCTAGGGAAGTTGAGCGGGTGAATCAAGAGAAACTACTACTCTACACTGCCGTTTAAAGTAGGACAATTATATCCCCCTTCCAGCAACTTAAAACCCAAGGAAAAAGAAAAACAAGTAGAAAAAAAAAATCCGAGAAAAATAAAAAGAGCTACACACCGTCCCAGAATCTCAGCAACTAAAAGATAAAAAAAATTAAACAGCCATCTAACGATAGCCATCTAACGAAACCGTCTTTATCAAACCGTACCTGAAATGTTGTTGATCGCTGTCCTGAGTAGTATCTAGGTCCAAAGGTAGTGGCTATCCTGCTTTTTTTAACTCCCGGACCGTCCGGGATGATGCAAAGTGATGTTGTATATTCAGTTGAGAGAGTTGCAGGAATATAGAGAAATGTATAGATCTTCGTCCTTCTACTATGGAAAGGAAGTTTGACCGCTGAAAGGAGGTAAGGCAAAAATTGAAATTTTTGGCGTTTCGTTAAATATTTTGATAATAAACTGCAACAAAATCGATAAATATTTCCAAATATTTATTGTGTTGGTAATAGAAAGTTTTACTCTAACGCTGCTTTATTTTTCTTTTTTCTAAATTTTCTTTTGTCATTCTTTTGTATTTGAAAAAAAAATCTGAAAATGTTCAACATTTTTTTTATGCTAACGATGCACTAAACGATACAATTAACGAAGAGTATTTTTTCTCTTATTTTTCAAGCAATTTTGAATGTTAAATATATATTGCAGTTTTAAGTGTGATTAACATTTTAAATAAAAGAAAAAAAAAGTATTTCCAGCATTCAATATAAACTCTCAATTTTGCGTTCTGCTATTGCAGGAGTTTTTTTTTTTTTTTTTTTTGTTTCTTTTATTAGTTTTACTTTTCCCTTTTGAAAGAACACATTTAAAGGAGGGAGGTAAAATAAAATGTTAACATTTTATCGTTTCTTCAAATATACTAAATAATCAGTTGTAACAAATGTACATAATTCAAGATGTTTATGGTGTTGGTAGTACAAAGTTTCGCTCTTGAAATGCTTCTCATGTCTCCTTTTTCTTTTTCTTTTCTTTTTTCTTTTCTTTTATTATTTTTTTTCAAGTTCTCTGGTTCCTTTGTTAATTCATTTATTAAAAATGTGCTTTTAGAGATGTATTCAATTGTTTTTTTAAGTTTGTGATGCGTAAACAGTATATTTTACCTGAAAAAGCTTCGTTTATATAATTTTTCAAGCGATATTAAATGTCTTTAGCATTTTTAATTTAAAAGTTAATTTTTCACAGCAACATTTAAATATTTATTCTAAACTTTTACATTCTACAGTTATAAGTTTTGAAGTTCTGTTTTTTGAGCTTCGTTTCGTTGGAAAACATGTAATACTTATTAAAGTTTTCGCATGTTAATGTATAGACGTTTTGATGTGTTTAATAGCTACAACGAAAGGAAGTGGAATTCTTTTTTCCACAATATATAAAAATTATTTTTAAAAAACTAGTTTTGAAGGGTATTTCTTATTTCTTGATTTTAAGACTCCAAAGGTTAAAATTTTTTATCATTCCTCATTGTTAATTTAAAACCTTTGTTATGATTCTTAAATGTATAAATATGGTGTTTAAAACGTGTGAATAGTTTTGCTTATGTCCCCGAGGTTGGGGATTTCAAACACACACATAATATTTATTTTTTGATTTACTTCTTAAATGTTTTAGTTTCGCTTTTTCTATTGTTTTTTACATTTATTCAATTTTTTTTAATCTATTTTTTAGTTAGACTATAAAATTATTTTATTTTTCTTTTCAATTAATATTTATTTATTTATTTATTTTTATTGATGCGAAACTAGTGTCTATTATTTTATTTATTTATTGTAACATTTCTGTTGTTGTTTTTTCCGCTAAATTTTATTTTACTTTCTTTAAAAAAAGCGCATTTAAAAGTGGAAAAGTAGTTTTTTTATGACCTACTTATCTTATTTTTAGATAACATTCATGTAAAGGATGCTCCTTTTATAAGTTTAACTTAACGATATATTTAAATGAAGTGCTTTTTTTAATTAAAATTGGGTTTCTTTGAATTTATATGTACATTAACAAGTTTAAATTTTACAGACAATTAGGAAAACCTACCTGACTATTTTTTTTTAATTTTATTTTTGATCCCACTAAATTTCTATTTAGTCTTAAAAATGCTTGAAATTATTATTTTTTAATTTATAATTATTAAGAATTTGAATTTTGTTTCTTAAAATACTTCTGACTTAAAATCCAGCTTTTCCTCTTCTTAAGAGCAAAGATTATTTTCAGAAACTCTTAAGAATTTAGAACATATGTATCAAAAATTTACTATTAATTAATAGAATGTATAATTTTCACATTTTACATCTAATTTTGAACCACTAAATTCATATTTTTGTCGTGTAATTTAAACATACAATTTTCGTTAATAACAATAATTGTTTTTAATATGAAACATGACATTATCAAGTTTTATTAATTGAAAAACTAATTTTACTACAAAACACTTTAAATTATTTATACAATTTAAATATGTTTGCAAAGAAAATAAATTTTCTTCCAATTCTAATTATGCTGAAAAGGCATGCTGGACAACAATTATCTACTAAATCGTTGGATAATGCAACTCTTGTTTTTTGTTAAGCCTGTTGTCAATGATGTAAGCTTATAAACTCTTCAAAGAAAGATTAAACTAAGCCGATAACATCAATGACGAATGTCTCTAAGATAATACTACTTATTTCTCTTTAGTGCTTTATTACTTTTTCATGCTACAATTATTTTGTGCCATATATAATATACTTGTTACAAACAAACATCTTCCGTTAAATAATTATTTCAATGTAGTATTTTTCAGATAGAAAATATATAAAATATCACTGAACCATGCATACATATATTTAAATAATCTTGATCTCTTTTAATATCAGATGCGTGATGTTATTTAAAGTTTTATAGAGCGAAGATCAAAGAGAGGGTATAGTAAAAATTAATGTCAAAGATTTAAGTTTTAAGATTGTCAAATATTTTCTTTTGTAAGTAAAAAACTCATATTCTTTCCCCCCTTTATTGGTTTGAAAAATGTACAACATTATTAAATTTAAAAAAAAACCTAAGAAATCTAACATTGGTTATGTATGATTTTTATATTTGCCTTTAATTATAACCTTTGTATATAAACTAGAAACTATGTAGTAGAATATGAAATATAATTACAAAACAAAAGTATATTTCATTGCAGCTTTAAAAAACTCAAAATGGTTAAATTATGTAAAATTAAACAAAATAAGCATAAGAAAATGGGGAAAGAATTAGCTAAGTCTTCAGTTTGAGCAAATAAAGTTAATATTTAAAAGCAGATAAAAAAAAAACCTAATTGAATAACATAAGTAATAAGTAGAGGGAAAATAAAATTAGGACGATAGATCCTTTAAACATCACTTTCGTATTGATCTGAAAGAACTGGTAATTGTCTTTATTTTAATTTTATTTTATTTTACTAATTTTTGCTACAAAATGTATACAATATTTTGAGTTATGATTAATGTTAATTGATTGCAAACATATTGCACTTTTATTTGAGCTAATGCTGTTACTCTATGGTGTATTCCTTTGCAAATAAACTTTTAAAAAATCTATTCATAAAGCTCTAAAGCTTTATATTTACCGGAATCTTTCAATAACTATAAAAGTTAATTTCACTTTCAATTTCGAAAATGCTAAAGAGCATTCTTTAGAACATTCAAGTTACAGATACATTTTATTGAATAATAATAATATTTTTGATACATAATGCTATGTATTCTTAAGAGTTTCTAGAAAGAATCCATTGCATATTGGATTTGAATTACAATTTTAGTGGTTCTTGTTTACAAGAATACTAGCTAGAGTTGAATTTCTAATTCTTCTTTGCATATTTCAATCTCTATCATTTAGTGTATTTTTTAGAACTTAGAAATATATTTAGTTCTGAACTAATCCAGGAAAAAAGAAGAAAAAAATCTTTTACATTCGTGTTACATATTATTCTTTTTAGAAAACTTGTGATGGTCAATAATTTTTCAAAAGTTTATACTTAAGATAGTGAAATTTTTAAGCTTCAGGCAGAAATATTTAAGCTTAATAAATATGCATTGATAAAGAAAATCATTGTAGTCTTGAAGCGACGATAAAAAATAATTTTGTTTTGTATAATTATTCACACGCTTTAATAATCAATGTAACAATCGTAGTTCGAGATTTTACAATTATGCAATGTATTGATCTTTGTTTGTGTGTGTGTTTTTTTTTTTTTTTTTTTGATACTTAATGGTGTCTCTTTGATTTTTTAATTTTTGTTGACTACTTGTGTGTTACTTTTTTGATCCTGTGTGATACTTTGCGGTACATAGGAAGGTATCTAATGTTTTTTTAATAACTAAGAAAATGTCTAATCGTTCCGTCTGGAATAAGTTTTCTATTTAAATCATTTTGCTGTAAAAAACTAGATTTTATTCCGATTTTAACCTTTTCTAATGCTTTCCAACCCAGATTTATGAAATTAATACCTACAACAAAAAATTTTATTTTTCGAAAACTATTTTAATTTTAATGTTGCATTTTGTACTTTTAACTTTTGACTTCACGAGCAACAATAATGCCTAAAAAACATTTAAGTACTGTTTCTATTCATCAAGGAGTACGAGCTCCGAACTCGCTCTTAATCCGAATCTAGAATTTGATTGCTTTTTACATGTGCATTGTACCAACGTGGTCACCATCCCTTTAAAACTATTACATATTCCAAATATTCTAAAGCGTTTTTGAAGTCATGTATCCCAGAAATATAACATCGATTGTCGTGTTTGATCTTCTGACGTTGTACCGTTCGGTGTGCAAAAGAAAGGAAGTGCATCTACTACCTACACTCGTCAGGGTGATAGAATTCATCATTAATTATCAAATAAATAAGAAATAAGACTCAGAGAAAAGTAGGCCAATGGCGCTTCACGAAATATCCCACTCGTTAAGACGTCTGCGGACATAATGGAGTTAGAAGGACCTAATTCGTGCTGTTAAATACCAAACAGATTTAGAATATCCCTTTAATGGAGCTGTTTAAGTAAGAAGGAACGTTAGTTTGTTTTGAGAAATCTTGTTTTCAGATACTTAAATTATGAAATTCATCATTACCACATCTGAATATGTTATTTTAACCTGTTTATTTTTGTCAATCATTTGTCAAAACTGAATAGTTAAGGTTTTAAATGTTCCAAATGTGAATTATGCTGTCAAAATCGAGCAAGGGAATTCCTTAACCTTAAACGTTTAAACTTTGAAACAGCTATAGTATCATTTTAAAAACATTAAACTTATAAGAAGCAATTTATATGCAGCTAAAATGTTTTTAAAATATAATATTAGTTCTTTTGGTGAGTGTTAAGATAAATATAACTACTTAGGAAGATTTCAAAATTTGAACATGGTAATAATGAAGAATAATTACCAAAGTAAAATTATTTCAGCAATAAAATCTACTAATGCTTTAACTTTCTCTTTTTGAATTTCAAATTAAAAAAACAAGACTTTAATCTTTAAATAGCTCTTACAATGTTAAGAAAAATATTCATAGAAAACGTTTTAACTTCGGTTGCTTTTTAAAAACAATGGTGAAACCTGAGAAATTTAAACTTTGAGTAATTGAAAATAAGTAACGTATTTTTAAAAAGTTGAATTTGTAAGAGGCGTAAGACTTTTTTTTTTTTTTTTTTGTTCCAAGCAATTTAATTGAATGAAAGAAATTCTTTCGGTCATCGTTTCGTGGAATATTGTGATAGTATGCACCTTAGTCAATGCCTCAGAAATGCCGGGCATGCTCTAAAAATGCTGTTTTTTTATATCCTCCATTGTATCGTACTCTTTGTTCATTCAAATCATTAACATTTAATCATTTGACATGTAACTCAGGGACTGCCCAACTTCAGGGTAATTAATGAAGAAAGTTTTAAAAAGCATAGCGTGGCAAAATCTCTTCAGTTCTTTAGTTTTTTAAATCACGTGATGTATTAAATTGCATTTTGTGAAGAGTAGGTTTAAAAGTGGATTATTTCACTCCCTTAATTTACTTTTAAAGTATTCAACATATTAATAATTGTTGTTTCAACTAAATTTATACTTTCTTGGTCCTAAATTTATCGCTACATGAAGCGAATAACAACATTTGAATTTTTTTAACTAAATATTGAAACTGATGATTGTATGATATTATTTAAACATTTCACAATGAATTCAGGATGCTATTCTATAAATCAACCCCCTTGTTGTCTCCTCAAATTTTTACTTCCTCCGTTCCAAATCAGTCGCTGTAATAAGAAGAATGTTTTGTTCTAAATTAACAGCTGTATTTGAATACTTTTGAACCAAATACTGAAACTAATGATTGTATGATATTATTTAAATGCTTTTAAGGGAATTCAGGGTGTTATGCTATAAATCAGCAACATTTCCTAACGAAGTATTCCCTCCTTCTCTCCTTAAGTTTTACTCCCTCCGTTCCAAATTAGTCGCTATATTAAGAAGATAGTTTTTTTTAAATCAGCAGCTGTGTTTGAATACTTTTGAACCAAATATTAAAACAGATGATTGTATAATATAATTTAAACATTTTTCAGGGAATTCAGAGTGCTATGCTATAAATCAACAACATTTTTAAACCAAGCATTCTCTCCTTCTCTCCTTCAGTTTTACTCTCTCCGTTCCAAATTAGTCGTTACATTAAGAGGAGAAATTTGTTCCAAATTAGAAGGTACATTTGAATACTTTTAAACCAAACATTGATGACTGTGTGATAGTATGTAAATATTTTTCAGGTAATTCAGTGTGCTATGCTATAAATGAACAACATTTACTTATGTATCATTCCTTCTTTCCTTAAATCAGTAACAAATTAGTTTCAAAAATCTATGGCTCGCACACTGTAAAGCCACGCCCAATTTTTCATGGACTCTATCATCAGTGGAGGCATTAAACTATCTCTTAGGTAAAGAATTTATGATTTCATTAGGAAGGAAAGTGATTTTTCTTGTATGCAAGTGATAGTCCCTGTATAATGGGGCGTGGCTTAAGAGTGTGAGAACTCTGGATTTTGAAAAATAATTTGGTGCTGATTTAGGGGGGGAATGCTTGGAAAGTAAATGTTTCTGACTGAGGGAGAATTGCACTCTGAAATCTCTGAAAAATGTTAAAACAAAATCATAAAACCTTTGGTGTCAACAATCAGTGCAAAAGTTTTCATATGAAGAAAATTAATTTGTGACGCAGCAATAAATTATTCAACCTGCTACTTTTTTATAACAAAATACTACTTTTTCATATTTTTCTGTATTTTAAAGTATAAAACAAAGATGTTTAAAGAAAAAATGTTTTACTTTTTATTTCGCCACCACAAAAATTTAACATTAAAAAAAAAAAAAAAACACTGCATTTTGAGAAAAAAAAAATACTATAATACAATCTCACTTCATTGTTTCTTCTAAAACTAGCAGAGCGACATGACTAATTGGAGAGAAAATGTGAAAATGCTGCTTAACTGAATGGTGTATATGCTCATAACTCTAAACGAAAAGATTAAGTAGTCCTGGTATTTTTAGAGAATCAATATTTCTACCAAAATGTGCAATACATTTTCCACGTCCACGCTGCTTAATTATTAACTGTAACCCAAGTCTGTGTATTTTTAGAAACGCCCTTAGCATTTGGACCCAATTTTAGCCGGCGGGTGTGCAATTTCATGCTATAAATAGATTTACAAACTAATAAGAGCATGTGCTAGTTTCAGTAGCGCGTTGGCGAATTCGCAAATGTTACTAAAAGTTCATACGCTATTTGCACATTTTAGATTATTTTGACAATATTTTGAATTTAAACTGTTGTCTTGGAAAATAAAGACGTTGATGTGCAAGCTTTTTTTTTTATCAGAGTAAAATTATTCTTTGTATGGAAAACTTTCAGTCAGTTTTTGCATTTGCAAAAAAAAAAAAAAAACTTTTTGCGGTATTTTATTATGTATGTATACGTATGTGTGCGTCCGCATGTTTGTATAACTTTTAACTTTGTAACCCTTTTTAAAAAACCTTTACCTCTCTAAACTTACCTGATATAAATATCATATGTTTAATGCCGCTATTTTCTGCTTGTACCGTTTCTAATATTGATATGATTTAAAATGCTACAACTGAAAATTTACCTGGTTGAATTCATTTTTACTCACTCTTACTGTTTTAAAATTTAGATGATTAAGTTAAACTTGTTAAAATTAGTCATTTTTCTTTAACAATAATTCTTATTTGAGTTACTATTAACTGTAACAATATCAATATTGTGATCATTGAGAAACAATTCCTTGCTTTAACTTCACAAGCATTTACTAAAAATTGAGATAACAAACTAAATAAAAGTCTTATTTTTTAAATATTTTTTTCGAGAGTAAAACAGAACGTTTAAATATGAACTACAACAATTTTGAACACATGTTAAAAATTGATACAAAATTTTCTTCAATAAGAGCTGAATAAAATTGGTAATTCCTTGTTTTTTTTTTTTTTTTTTAGTGCAAAACTTTTAAGTTACGTGTTCCTTTCGTCGCTATTTTCTATTTGTGTTGCTTTTGACACTCTAAAGTAATTTAAAATGTTGCTATTGATATTTTACCTGACTGAACTCATTTCTACTCGCCTTTACTGTTTTAAAATTTAGATGACTGCATTTTTAAACTTCTTAAAATTTGAAGTTTTTGCTTATTAATATTTTTTAACGAATGAAAACAACGCACAAAACTACATAATGGGGTCATTTCCGAAATTTCAAAAGTATTTTTTTCGAAAAGAGCATGCTTAAAAACATAGGATCTGACCATTTTTTTACTAATTTGACTAAGTTTAATATTTGATAAAAAAAATATCGTTGCGCTTTCATTGTTTGCACTTCTCCGGATGACGTCACAAATAATGAAATGCCATTCACTGATGCCATTCACAGAGCAAAATACTTAATTCGCTTCTTTCTTCACATGTGTTTAATTCACTGCTTGATTATTATAACGTGAAAACGCGGTAGACAGATACGACAAAGTACATCATTTGTTACGTCATAAAAACCACGCCTTATTTTTAAAATTGGACATTTAAAAAAATTATAAAATTAAGCGTTGAGAAATTTAAAGTTTTTTCTCGCTCCATGTTATTTTTTTTCTCCTTATTCTACCAATTTCAGTGACTAAAAGTAGTACTTTTTACTGAAGGAAACAACCCCCATTCAAAAACTTTGTAATTATAAATGTAATAGATTATGTGAAAAGAGCACAATGCATACTTCACTGTAAACGTTGGTGCCCAGTTTAAGACATGCAGTGATACCCTTGTGCAGAAGATTTCAGAAAATGGTCAAAAGGCATAAAAGTCTTTTCGTTTTTAAAAACGAAAATTGAACATTAAAGATACTCATCATTCTAGGCTATATTAAACAATGGTATTTGTTCTAGATGCAGTGAGTCCTGGTTAGTCCGGGCTTTTAAATCTTATTTCACGTAATCCCGACAGTCATTTAGAAGCACATACTGTATAAATAAAAGGCGAGTCAGCGCAATATTGTATTTGGGTAGGCTATATATTTTTATTTTTGTAATTTTCTCTTACACAGTTTTATGTTTCCTTCTCTTGAAATCAAAATACAGTTTCAATGGGGTGGTTTCCTTCAGTCGAAAGTACTACTTTTAGTAACTGAAATGGATAGAAAGAGAAAAAAAAAAAAAAAAAAAAAAACAAGTACCCTGAAAATGCTTTCATTTTCCCAACAGTTTTTTTTTTTTTTAATTAATTTTTTTAAATGTCTGATTTTTCAAACAAGGCGTGGTCTTGATGACGTCACAAATGATACACTTTGCCGCATCTTTCTAATACGTTTCCACGTTATGATAATCAAGCAGCGAATTAAAATATCGCTCTACGCTTGCTACCAACCATATCGTTGCCAATACGCTTGAGTAAAGATGCGAATTAAATATTTTGAACCGTGAATAGCAACACTAAATGTCATTTCATCATTTGTCATGTCATCGGCAGAAGCGTTAAACGATGAAAAAGCACCGATTTAAGTTTTTTTTTTTTAATATTAAACTTAATGAAATTATTTTAAAAAATGGTCAGATTCTATGTTTTTAAGCATGCTCTTTCCGAAAAAATACTTTTAAAATTTTGGAAACGACCCCATTGCGCACGGTCGTTTGCTTATGATGCAGTGGGCCAGTAAAGGGCAGTAATTGCAATTTTTTTTTTTTTTTTTTTTTTTTTTGATTTTTTGTCATCTATTGTAAGTTAGTTTTACTGTACAAGCTTGCTTATTTGGTTACCGCTTTAAAAAAAGCGCAAAAAAAAAAACCGTCTAATTCCGACTTTTCCCAATTCTTAGCGTTGAATCCAAAACACGTTTCTTCAAATATCTCAAAACCTCATTTCTGAAGATACTGCCGTTTACATGCGCACGGCAGTACATACCTTGGTATTTATATATTTTATTTTGTTTAATCCCTACTTTCTTAAATTCGGACATCCTGGATTCCCCATTAGTCCGGATGAATAATATTCTACCGCACCATCAAAGTAATATATTTAAAATAGCACGGTTTTTTTCAATAGATTGATGAATAAATTAGTTTGAAAATAATAAACGTAGAGATACTTTGAAAAGATGTTCTTTATTCAAGAATATGCAAAATAGCTTTTTTTTTCTCTAATATTCAAGCTGATTTTTGTGAAAAATCTTTGCGTGATTGAAAAAAGGGTATGTCATATTTAAATTCAGCCCACCAAATAATATTCATCTCACTCATTGCCGTACAACCACTTTTTCATGAACCGAATTTTCGTAGGCCTGTGACAGATCATTTACGATTTTCCCACCTTTAAGATACTCCAGCAATTTCTCTCTCTTTCTCTTGTGATCATTTTAAGCAAGTCAGTGTTCACGATTATGGTTTTGATCCCTAAGAGTAAAGTAATGTGAGGCCAAAATTCCCTTTTTTGTACTGTCACTAAGCCTAAAGCAGTTCACCTTTGCAAATAAATGCATGATGACCATAGAGTAAGGTTCACAGTCCACGTTATACTAATTTAATATATTATTTTGGCTTTCCTTAATTTTGAATCGGCAATTCTGTTCCAATAGGGTGAGTCATAACTTTTGCAATATTTGAAATATGTATTGAGTAAGCTACAGAAAACAAGCTCTACTAAGAAAAATGAATCCCGAAGTCACACCGATATATCCCAATATCCGTAGCTTCTTTTCGCTAAAGATCTTGGGATACATTTTGATTCGAAACATTGCATTACTGAATCTCAATCGGTAGATAATTGGAAATTACGTTGGGTCACATTTAAATGACCACACAAACACTTTTTTCTAGCATCAAAAAAATAAATAATGTAGTAATGGTAGCTGTGAAACTGATGACGACCGGAATCATGCTGATTCTTGAGAAAATGTTGATGGTTCTGACACTAGTTGGTTTAGTTTAATGTTTTATACTAATCTATAAACTCTACGTTTCTTCATTCCAAACACAAAAGAAAATAAGTTAAGTATACAATATTGGACAATATTCATCATTAAAATTACAACAATAAATGTTTTCGTAATGCGGACCAACAAGCTCTGAGCCCAGCGCGCGTTTGTCTACTTCACGAAAGTCTGTTAAATCTGAAACAAGTTACTGTTTGACAGCGGATTGTATGTAATTTGGTAATCGGCCAAGTGAAGGCGATTCCATCTAAATGAATCCAGCAGGGGAGATGGAAAAATAGCGATGGTATTTTGATGCACGCTTTTCATAATTTCACCAGGGCCTTATTTATTTATTGTCTTTACTGAAGTGAAAATGAATGGAAACACAATGAGTTTCTATGGAAACAACAAAAAGAAAATAAAATGTTCTCATTTCGTTCGTAAATTTAAAAGCAAAATTGTAAGCACCAAATTATGTTTATTAAATATAAATTATTAAATAAATCTATTAGTTTTTGAGTGAGAATATGGATCAAATATAGATTTGATTTAAAAGTTATTGCAGTGAATAAATTACCATTTTTAAAAAAACTGAGTAGAAAAAATTAAGGAACAAACGCGCACATCTGTGAGAAATACTACTATCCCTAAAAGGTAATAGACGCGAATATTTCCGTCTGTAAACCGGATATTAGCCTTTCCATACAATCCGTGCTTAGACGGTAATGAGCATAAAATTTTCAACAAATGAAAATCTAAGATAGTAAGAGATATTAAATGAAACTTGTGGAAGAAAATCAAACTCCTCATCAAATGGTTTCATGAGATAAAAAATAAAAATAGAAAATAGGACCAAAGTGCCCCGACTCCCCCTATATGTATTGCAGTTTTTCTGATTTAATCAAAAGAAAACATGGAACAAAATCTATCTTAAAAAGGTCATCTAACCTGAGGCAGGTGCAAAATAGACAGCCTGCATGTTTCTATTTCTGAAGTCATCAATATTCTACAGGTACTTGACAAAAACTTCGCCAAGCAACAGTCATAAATATACGCAAAAAGATATTTTATTTCTATTCCGGCAAGCACGTCTGAATTTTACTTCAAAAACGGCTAAAGCACAACCAATTTCTATTTGCACAATTGCTGCTGCATTCCGAGAAAATATTTACCCTTTTTAATTTTAAGCATAATTACCTGGGAAATTCAGTATGTAGCAGCATTGGTAAATGCTCAATTCCAATCATTAATTACGCAGCGATGGAGTTTCTGCTTCCATTTCCAAACAGAGGAAGTATAGTAACGCTGAAATCGCACGAATTAATAATTATTTTCCACTGCCTAGCGTATGTGTATTGTTATTTCCTTGCTGTGAATTTGCATTTAATTTGGTGTAATGGTTCTCTGCTTTTTCTACTTTCAGCTGAATCCAGGTTGGAACATTCTCTTAAAATTATTATTGTATTAAGAGACTTCGTAATTATTTATGTTGTTGAACTAATGGGAATGATTCATAACGAAGTTATAATTACATTTACTGGTGACTTTTAAAGTTATGTAACTCCCTAAAACTTGAAAATACTTGAGGTTAAAATTGTCACATAATCATAGTTTTGTTGCATGTTTTGAGAACGGATTCGAAAACATTTTTCCTGTACATTATCTGTGTAGGCAATTGGAAAACAAGATCAAATACCTGGAAGTTTACTCAATATATAGAAAGCTCAGGAGCGTTGGTGAAGCATTAAATTATGAAAAATATGAGTTTTTATCATAAATCAGCAAAAACAATGCAATTTTGAGAAAAATATTCAAAGTGTAGTTTAGAAAAAAATTGACACATACCTCATAACAACACTTTTCTGTTCAGCACACACTTAACATTTTACTCTTTAAATGAAAGACAATTCGCAACTCCAGAGCTGAAATACGCTACCTTGTGGTGATTAACAATAGTAAAGAAAAGGGTAAAACATTCCATTCCACGTGTTTTCTTTGGGTTATATTACAGACTTCAGACAGTTTGTGGTGTAATGTAATTTCAGAAAAATAGAAAAAAAAAGCTTCCCACAAACACCATGAAAAATGACTGCCATTCACTAAGCGTCAAAGCAAGTTATAAGTTACGGCATTTGTTTGTTTTATCTTTTTCATCTGCCATTAGACAGTGGCTGCAGCGCCCCCTATAGTTTATTGGAGTTGCGAATTCACCTGGAAAACGGATAATTTTAAATGCATCCAAAAGACTTTTTTTTAATTAAACAGTTCACTGTTGAATGATTCCGATAACGGTATCGATATCGATCAATATCGATCACGATATCAGAAATAAGAATGAATCCTTGCATTTTTAGGTTAAAGAGTAGCAGGTCATATTTTATGTGAAAACTTATACTGTGCACAGTTATCTTAGGAATCAATTTGCACCAAAGTTTAATTATTACCAGCTCTTACACGAACCATTCATACACGAACTCTTGAAGAGTTCCGTGAATAATTTTTTGACATAGAACAATAAAGCGTAATGAGAAAATTGCTCAATTTTACCATCTCCCTTGGTATGGTGGTAGTCAAATAGAAAAAAAAAAAACGGAAAAAGAACCAGCACTAATTCCTATCGGTTTCCATCAGCATACCAAGCTTCGTCTACACCAGCGGTTCCCAACCGGGGGTTCGCGAAAATAATATTGCAATGGCGGAATTTTAACGCACTTGGTTTAGATGAAGCCTTGTGTTCAAGCGGGGTTTAATTCATCATTTATTCATTTTTCTTGCACAATCGATACGATTGGGATGAAAATGTTAGTATACATGCTAACATTTTCATGCATTTAAAGAATTAAATCTGCCATTAGAAAGAAAAAGAATCACAGTTATTATTAAACATGATAGAATTGAAGCCATACCGTAAAATGTTCGACTCTTGAATACAATTTATTCACTTAGAAGCATGTGAATGCTTTGGTTATCTTACAAATAATGCCGCATTTATTCCGTACTTATAGCACGCACCAGACAAAAAAATTTCTACAGCTTTGAAACAATTGAACTACACACTACATCCTTATTAAACAACTGGACTCGTAGTCCCTTTCAAGAAGTCTCACATTTAGATACATTTGTAATTTTACAGAAAGAAGAAATGTCGTTTTGTCAATCTGATACAGTTCTCTAAAAGGTATAGCAAAGATTATTCTTTAATTGATCTCTGAATAAATTTTACAGATTATTAGTACTGCTGTGTCAGAAAAACCAATTTCAAATTTTATTATACTTTCGGACAACGTTTATATGATAAAAGGTTTTAGAAACATACAGAGATATGTACAGAAGCAAATTTAATGCTTAATCTAATGAAAGACTGAAGCTTCCCGATAACTTTTAGCTTCTTTGTTTTAGAACTATTCCATTTTATGAGTTTTTTCAAAATTGACTAAGGATTAACAATGAATAATCACAAAGCTCTGAACATGTTAAATTTATTTTACATTAATTTTAGTTTGTAGCAATGTTTGTACTTTATATTTTACAATTATATTTTCGTTCTTGTTATGAACTATGGAGCAAAATCCGACAAAACATTCTCCCACATTTATTGTGTGCGTGCGTTTCCCTTTTTCTTGCTACTCATTACTTTCTATACTCGGGGTTCGCCAAATGTTTTGAAATTTTTGAAGGAGTTCGCAAGGGAAAAAAGGTAGGGAACCACTGTGTCTATACCCTTAAATACTGCCGTCATTCTTAATGCGTGAAATTTCTGAAAATGGGGTAACACTCATTTAGCAATTGGGACTATAAATTTAATTTCCACTTCTCGTCGAAGTTCATCTATATTCCATTTTTTGGTTGAATTTGTCTATAATTTTTAGGTGCCTTAGACACACCAGGATAATTTTCACTAACAAGTCCTCCCCTAGGAACTAACTTAATCAAAAACTAATCCTTATCAGTTCATTATTAGGGTCAATCTGTAGTCCATCTTTTGCTTTAACCGTAACATGCTTCTTCTTTTTTTCTTTTTTTTTTTTAAAGATATCTTGGCACTTCTGGAGAAAAACCTTTGATTTCCCCAAAACCAATTAATATTAGTTCTCACAGGAGTTGATCGGTGTATTAGTTTCTCTTCCAAACCTTAAGTTTTTTGCTAAACGAGCAAAAAAAAAAAAAAAAAAATGCGAACGAGCACTTCCTTAATCAAAAACTAATGCTCATTGGAATGCATTCTAACTAGTAGTTTTGTTTCACTACGCTGTGAGAAAAAGTGCTCACAAAAGAGTGTTCCTCACACAAACAGACACTGACTTTCGAAATTAGTCAAAATGCGTTCTGTTTATGCTAAAACAAGTATCAAAAATTGAAAACTGGTGTTTTTCACAAATCAATAACTTTTTCTGTGTTTATTAGATATAAAAGAATTTGAAAGAGAAAAATTAGAAGATTCATTGTTTTATTTTGTTGGAATCTTATGCAAAATTATTTTTAATACAAAGTCATTTTTTTTTCTTCGAAAGTAAATTTAGTACATCCCATTCTTGATATTTCAAATCGAGAAAAAATATCAAAATCATTTGTTAAGACGTTTAATAGCACTATTATTTATTTATCTTAAACAAATAGTTTTTCCTCAAATGTTGGAAAACAAATTGAGTGATGGAGATGTAGAAAAATTGAGAGATATACTTACGTCAGGTAAAGAATGACCTTATTGTCAAAAACATTTCTATATATAAATCTACGCGTAATGTTTGATGTCAATAACATACGCAAGAAAAATGGCAGGAATTAATATTGCTTATGTATTTGAACATTTAATGGAATTTCTATAAAAAATTATTTGTCACACCAAACCTCAAAGGTTCATTCTTCAAAAAATGTAACTTTTCTGTCACACGCCTTTTGCAGTAAAAATGTTAAGGAACAGTTCATTTAACAATGATTTTTAATTTTGTCAAAAATATATCTATTTAAACCTGTCAACATTTTTTAATAATAATTTTTATTTCAGAATATTTTTGGTTCACAACATGTGAATTCTCACCTCCGTGGCATGTCACACAACTTTTGTGACTGCTTATGTTGCTTAATAACTTGTTTAATTGAAAGTATATACTTAATTATTCATTATTTCTTTCACAAGTATCGCAAATACTAACTGTTTAAGTATATTTCATATTTGTTTTAGTTCGTTTTAGTAAGACAAGGAGTCGTGCCACACAATAAATTCTCATCTCCGTTACTTAAACACAAAATGACATTCATCATTAACACGTGGCAGTAATGACATCAAATTTTACTTTCCATGATACAAGGGAGCCCCTTGTTTATTTTCAGCCACAGTTGAAGTTGTGAGATTTCTGTCGAAAAACAAGAAGACAGATTTTGCTTTAAAAACTTAGTGTATTTATTCTGACTTCTCACCTCCTTGAACTTGAATTTCAGAGAAATGTATATTAATGTAAAAAAAAAAGAAGTGAACAGGTTTTCATATGCTTAACAAGTGTAGATTGAAGCAACGAAGAAAAAAATATTTTCCCTGAAAAATGTATCTATTAGGCCTATATTAATGGAAAATTCCTCACCTCCGTTACAGACCTTACCAATGTCATTATTTCTGATGTAAAAATAAATCTCATCAAAAACAACCTTGTTTTAAAAATTTCCCCGCCAAGAAAACCTTTAACTTTTCCGCACAAAAAAGAAAACCTGCATCCTAAACCCAAAAACCTTCAGCCATAAAAAGTTATGATATCTAGTTTGCCCGCCAAGTATCTGACAAACTATCATCCTCCCTCTTCTCCTTTTTCATCACAGCTACTTCCATTAAAACCTCCTCCCACCTTCAACTCCTCAGAAATATGGATAGATCTTTTAAATTGTTTATCTTGTTTGGCGGGAAGCTTTTCAAAGTGAAGTGGTTGCTTGGTGAGCAAATTTTTATTTGTTTTTTTTTTCCATGAACACGGCATTTTTTTTTAAATTCATTTATGAGTAAAATTAATAGAACTTAACTGGGCCATTGTTTATAGTTACTTCTAGTAGGTAACACGTTCATGTAAGAATGAAAAAAAAAAGAAGAAAACAAAAGGTTTCGAATTTAAAAAATATTTGCGGTTAAAAGTTACTTTTTCTAGAGAATGACCCCAAAGCATTATGGTTTAAGGGTAAAATTGCTGCATAAAAAACGAAGTAAACTTTCGTTAAAAAAATTTTGGTTATTAAGTTTCTTAAAGCGCTTTTCCACCTGCATACGATCTCCATATTTTAGTAAAATAACAGTGATGGATTTCATTTTTTTTCATAAATTTTTAATGTTTCGAAAATTACTATAAAGTGTTATTTTTTTTGTACTGATGAGTATTTCACTATTTAAAACTATTATTAATGTAGCATAGTGCATACCTAATAGCTATTGCTAACCAGTAGTATGAATTGATATTATCGACATGCATTTTATACAAACTCTAAATGTACTATATTTTACAACTTTATTTCCAGGTAGTCATTCAAGATTTTTTTTATTTACATTTTTTTATGAGTTGGGTAGCCCACTAATATATTAATAATATAACTGTACGTTTTTCCGAAAATGGAAAAAAAAAACACCTGAAGTATACAAACAGTTATGCAAAAATAATTTTAAAGAAATGTTTTGTATGAATAGTTATCTATAACCATATGTAGATTTTCTTTCTTTCTTTTTTTTTTTTTAAATGGAAGATCCAAGCTGAGGAATTGATTTTGAGTATGTCACTGACATCAGAATGAAAAGATTAGATCAGCATTTCAACTTTGAATTTCTTAACGTCTTCCCTGCATCTCAACCGAAATTTAATTTTGTGCGCATAAAGCACAGTAAAAAACCATACATCGATTTTCTTAGACTCACTTGTTTATCCCATGCATAAGAAGTTCATACAATATGTTTTTTTTTCAGTTGAGATATAATGCTTATTTTATTATTATTATTATTTCTTTTTATTATTTTTTAAATTTAATTAATGTTATTTTATTTTATTTAGTTAGTTTTTTTGAAACGGCATTAACATCGATTTTAAAATCATTTATCCTTTGATGTTAATTTCAGCTTTTGTTGACACAAATTCGGTTTTTAATGTAAAAATTCATTGGTAGTCGTCCTCACTTTAAAACAATTGAAGCTTTTTCTTAAAGTTTTAAAAGTTGTTTAGAAAAAATTTCCGGAATTTTTTTCTAATTTCAGTTTTTGTTGATATAAATTCAGTTTTTAACATAAATATAGATTTATAGTCATCCTCACTTTCCAACAATTGAAACTTTTTCGAAAATGCATCATCCAGAAGCTCAAAATGTTTACGCATCGAGAAACAGTTTAATGTGTCCCTGAAACATGTGTAAGAAATATTTTTGTTATTTTTACCAAAAATAACAAATTAATTTAAATTTAATTAATTTAAGTTATGATTTTTTATTAATTTAAATTTAATTAATTTAAATTAATTTAAATTCTGATTTTTTTTCACTAATATAAATGAAAGAAAAAGATGCGTTTACAGTTACGTTTCCCAGTACTTGTTAAATATGTATTATTTTCAATCTACTAATTACACCTAATTATAAATACTCAATGAGAAAATTGGTTTTCTCAAAACTGAGACTCATACGTGCCTCTTCAGGACCACAACTACTCTAGGTAGCTATTTTCATCGTAATGACATCCTAAACTCTATATAAATTAACCAAAAGATGATTTTTCTCCGATTTCATTTCCTCACGAGATCTCATTTGGGAAACTTTGAGTTCAAGGTAGACAAGAATAAATATTTCAGTAAGTAAGAGCAGATGGATTTATGTTTAAAAGGTACTTGACCTCCGATGAATTGAAAGCAGTACGTTCGCTGAAGGAAAACATCATTATGAATCATGAAACTCAGTTACCCATGGGATTCGAATAAACAGTCGAGTCTAGTAATCGATGACTTGTATAATCGAAATAAAAATTTATGGTAGGAAACGAATTTTTCAACGGTTCAAACTTCTATTTTGCCACAATTAACAGTGGAGTCTAGTGGCAAAAGGTTTACATAGTTGATGTCAAAATTTTTGAAAGGAGAGGAATTTTCTAACACTGAAAACTTTTGCTACAATCCCTAGCGCAGCCATAATCTTTCCCAGCAAGGAGAGTTTTGGACATAAAAAGAATATTTGCTTCAAACGTTTCTTCAAGTTCAGTTTTTGTCACCTTTTATTCTTTGTAACATGTATCATTTTCTTTCTTTTTAAACCGGTGGACACGGCTTTTTTAAATTTATTGTCTGCAATATTTTACATTTAATTTTGCTATTTATTATCGTCTGCAATGTATTTAATTATTTGTATTGTTTTATTTATTAATATTTTTAATCGTCTGCGCTATCGTTTCATTTTTTTTTTTTTTTTTTTTTTTGTGGCAACAGCAAAAAAAGTGAGATAGAACAGTTGAGATATTGTGATGGAATGTGTATTGTTTTTTCGCTTCCTATGTTGGCGGAGAGCATAATTTATTTACAATCAGTTTGAGATGTTTTGTGTTGCATGCATCTGAAAAGGCTTTAACACCTCTTTTGGCTCATTTTATAACTCTGTTGCAGAGCACTAAAACAAATGGTGTTTTCTTAGAGACTAGGGGTTGGGTTCTAGATATTTACTCATTAAAAAGCGAAAATCAAGAAAATTTTAATCATGGAACTCAGTGATGGTTGTAAAGCGAAACACAGCGGACCGCCCTTATAACTTCACCAGGTGATTACCATGGTGATGATTCTAGAAATTTAAATAAGTAAATAAGGCTGTTCTTATCCTCGTTTAGTTAAGCAACGAAATAAGTTACACAGCGCGAAGTTGTTTTTCTGAATTTTTCCAGACACACCAGAAATAAAATATTTTTTAATGGCCTATTTTCTGTTTGATTAATGAAAGTATTTTTGATCAAGTTAATGACTAAATGAATGAATTAATAAATGAATAGATAATTAAACAATAAAAAATATAATTAATTGATGATAAAGAATAAATGACTGAATAAAATAGTGAATGAGTAAGAAAATAGGCGAAGGAATCAATAGAAAAGTTATTAAATGAAGGATTAAGAATGAATTGATAATAAATGAATTAATAAGTGATTTACTCTGCGATTGAATAAGTAAACGAAATGAACTATTTTACTTAACCCCATCCACTTTACCACGCATGCCCATGGAAAGTTGTACAAAGCATTTAAAACAAAAAGTCATTTATGATGTAAAAAAATATACCAACGAATTTAGGTTTCAATAAATATTTAAAATGTTAATAACAAGAATCATTTGATTATAACAAATATAGTTTTTGACTTGCAACAAAATATTACAATATGGGCATCAATCACTGAAAATTGCTCAAATTTATCATCTACTTTGATCTTCAGAGAGAACTTTTTCCTTACTGTATTAGACTACATGTGTTACTACATAACTGAAACAGTATCTGATAGGTGACCCTAAAACAAGAGTCAACATTTCACCATTTCACTTTTTCCCCAGATTCCCCTCCTGTTTATCTATCGTGTATTTAACGTGTCAATAAATAACTCCGTAAAACATTAAAAGAAATGGTGTTGGTTCAATTAAATTATGACTCTTTAAAAACATACGTAAAGCTTAATTCTCCATCAAAATTCTCGGAAACCGAGTAACGCTTAGCATATTCGACCCACCCCTTACGTGTTAAGCCAAATATTTGTTCAATGTTTCTCTGATTTTCACCATTCTTAAACATTTGGTTTTAAAACCATTGCTTCGAAATCGAAGGAAAAATTATCGACTCCGACTCAAACTCCTTGAATTTTAAAGCATATGACTCTATCTGACTCCAACCCATAGCCATGAAAAAGCTGCGGATTCGGAGGGAAAAGGATAAACTTCGACTCAGACTCCTGGAATTTTAAACACTCCGAATCCTTTACCCCAAAATCAGTTTAGTTCCACGACTCCGACTATGACTCCGCAACCATGTTCGAAACAACTTTAATACCTAAAAGTAAAGTTTTTAATATCAAACAAAATATTTTTGACACATCCAAAGGAAGAAGAACCTACAGCTGCATAGAAGATTCATAAAAAATATATATAAGGACTGACGTCATTCTAAGAAATACAGAAAAATCATTCATGTCACGCTAGCGTTTGTCAAACTTGTTATTGATCGGAAGAGACAAGGACCTTTTTCCTGATCATTTATAAAATAGATCTTCTAGAAATCTCGGTAATTGCTCTAAACTTGGTGTCCACGTTGTATAAAAAGAGTTCAGTTCGTAGTTTTATTTCACATGCTTTTTGCCAGTTGTCGCTTACAGTTGTAGAAAACTTATGCTCCCCTGGACGAAATGGCTTAATCGCTTAAGGAACGCATAATATGTTTGAGTTTTGCAAGAGTCTGTTTGTAGGTTTGTTCCATAAATCTTCCCGCAGGTAAAAAATTCATTTACTGTTAACTGCATACTGATAACTATTTTATAAGTTGCACATTTATTTCTGCTTTGAAAATTAAATGTGCGAAAAGCAACATTGGAATGAACTTGGATAATGAATTGCATACACAGGTTTCATTGAAAATGAGGAATCCTCTTTTACTAATACATGTTCTCTGGAATGTAAAAGTAATCCTAATAAGGCACTTTTAATGCACTGATAAAAATGTTTTGTAGCTGCGTGCCATATTAATGCAATTTATTTTGCACGTTCATGCGTCACTTCCCCGACTTGGGGGTTTTCAAGGTAAAAGAATAAAAAAATTCATATTCAAGTTTTTGGCTTTAATTAGACCATATCAGTTACCTTAAAGGACATTTTTACTGTTTTTTTTTTCTTTTTGTGTGTGTGGCTAGCCGTGCAGTGGGCATCTATTCCTTCCAGCTGTAAACCTAAAACCAATTTTTAAAGCTCACCAATGCTCCCCCTCTTATTTGACGTATCGGTCCTAACAGTAATCTTAGATCCGGAAAGTCTAGGCGTACGAGAGAATCTTTTAAGGTCTGCACCTTGGCATTTGAAAATGAAAATAGGTCTACAAATTCCAAAAAAGCACAATGGGGTCGTTTCCAAAATTTTAAAAGTATTTTTTTCTGAAAGAGAATTTTTAAAAATATAGGATCTGACCATTTTTTAAAAAAATTGTACAAGTTTAATATTTTAAAAAAATTACTTAAATCGGTGCGCTTTCATTGTTTACGTTTCTGTCGTGTTACATCACAAATGATGAAATGCCATTCAGTGTTGCCATTCACGGTGAAAAATATTTAATTCACATCTTTACTCACATGTATTGGCAATGATCTGGTTGATAGCAAGCGTAGAGTGCAATTTTAATTCGCTGCTTGATAATCATAACGTGGAAACGTAGTAGAAAGATACAGCAAAGTGCATCATTTGTGAAGTCATAAAGACCACGTCTTGTTTTCAAAATCGGACATTTAAAAAAATTAATTAAAAATTAACTGTTGGAAAAATGAAAGTATTTTCTGGGTCCCTGTTATTTTTCTTACTCATTCTACCCATTTCAGTGACTAAAAGTAATACTTTTGACTAAAGGAAGCAAACCCCTTAATAATTTACACTTCTTAAGCAAAAAGAAACTTCTCCGCAAATAAAGCACATACCACTCCCCAGAAAAACCCACATTCACACAATATATTGGGGGGACGAAGCCCCATGGAGTCGGTGCTAGTGCTCACGATGTGCTAATAGCTGCGTAATATTAATCCCTTAATGCCTTGGAACATAGCACTCAGCTGAAATCTCGTATATGCAATTGAAAACCCGAAAGGCTCATTTATCTGTTATGAAATATAGAGTACCCTTTAATAGCATTAATCTAAAAGCTTTCCACCTAGCGCGTCAAAGTATAACGCGTTTTGGAAATATGCCCTAGATTCCAACAATACTCCGTGTCGTAAATAAGACTGAAAATACCTAGTTTACCGAGAGCATCATTAATATCCTTAAAATTTGCATACGTGGGGGTCTTTGTTGAGTAGAACTTTCTGAAACACTCCCGGTTTATGTATACAGGGAAGGTGGAGGGTTTCGAATAATTTCCTTCCTATAAGAGCTGTCTCATCTATCTACTCCAAGACTCGTGACTCGGTTTGTTGATGATGTCGTAGTAGTTGCTGTCTTTCTTTTGTTGAGGGCTGAAGCAGCAAAAGCTTTTCATTTTTTAAAGTGCATGGGGAAATATGTATACTAATTGGTAATTCTACGAAAGCTTTTGAAGCTCGGCATTCGTTGTGGATAACATATCGGGACAGAGAGGGAAACATTGTTTCTGAATCATTTTAGTAAAAATCTTTAGTTGCTTTTTGAATATTTGTCAGAAATGTTTAATTTTAAAGCTTCAAATGTATTGATGCTTCTTTTACCAGAATTACGTTCAACATACAGAAATTTGAAAACCATCGCTCAATCAACATCCTAGTTTTTGTTTGCGTTTTCATCAGAAGTTATTTGCGTATAAAGAACAAGTATTAGTCGCAAGTATTAGCCTTGTAGATTGGACGTTTAGGGCAATTATGAGTGACGTTGTAAGATTGACATCATTACTGTCCTTTTAATTAATTGATGAACCAAAATCTTTACAAATAAAAATCAGGTGTTTTTCTTAATGCCAAAAGTTTAACCACAAAATCTTATAATGCCAAAACACGATACGGAACTTTTATTATTATTTGAATTTAAACATTTTTTTTTTTCGTAAATGTTTGAAAAGTCGCTCGAAACTGAATTGTTTTCTTGGAGTGCAGTCATAACTCTAGAAAGTTAAAATGATTAGGTAAAACTCTACAAAAAATTTTCTGTGTGAATAAAAAAAAAAAGAGCATTGCAAACTCGTATACGAACCTAATAGTATTTATGGTGCTTAATAAACATAATTCTCGGTAAATCTGTATTGCTTAGCCATAATTTAAAAAACTTAAGCAAGACATAAAAAAGTGATTTTTTTAAATGAAACAAAAGATCATTGCTCTATAATTAGTTAGATGCTTTTCAATTTTAATTTTTGAATTAAAATTGTATTTCGTTTGTGAGAAATCAAAAGACGCGTTTCTTCAAATATCTCAAAAACTCACTTTTGTAGACACTGCCGTTTACCTGCACACGGCAGTATAAAATTAATTCTTTCCCAAGTACAATAAAAAACAAACGATTGAGAAGGCAAAACAATTCTAAATAACAAAATGATTTTCTTCTGTACTTGACAGCAAAAATAAATAATTCTTTAAAATCAACTTACTACTGACCCCCGAAGCAATGAAATCATCAATTTTCCACAACTTTAAGATTGGCTTATTTCAACTATGCTTGCAAATGGTATGATATCTCCTTCGGTTAAGGCTTTATTATTATTATACTTATATATATATATATATATATAATAGTTTGGTTGACGTTTTAATTTTAGATAAATTCTTTTTAAAATTGGTCTTCAATATCTTACACCAAAATGAAAATAACGACATATTTACGCCGTTTTCAATTTTTTTGGTTTCGTATTTATGGACTGAAATGTGATAAATTTAAAAAAAATTAAAAAATAATGATTGTGGTAAAATGCTAAGTTGTTCAACATGGGCCTGATTTTTCTAAGATACTCCGAACTTAGTACTTGCTGTTCTCAGATTAAATTGTTTAATGATTTTATGAATAAATTTAGATTTGTTTGATTCAATATGCTTCTTATAAACAAGAGGCAACAATAGAAACTTTTCTTAAAGAATGAAATGTTTATAATGTTGTAAGATTCCGGGCTGTTGTGTCGCAGTCTGACTGTTGTTACTCTAAACATTTCGGCCGCATCTGTGGCGGTCATCTTCAGTGTTTGCGTGGTCGAAGCTTCCAGGGAAGCGACTTCCTAGAAACTAATGCAGATATCGACGTGTGTTCACTATTTATGTGGGAAGAGCTAGCTCTTCTTTCGTTTAGGTCAGGATTGGCTTATGAACGTTCGTCCTTGTTTCTGGTTGGCTGAAACTTGAGTTCTCTTCATTCTTGTTTGGAATTGGCTGCTGGGGTTGGCTGGGGCCAATCTAGTTCTTCCCACAAAAATAGTGACAACACTTCGATATCTCCATCGGTTGCTAGGAAGTCGCTTCTCTGGAAGCTTTGACAACGCTAACACTGAAGATGGCCGCCGCAGATGCGGCCGAAACGTTTGGAGTAACAACACTCAGACCACGGTGCAACAGCCCGGAATATTACAACATTATTGACACCGGCCGTGAAAGCCTTTACTCTTACGATGAAATGTTTCAGCGTAATTCGTCTAGCTTCATTATAACAGCAAAAATCTCGAATTATTTGGCGTCAAAACCAATGATTAATTTTTAATCAAATCTTTCTTACGGTTGTCAAACGTTTTTTTAAATGATTTCTATCAGCTTTTCTATGCTATACGGTTTATGTCGTAATCTTAGTGATATCGATAAACGCCACAAAAGGATGTATCAACAACTATTGTTCTTTCTTTGAATGACCACTGTTTGGACATTTGGTGCAACTTATCTGCAGTCGTGTAGCTTGAAGCATCCACGCCAAGGCGAGGATTCAAACATTTCTTTCATACCTTGTAAAAATTTTGCTGTAACAAAATTTTCACTGGTTTGCAAAGTTTATTCGTGATTTCTTTACCAGTGCCTTGATCAAAGGATAATTTTTTTTTAAAAAATGCTACTGTTTTGAAGGCAAGAGATAAGACATTATTCAATAAGTGGTCTGGACGTTTTGCACTCTTCAGTGTAAGTAAAAATTATATTAAATTTTTAAGCAATATTTCTTTAATACCTTGTAAAAATTTTGCTGTAACAAAATCATCGCTTGTTCGCGAAATTTATTCAAAATTTTTACCACTGCTATGATCATAGGACACATTTAAAAAGCTGATATAGGTCACAATTGTAAATACAATTATTTTGGAGTTTTCAAAGTTTCATTTTATTTTATATCACGAGCACTAGCTATTCTTCATGACATGTAAGGAAATAAGCCTTACAATGGTTTTTAACTAGAGAAAAAGCCTAAAAATTCCGTAAAAAATTTTCTTATACATATATGTTACTTCTATAACATATTCTTATCTAGTAATTAGCTTTAACTTAGCATAATTCCGATGGCTTTATTCTTAATATACTTACAATGTTTACGTTTCGTTTTCATGCAGATATTGGAAGTGCGTGATAGTATTTTACGTACTTCGAAAATTTTCCGGTGTATTTTTGCTTGTTTTCTGCAAAAATGTCACGCAAATAATTATCAAAATGTACCAAATGGTTTCTGCATTGTCACGACAGATATTTATTTCTCCTATTTCAGTGCTTTTTAGTTTTCTCAAATATTATTGTTTTCAACAACACATTTTTTTCTAAATGTTAAAAAGATATTGTCTTAGTAGTTATTTGGATAATTACTTTATTAGTCATTGATACAACCGGAATACTGTTATGTTTTTAAAATATAAAAATATTTTACTGGGTCTAGAATGTAAAATGAATGGTATTAAATAACAATTTAAACGGTATTTTATGATCATATAATGAGAAAGTGAAATAAGTTTAACCCTACAGCAGAAAATATTTTCTTACTTATTTACTGCGACTCAGTGGCGCAGCGAAGAGGGGGTTTCGGGGGTGAAAACATCCCCCAGAAACATTGGTTTTAATATAAATGAAAATTCTATTACAGTAGTTTATGCATATGAAAAGGCTGTTATGATGTTTTTTTTTTAAACCTTCAGAAGGTATTTTTGATCAAAAAACCCCTTTAAAAGGTATGTTTGATCATAAAAAGGCTTCCAGGAGGTATTTTTCATCAAAAAATCCCTCCAGAAGTTATTTATGATTTTTAAAAAAAACCTCCTGGAGGTATTTTTCATCAGAAAAAAACCCTCCAGAAAGTATTTTCATCCAAAAAAAAAAGTATTTCTGGCTTCGATAGTGCTCAACTTTCTTCTTATTGACTCACACTTATCACTTTCTTACTTTGAACGCTGATGAAATATGAGTAAAATTAATCTTTGCTAATAATAAAGCTGAAAGTTTGGATCTCTGTGACGCGCATAGCGCCTAGATAGTTAGGCTTATTTTCATGAAATTTGGCACAAAGTTAGTTTGTAGCATGAGGGTGTGAACCTTGAAGCGATTTTTGAAAAATTCGATTTTGTTCTTTTTCTATTCCAATTTTAAGAAAATTTTACCGAGCCAATTATCACAACGTGGTATACGGTTCCTCGTTATGATAAATTACGAAATTATCATAACGTGGAACCGTAACATGGGCAAGCGAATGAATATAGCAAATTGGGGAGAAAATCATCGTCCAATATTTGTAAGTATAGAGGCGAACCAAATGACCTTTTAATTTTCTACTATGGGCAAAGCCGCGCGGGTACCACTGGTCATGAATAAATAAACACTTTAATTTGAGAACAAAGTGTAATGTGGTTTTATTTAAAGAAAAATAAAATAAAACGCGGAAGAAGTTCCCTTTTTTTTCCTTCTAATTTTGTATTTTTCAATATGTTTGATCAAAAATGTTTTAAAAATAGTTAAAATTTAAAATCTGTCGGTAAAGTCGAAAGCTTCTGCTCGTTAAGGTATAATTCCTGGTTTACCTTTTAGCCAAACATTCGTCTGCCGTTTGGATTACTACCACGGTTCTACACTGAAAGAAGGAAAATGTAAATTTATATATTTGCTTACTTAAAATAAAAGGTTTTTTTTTAATACATATTTCACATTTTATGAAAATTTATATGTTTCTTGTGATTTTTTATTTAATGACTTCATGCTTGTTTTTAAATTTTTTTTTAAATATTTGAGGAGTTGAGAAATCAAATTTTTGCAGAAAGAAAAAGTAAACTAATGGACAAAATCGCTAATTTTAATTACGGGGTAAGTTAATTTCTTGAAATTTTAAGTAGTTTTCTGTGGAATACATTCAAAATTAATGATACTATATCAGTGAAAGAAGATGTGATCGCTTAAAATAGAGCAGTTGAAATGATATAAGTTTTAGTAAAAAACTTTTAGTGGTCTCTTTGCTCTTAAAACAACGTTCTGATTACGTTCTCAAAAATAAACTATTTAACTTTTAGTCACTTAACTTACTAACTGTTGGACTAGTAAAGTCACCCCATATGACGTACCTATTATGGAGTACGTATACTTTTTTTTTTCAATGCTTGCATCAACGAATAATATCGGAACTAGTTGACTAAAAGTTCATGCTGTGAGTTCTGACCAGAAACTGAGCTGCAGTTCTGAGCTGCAGTTGCAGAGGTTACTGAGGCGTCTGCTTGTTTCATAGTTCCAAAAAATGTTTATAGTGCTACAGTGATCGGGTTGCCCTGATCTTATTATGAGTTAAAATGTGAAATTCATTTTGTACTAACGTTAGAATTGAGCTTTTTCAATTTTAATTCGATTTCAAGCATATAAGGTCAAGTTGAAGAAGAGTGCACAAGTAGGACACGATACCGAGAAAAATACGCAATATGGGGCGAAGTAAGTTTTCGTTTTCTTCGTCAAAGGAGGAAGTGAACGTTACCACGAAAACGATGTTATTTGGGTGACTGCACATGGCGAGTGTCAAATGACCGAGGGGTGAACTCGGTGTCATAACTGCGCCAAAGACGCTCATATAGACTGCACTTTTAAACAAAGATAGTTAAATAAGAAATAACAACGCTAAAAAACACAAGTTGTAGATTACTGCAGACACGTGTTTCTGCGTTTCAAGGAACGTCTTTTTCAATGCAAAATATTTCATCCATAAGCTCATTTCTTTTGCATTGAAACAGGCGTTCCTTGCAACGCCAAAACACGTGTCTGCGTAATCTGCAATTTGTGCTCTTTGACGATGTTATTTCTTATTTCCCTTTTCAGCACAAAGTATTAATTTAGCGAAGATAGTTGTTTTGTAGTGTTGCTTTCGTTGCTCTACATAATAGGGAACATCCCGTTAAGACAAACCTTTTCCCGATTAAAAAAATAAATAAATTTAATAAAATATTTTGATTGCGCTTTTATACTCCAGTGATCCTAATCGCAGAATCCAGAATTTCATTTAACGCTCAGTGTTATTATTGTTTTTTGGAACATATGCTAGTTGTAAGCAAAGTTGCGGTGACGGAGGGAAAATGACCGACTCCGGCTCTGACTACGGGAGGGGTTGTTTCCATTAGTCAAAAGCACTACTTTTAGTCACTGAAGTTGATAGAATGAGCAAAAAAAAAAAAAAAAAACATGGAGCGAGGAAAATCTTTTATTTTCCCAACGTTTCATTTTTAATCAATTTTTTTAAATGCTCAATTTTTCAAGTAAGGCGAGGTTTTTATGACGTCGCAAGTGATGAACTTTGGAGCGCTGAATGCTTACGCTTGCTATCTACCGCGTTTCCGGCTTATGATAATTCAGAAATGAATTAAATATTGTGCTCTACGCTTGCTATCAACCATTTCATTGCCAGTACATGTGAGTAAAGAAGCGAATAATATATTGCAGTCTGCACTAATGGCATTGGTGAATCTCATGTCATCACTTGTGATGACATGTGCAGAAGCGTAAAAAATAAAATTAAATAAGTGCACAAATTGAAATGTTTTTTTAATATTAATCTTTGTCAAATTATTTTAAAAATGGCCAAATCTTCTATTCTTAAGCATGCTCTTTCAGAAAAAAATGCTTTTAAAATTTCGGAAACGACTCCATTTTAGAACATTCGACTCGGCCCGACTCCTTTACCTGAAAATCAATCCGACTAATACTCCGCAAGCACTGGTAGAGTTTTGCACATTGAGAGAAAATTACCAATTTTCGCTCCGACTCCAACTCTTGGAATTTTTAACCTACAACTCCCGACTCTGACTCCTTTACCACAAAATCAGACCGACTTCGACTCCGCAGCCCTGGTTTTAAGTGAAAAAAACAGACTCCATATTCCGTGCTTTTTCGCTATCTCCATATTGCTTCGCTTGCGTCCTCACCAGAGTTCATTTATCCCGTAATCAAACAATACGAATATTGACTTCAGATGCAACACACAAGTGATAACGCAGCAGAGTCTGTGCAATTCCACTAATGATACCATTCCTGGTTTAGCTCCCCTCTACTTTCCATCACGTGAGAGCGCTATACTTTTATGGACATGTATGCGTGGAGAAGCCATTGTTAATAATGCATTAGGATCTCGTCTGCATTACTAATGTAGGCCCATGGCATCTGCTTGTTCAGATACTTCTGCGTTCTGTTTCCATTATTTTCTTGTAAAAATGAGGACACATTTCGGGGTAATGTACGCTGAAGATTGCGAATGCAGTATAAGATTAAAAAATGGTTTCGATGTTGAGTGATCAAAATTATTCATGTCATGACTAAATTAAACTTTAGCGTAACAACTAACACTTTTTTATTATTAACACGCTTTTATTAGCTTCACCTGTATGTATGTATGTATGTATGCATGTATGTATCTTGTAACGGAATCTTGCAGCTCAAATTTCGCCCACTTCCTGCGATCGGCTTCTTTTGAAATTTGGCGCGCTACCTCAGACCCGATGACAATGCAATATTCTATAATCAAATTAATTAATTAACTCTTTTAATTGTTAGTTTCCTCCAATTTTAATCAATATTTTGGCATAAATCCAACAGTGTGAAAAAGGAAAAATTAAAAAAAAAAAAAAATACATTAAAAAATGCTCGCAAAAATTATTTTAAAATATCTACAAAAACCTTTAATTTTTCTGCATCAGACAAAATTTGTTCCAATGTTCCAAGGTAATTAGAACGTGAAATATAATTGTTTTTAACTAATTTCATGCCAAAATTTAGGTGAGCCTTCAATTGGAAATTCATTGCTGATCAGACCATTGTTGAACAAAACTTTTATTCAAATGCATTTCAAATTTTCAAAGTAATGTAGATATGATTTTCGCAAACATACATCGATAACTGAGATGGATTAGACAATTACTCCACAGGCAATTTATAAGCGAAGTTGAATGTTTTTAGAGCTCAGCACTTTAAAGGGTACCGTTGCTCTTTTTGGAGTTCGAGAGACCACATTTCGAATGCCACCCGAGACGTTTAGTCGCTTTTTTTTTGGGCAAATTTCATGAATATAAGATTTTGAACAATGTTGAAATGAATATATGTTTTCGTAAAACAAGTTAAACTAAAAAGAACAAAATAAAATAATAGTTTAAAAAACTGAAAAAAAAACACACTTTCGTAGCAAAATGAACTAAAACGTGAAAAAATTATCTTTGGATGATAGTAGTTGACCAATCACTTAATTTTAATTCAATACAAGAAAGCGTGGGGGGCTTCTTATAAGTTGTCTTGAATTTCTTCCATTTGTTGTCCATGCAAAAATGTAAATAGTGTAGCATTTTTGTAATAAATACATCATAAATGTAATACAATCATAAATGTAAATAGTTCACATACACCCCACGGTTTTTTTTTTTATTACATTAAAATTAAGTGATTGGTCAACTACTATCATCCTAAGATTATTTTTCACTTTTTAGTTCATTTTGCTACGAAAGCGTGTTTTTTTTTTAAAGTTTTTTAAACTATTATTTTATTTTATTATTCATTTCTCTGATAAGGTGTCCCCGCTGTTTCGCTAGCAGAAAATTTCTGTCTCACCTCTTTTTCTCAAATCTTACCTTTTGAGATTCTTAGAGATCTCAAGTCGGTTAAACAACCAGAACTAGGGGAAAATGGCGAAAGGAAATATCGAGCCAGAAAAACAGAGAGGGGGGGGGATAGACCTTTTTACAATAAAGTTGTTTCCTTTCATTTAAGTGCAACTTTTTTATATAAAATAGAATAAAATATATTTGGATCAATTTTCAACACAGTGCAGAGAACACATATATGTTATAAATAAAAAAATAATTAAATTAAAGCTTCTTAATAATTTTTCAGGGTTTCAACTTATCTGGAAAACTTGAGACCGTCAGGAGAAATGAAAATGACCTAAATTAATCAGCGAAAAGTCAGGAAAAACCATAAATCCTCAAAATTTCTCATAATAGCAGCGAATTTCTTCATTCCTTTCATATGAGGGATGCAGCTGCTGCACAAGCTGTGTTGCGAAGCAATTCCTCAAATTTAGCTGCAAAATTTTGATTTAAATGATGAGAATAATGCTTATGAAATTTAAAGCATGCCACATTCATGTTTAACAGAAGTTTATAAATTTTAAGTTATATAGTTAAAATCCTACTATGGTGGAAACATACAAGCATTAAACATGTTTTAAAAAAATTGCGTGCTCTGTTTCAGACTTCAATCTTTTTACATTCGTCAAATAGTTTAATTATTTTATAGATTGGAAGTTTTTTTAATATATTGCAGACTAGCACGGCTTTGTTATTTAATATTTTATTAATTGATTGATTTTAGTTATTAAATTGGGAACGGAGACAGCTATGTCGATCATCAGATTTAAAAAAGTTCTATATACTATATACGTATATACCTTAACTAAACGAGAAAAACTACAGTTTTTAAGGTAAGAAAAACTACTTCCGCGAAAAACAGATTTGTACAGTATTTTTAGAATTGTTCTGTAATCCATAAAAACATAGTACACGAAACATGAAAAAAAAATAGATTAGGTTGTGGGAAGGGAACTTTGCTCTCTTAAAGATAAATGTCTTACTCACTGAGGTTCTTTACATTTACGTTGTTTCCAGTTCCCTTGATAGCCTAAACCTTAAGACCATGAGTTTTTTTTGGAATAAGCTAAATTTTATTAGCTATCTTTAAATTCATTATCTTTAAATATTTTTTGTCATTTATTTCAATGAAAAAAGCAAGTAGTTTTTCTTCAAAAGCAAGCGAATTTGGATTTTGTATTAATATGAGCTTACATCAATTTTTAGTGCCTGCTTTTTGGAACAAAAGTTTCACGCAATAATATATTTTAAAAGCACTTCGTGTTTTAGTATTTTTATTCAGGTACTCCTTTCTTCAATTTTTATAAAAGTATCTATCTCTTCTGTGTATTGCAATGGACTTAAATATATGCGCTTGTTTGGTATTTTTTTCTGTTTTGGAAAATTAAAAATTGAATTTTTAATTTGAGCAATAGTCCGTTTCGCAATATATGATACGCAGATAAGTGCTTTGCGTATCAAATATTGTCAAAATGAATATTTCCATGGAGTAGTATAATACAAAATCTTGAAAACGTATGTATGTTCCAATTTATGAAAGCTCCCCACAAGCCCAGTTGGTTCAATGCTCTGTAAACAGTTACATTTTTTGAGGAGAAACAAGAAAATATGGGGAAAATCGATAACTGAGATTCTTGGCAACTTTTTTCAATTGTCACCAGGTTTTTGACTAGATGCTAATGAAACTTTTGACTAGATGCCAAAGACGATACGCTAATGCTTTTCACTCTTGCTGACATCGTGAAAATGAAATGGCAATCGCTCAAAATTTAACACCCTCACCAAAATCTAAGCTATCAAAATAAGCCCTAAACCCTATTTGCTGAAGATAATATTTTTGGTACATATGACTTATAATTCCGTCAGTCACGAATCTTGCAAAGCTTGCCAAAGGCCTTTCGAAATATTTTGAGGGGTATTTGACTAATTGCTGTTTTGTCACGGTCGCCCATTTGAACAGTGGCCGTTTCATTCTGGCCATATTCATGATGAATGTAGTCAGAATAAATGAATATGCAGAGATATATTTGCGCCTATAATTGAGGTAAATCTAACCTAGAAGCATTATGAAGACTACGCGCAACCAAATTACAGCATTGCAAACGCTGCCAGGTTACGTCTTGCCCCCAACTATGGACTTTACGACAAAAACTTGGCGACATTTTAAAAGAATGTCATGAATTTCAGGTGCTGAAATCTTCACGCACAACTATCTGGACTGCAAACGTATGACTGCGTTAAAGTAAAGTGGATGCCAAGTGGGATTGCCTATAAAAAATGGAACTTTTAATATTGTTTACTTTAGCTGACGAAAAATGTTACATTTTAATGGAATTTTAAGGTTTATTAATGAACTAGTGGCACCCGCACGGCTTCGCCCGTAATAGAAAAAATTAAAGGTCTTTTGGTTCGCCTGTATATTTACAAATATTGCATGGTGAATGTTCTCGCCAATTGGCTTGTACCGTCGTTACAGTTCCACGTTATGATAATTTCGTATCTCGCCAATTGGCTTGTGCCCATGTTACGGTTCCACGTTATGATAATTTCGTAATTTATGATAGTTTTTTTTTCTTAAAATTGGAATAAAAAAAGAACCACATCGAATTTTCGAAAAATCGCTTCGAGGTGCACACCCCCATGCTACATACTAACTTTGTGCCAAATTTCATGAAAATCGGCCGAACGGTTTAGGCGCTATGCGCGTCACAGACATCCTACAGACATCCTACAGACATCCAGACATCCTCCGGACAGAGAGACTTTCAGCTTTATTATTAGTAAAGATTACTTTGTTTATTCGGCGCATTATTAAGCGAATCGAAGAATTGCTTATTACTCTCACTTGGCCTAAGATGATGTCCCTATGATTTTGGACTTGGCTCTTGTGTGAGCACGACCGTCCACCAAAACCGGTAGGAGCAAAACACTTGGTGGAGACCCTGGACCTGGAGACATGGTTGGTTGGCTATATTGCGCCAAACGTTTGTTAAACTGGGCAAAAAGGTGACTGAAAATGGAGTATAATTAAGGAGCAAAAGGACATAAAACTACAAGAATTTTGAAAAATATGCCGAAAAAAAACGCATGAATGAAGTTTTTAATTTTGAATAACGAGTCAAAAGAATAACTCAGAAGCAATTTTAAGTAACATAAAAAATGTTACTAACAGAACAAAGACAAGACGAAAACAAGGACATAAGAACGAACATGAAAATAATCATTAAATATAACAAATGTTTTTTTTTTTTTTTAAATTCTAAAGACTTTTTATAAGATTGGTTCGCCCTAAAAAGAATGAAATGAAATAAGTATATAATTTCTTGAATTAAATACTGCAAAATTCAAGTTGATCTTAACATCGTTATATTTAGGGTAATTCTAAAGCAGCAAATAAAATTTAAATTAAAAATTGAGAGAAAAATAAATACACAGTATGCAACTTTTTACGAATAATTTTTACTATACCTCTATTTCTTCCTCTTTCAATTTTTTTATTTTATTTATTTATTTTTATTATTATTATTATTTTTTTTTTTTTTGCTGATCTAGAATTGCTTTAAATATAAAGATATTGAGATCAACTGCAATTTTTTAGTGTTTTAACTTATTTACTTTATTTCATACTTTGTAGTGCGATCCAAGCGTATAGAAATAGTCTTGGAAATTAAAAAACATTTTTTATATTTTATTTTAAAGTTTTTTGGCTTTAAAATTTATTTGGATTGAAACTTTTTGAAATCTTCTCGTAACCTATCCTTATTAAGGAAAACAACTTCATTTTATTACAAATGCATTGTGCATAAAGCGATAATAATCTTTTTTCATTAATCTGTTTTCAGTATTACTGGTTTGTATGGTCAAATTTAAAAGCAATTTTGTTTAAGTATGGGGAAAAATATATGCTTGCTTAGGTTCAGCTTTGAAACTGATTTTTTAAATTGATTTACAATTATTTTTTTCATTGTTTATGACAACAATCAAAATACGGAAGTATTTTAAATTTATGATTACTATTATTTTTAATTGTTCTTGACAGCAATTAAAAATCGGAAGAAAAACGCAGGTATTATGACAGATCATGGGGGAGGATTTCGATAATTGGGGATTTGGCGATATTTCTTCATTGGCATCAATTTTTGGCTCCAGTGCCTGCGCGAGTTACGGCTAACCAGGAAACATCACGAGTTCAGTAATCATGAAAAAAGTTTAAAATGGTCGCATTCGAAAGAGTGTCTTTAGAAAAAAATTTGAGCCAAATATTGCGTGCCCTCGTCTTTTTGTTTTTGAGATATGGGGGGTCAAAGTCTGTCGAAATCTTACGAAAATTCGCCAAATTTAAAGACTTGGCAAGAAATGGAAAATATCACGTGATTTCATCGCCTTGCGTCTAGCAAGACTCTCATTTCCATTTCTGGTCATCTGCAAAGCGCGTAAACGATGTTTCGAATTAACCCTTTACTTGTGTGGGTAAAATTAAAAAGTAACTATGAAGCCTGTGAAATGGAAACTAGTGAGCTTTATCCAGAGGAGCTACAACTTTATAACGAAATTGAACGTAGGATTTAACTTTGTAATCGTGATAATAATGCATTTCAGAATTTAAGTGCATTTCAAGTGTATTTTACTTAACTAATTTAAGTTTGTACTCTTGTAATGAAATGTGTTGTAAGTAATTAATAATTATGTACGAGAATTAATATGAATAAGTAAAAAAAACATGCTTATTAAAGCTTATATATTGAAAATAAAATGGATAGTTTTTGATGTTGAAAGAACATGATCATGGATTGTAGTATCCCAGCTCTTATTTATTTTTTCAAAAGTTATTATCATTCATGAAGTTTTATTGTCTGACCATTGCTAGCGAAAATGTTTAATTTAAAATCGAAAAAAATAATAACTAAAAAAAAGAAAACAACGGATAGTAAATGTCAAAAATTTGCACAGCAAAACTAACGATGTCGGAAATTACTTCATAACAGATTCTTATCAAAAATTTTATAGTCGACGTTCATTACAACAACCCCTGTAGTTCGAAAAAGTCTGTCACTGCAACTGAAAGTCGCTATAACGTAAATGCACATCATATTGCATGTTATTTAGTCATTTTTAAAAATACTGAAGTCACTTTTACCAATTATGTTTCACGTTAAAAGAGAATTCAAATACGAGCAAAATAAAAATCAATACAGTTTTTTTTTTATTTGACTTGTTAGAGGGTTTACACATAACTTGAAAACGATACACATAACGAAAAACACACTGGAAATAACTGACAGAAATCGTTTTTTTTTAATTTGAGAACATGGTTTGAAATCTTTAAAAATGTCGTTTTCTTCGTATTTTTAGATACTGTTGAAGACTAAGATTTACGACTTTTCAAAAAAAAAAAAAAGACTTTAAAGTGTGTTTACCGTTTCTCTACGGTTATCATATTTTTTTCAAAACAGTTTCATCATCGAATAAACTCTTTCAGTGGAAATATTTCACCCGCAGAAGCATAAAAGTTTTAAACATCAGTTTTTTAGACAGTCTTAAGAATAACAAAAAATTCCATTGTTTTTACAATAAAATAAAACAAATATTTCGGGCTGTGGCGTTTTCCCCTATACAGTTGCACGTTAATATCCCGGAACACAAGCCCCTAAAAATTTTAATGCCGCAATCTGTGCCACGAAACCCCGCGCCATGGTAGTCACCCCGAGTAAAGAATTAATGCGATATTTCTCACGCGCTTTGGTGGTGACCAAATATGGAAGTGAAATGTCTTGTCAGATGCAGATGTTGAATTCGCGCCGTACCTTCCATTTCTGAACAAAACTCGCTAAATTTGGCGACATTACTAAAAATTTCGGCAATTTTTAAGACATCATATTTCGATAACGTGGTCACGAGGGCACGTAGTTTCAGTGCCATAAACATGTTTTCCAATGCTCTTTCAAATGTCACCAATTTGGAATTTTTTTGAATTTCCTTGATCGTGATGTTTCCTGGTAAGAAGGATTTGCGAGTCCAGTGCCTGCGCTCCAGTGACTGCGTTAGGAATGCTTTACCTTCGCATACGTTGACGAGCGTGCCAATGTCTCAATTATCGAAAGATTCCCTTTAACAGAACTCTTGGATTGCTGTAAAAACTCGATACAACTACCGTATGGTAACTTGGACTGATATTGACCAAAATCAGGACAGATTTTGTTAGCAAAAATTTCACCAGTCTTTTTGAAAGACTATACAGCAAAACCCTAATGTAACGATTGAGCTTAAAGCTAGTTAGGTGCGTAGAAATACAGCTCTGCGAGAATTATAATAATGTGTAACACTTGGCTCAGTTTCAACAGTTGTCTCCAAACTAGTCGAAACAAAGCACTTTTCTGCTTGTTATACGTTGCCGAAATTAATGTTGTAGAAAATTAAAATTTTAATTTAGAAATTTCAAAATTAATTAATAGAAAACAGACCAAGTCATTAAAAAAGACTAAAATTTACACCAAAATGAAAACGATTAAGATAAATAAGAATTTGACGAAATATTAAAAAAAATCTACCAAATATTTTTTTAAAAAACGCATGTCGTTAACTAATATGAAAAGTTTCCATTAAAATGTCAAATTAAAATATGAAGAGCAAAAATGTTAACAATATATAAACAACAGGAATTTGTTTTCGCCAATTCGGCATTATAGTGTAAACTCTAGAGATAGTACTCGAACGGGGATATTTCCAATCATTATGATATGATTTATTGATTGTAGGTAGCTCTGTTATTAAGATAAATAAATACCTTTGTGCTGAACAGTAAAGTAAGACAAAAACAACGTTAGAAGAAGCACAAATTTGCAAATTACAGCAGACACGTGTTTCGGCGTTACAGGGAACGCCTTTTTCAATGCGAAAAATAATGAGCTTATGGATGAAAAGACATCCGACAAAAGGGAGTTCCCTGTAACGCTGAAACACGTGTTTGCTGTAATTTGCAAATTTGTGCTTCTTCTAACGTTGTTTTTGTCTTACTTTACAGTTCTGTTATTATTTGTAAAAAGATAGTTCCATGATCGAAAATTTGGCTCAGATTCCGATTATGTATAATATTCGTTTCATCTGGTAATATCAACAGAATATATACATAAGCACCTAATCTTTGGCGTCAAAAAATTTGGTGACAGTTGAAAAAAATCCTAAGAATATCAGTTATCTAAACATTCATAATATTTTGTCTTATTTTATCTAAAATCGGGGGCATTATTATGATGACGTGGAGCATGCCGAATTGACGAAAACATTTCTCGTTGCTGAAATTGCTGCTGTCATACTTGGGGATATTTCGATAATTGGGAATCTGGCGCGGTCGTCTTATTTTTGGCGTAAACCTTTTTATTTTGGTAACCCTGCTGATTTATAGTAACCCTATGAGAAGAGATGTTTCCCACCTCTTTGTTTACATTTGCAACGAAAAATATCTCTCGCGCAGGCGATGGAGCCAAAAATTGACGCCAATGAAGAAGGATCGCCAGATTCCCAATTATCGAAATCTTCCCTCATACTTGCTTTTTAAGCTGTAATTTTACACATTAAGGAAACTTTTTTCTTTTGTTTTTAAACACTTTTATATTTATTTGGCAGAATAGTTTACATTTTAATTGCTTAATAAAATTGTTTGGCAGGTTATTACTTTTCAAACGAAGCTTTTAATCTTACGTGATGTCTTGTTTTGTTTAAAATATAAGGATGTAATTTTAAATTTCCTGCTTTGTTTCTTCCAATGTTTAACAAGTTGATTGACCAGCTTGGCAAAACATTTGAAAATGCGGCAAGTGTTTCACGTTGTGGCAATTATTTCGCTTCAAAATTTTCTGAAATGTGAAACAAGGTTGTAACTTTGAAGGTGTGATTTATCTAACCTTGCCTAGAGGATCTAAGCACTATTTTTCAATTTTATTTAAAGAAAATTACATTGCACAGTTGAACTATTCCTTTTATGCGAAAAACCTTCGAACGAGTGACTGAAATTTTAGCAAATTACGAAATCGCATTACATTACCGAAAATCTCCTCATAAAATTCATAATTCAATTCAAGAACTGGAAAAAAAATCTCGTTTCTGGTTTTAGCAATAAATTAAACAATCGCTAGGATGCTACAATAAACTACTTTGAAAGCACAGCAAAATGACAACTGTAACAGCAATTCCAGCCCCCATCCATGGCAAAATCCCTTCAAACATATTCCAACAGTTTTTCATTTTCTTTGACCGTCTCTTATGGATGACTCTCAGGACTTGCCTTCTAATCTCAGGATGCGGTACAACCTCAGCAGCACAATCCGGATTTGCTGCTGGCGGAACTTCTGTGATACTCGGCATTTGTTTCACTTTTTTTTTGCTGGGAACTTTTTTGATTGGCTTTTCTATCTGCCTTTTTCGTTTCTCTTTCTTCTCTCTTTTCCTCATTTGTGAAGAATCAGTACTCTGTGGAATTACCAAGGACAGCTTTTTATTCCCAAAATTTGAAAAAAATGACAGCAATTGAGTAATCTGAATTTCTTGCTGTAATGAGGAAACTTGTTTCGTGCAATAATATCTAAGGCTGAACTAAAGCTAAAAAATTTGCTGTTTTTTACTTTTTTTTACATAGAATAGGAAGTATTCGCAACTCCAATAAACTAACTATAGGGGGCGCTGCAGCCACTGTCTAATGGCGGATGAAAAAGGTAAAACAAACAGATGCCGTAACTTATAACTTGCTTTAAAGCTTAATGAATGACAGTAATATTTCATCGTGTTTGTGGGAAATTTTTTCTTTTATTCCTCTGAAATTACTTTACACCACAAACTCTCTGAAGCCTGTAATTTTCTCCAAAGAAAACATGTGGAACGGAATGTTTTACCTTTTTCTTTAGTATTGTTAATCACCGCAAGGTAGCGTATTCGAGCTCTGAAATTGCGAATTGTAATCGCGAAAAAAAATTCCCTAAAATTTCGGCCTAAATTTCCATTTTCCTCACTTCCAAATGAATGTGGAGTTGTTTTTTCTGCTCACCCGTACCGGAATATATGGATCTAAAAATGCGTGGACAGTTGAAATGATCTTTTTCACGATCCCCGAGTTAATACCAATTTTTCTCGTATCTGTATTTGTGTATGTATGTATGTATTTATCTCGCATAACTCAAGAACATTATGCCGTAGAAGGTTCAAATTTTGTATGTAGACTTTCAGTGGGGTTTAGTTAGGCGCTTCCCCTTTTTGTTGCACTCGAATGTTCGAAAAGGGGTTTTTCGCACCTTTCGGGGGCAAATTTTATATAGACTAAAGTGATGTTATAATTTGGCAACTATTACGCGATATGTCGCACCTTGATAATACAATGCCAAGTTACAAAAAATTTGTAAAAAAAATGAATTTTCGAATTTAGTTCTCATTTGGCGTTGTTTGCGGCAAAACTTGACGAGACCTCCATTTAACCATGTTAAAATTGCAGATACTTGGAAAAGGAATCTGAATTTTTTTTTTGCAATTTTAGAGATCACAGACGATAATAAAAACACCACTTATCTTGAAATTTGAAAGTACAATTCCGTTTTTACCATACTCTTTGTGTAGCAAAATGTCTAAAAATACATTTCAAGAAGTATCGTTTCTTATGTTAGTATATGAATACACGCACCAATTCTGTTGCGTTATCAAAAACATCGATCATTTAAATTCCGTAAAGGGATTTAGTGTGGGCTCCAAACAAGTTTTATTATTATTATTATTATTATTATCTACAAATTTATATGTTTTTATCTTATCACACATTTTCTTCTTTAGGTATAACAATAAACGCTTTTCGCATTGCGTATGATATTTTATATAATTTTATCGCACCAATAAGCAAATGGGTGTACGTGACAGAGATTGAAAAAAAATCAATGACCTGTGGAAGTGAAAACAGTTACGAACGTTTTTTAGTAACAGTATATTATAGGGAATATTAACATTGAAATATTAGGAGACAGCCCATAAGATTGAGAGTGACCAAACGTGGTTTAGTAGACCTCTACATTTAAAGCAGATAATGTATGTTTGTTTGCACGCAATGTGTCCAGAAGTCGACATCAAAACATTTTTTTTTTTTTTTTGAATGAATTAAAATAATTTTGTGTTTATTTTTAAATTAATTTTGAGAGTCAAAATTTTACATAAATTGCTCGCAAAGGGCGAAGAAATTACATCACCCCTTAACATTTTATATCGTTCGAAGGAGCTTGTTTCTTCTGAAGGTAAAGATTGTTTCATGTTTCTCAGTTTATTAGAACAGGAGTTATTAGCGTTTCTAATTTAGCGAAAATCCTAGGCCAATTTCAAATCTCAAGAGTCTTACACGAGCAGAAAATTGACGCCATCTGTTCGTCCTTATATCAAACAAAATTGCATAAATTTGATTTTTTTTTTTTTTTTTTTTTTTTGCATTTAATATTTGTATTTAGATTGTTTGTGCATGTGTTAATTGAATATAACCCGTGATTTTTTTTGACCAGAGAATTTCCACCTTTTCCAGATGATCTGTATTCAAATGTATCTAACTTATTGTTAATGTGATTCGTTCACGCCCATCGCCATTAGATTTAATAGTGAAATTACGCGTTTTACGCTTTTTCTCTTCATGTGAAAAAATATTTTTTAAAGCACACTTTATAAAAATATATTTTTCTTTTTTAAAATAATTTTTTTTTCTTCTTGTTTTGAACTATGCTAATAAAGTTTCTTTGAACTATGTTCATAATATGACTTAAAATGATTTACAATATCGCAGAAAGTTTTTCTCATTCATGAATGAAACAAAGCAATAGTTGCAGAGAAATTGTTTTCTTACTGAAAATTTTAAACAGACATTAATTTAAAAATTGTAAACGATACGTTATTTACATCACACTGATGCAGACATTGAAAATCTCCTTTGAAATTTATTAGAAAACAGATACAGATTCACACATAATAATTTAAAAGAGTAAAAGTGATCTTGAAAGAAGAATTCCGCACCCAGTTCTATCGCGCTTGTTGACGTTACTATGGAAATCCTTACCATTTTTGTAAAACAAAAGAATCAATGTGATACCGATGCTTGACGGGAAATAAAACTTAATTTAGGATCAGTGACCGATAGGTTGACACAAATATCTTGATTTGTAAAATGCGAGCTATACTAAGCATAAAGAATTAAGTTCTTTCTTAATCTAAAGGCAGCAGATCTTTACGTCAGACGATAAAAAATTAATACGCTGTTGAGGAAATGTTTTAAAAGTCAATTTGTCTTTTTTAGAGAAAAAAAAATAAAATGAAATGATAGTCATTATTAACGTACAAAAATTCAGTGCTCAGGGATATCGCTCCTTAGGAGGTAAAATTAGGAAATTGAGCCCCTAAATTTAAGAAATCAATTATTTGCTACAATATCCATTATTTTTGAAATGTGCAATTTTCCTTCGACGCTTTGAAAAAAAAGGAATGAAGGATCTAGGCGCGCAAAGATTTTTTAATCTAGTGCTTTATCGTAAAACTATTCATTTGTTTTACATGCTGATTGTGTATCTATTCTTTGTAGACAATCTATATGTATCGTGAGGCTAAAAATAAAGTTGATGCATTATAGTCTCTAACGCCATTTAGCACAATATAACCAATAAAGAAATTGATTTGACTATCCACGCGTTAAAAATTTTGTCAGACAAGATTGCAGCACGGATTTCAAGCAGTGCTGTTATTTATTTTGTAACTGATTTATTTAAATACTAACTAAACGAGCACGGCGTTGCCCGAAGTAGAAAATTAAAAGGTCATTTGGTTTGTCTGTATATTTACAAATAATGGATGAAGAATTTCTCTCTAATATACCATGTTAATTTTCTCGCCCCTGTTATGGTTATTAGCTCGTCCATGTTATGGTAATTTCCTCGATAAAATGAGATTAAAATTCGAATAGAAAAAGAACAAAATCGAATTTTCGAAAAATCGCTTTTAGGAGCTCTCCTCTATGCTACGAACTAATTCTGTGCTAAATTTCATGAGAATCGGCCGAACCGTCTAGGCGCTATGCGCGTAACAGAGATCCAGACATTCAAAGATCCAGAGACACAGATTTTCAGCTTTATTATTAGTAAAGATAAAGATTAATTTTAATGTTCTCTTTCTTCCTTTTGAAAAGTTAAATGCCTGGTTTGTATTTAACTTTTTGAAAGTTAAGCACACTGTATGGTTTTCTTTTTCCAACTGATCTTTTAATCCAACACATAATTAGCACGATTAGTCCACAGTATGGTTTAGCTGCGCACGTATGATCAAAATTCATCGCAGTTGCTTCCTAAGATCAACTAAATCAACAGAAGAGGAACCTGACACAGTACCGCAATGCTAATTATTAGATGTTTCCTAGCCGAGATCAATATTAAAACTGCCGCCCTTAGTCATCTTCTTTCAAGTTTTTGTATTGAGTTTCAAGGGAAAAAACACAGGATGAACTGGTTGCCCCCTAGAAGTTTCCGCCTGGGACAAGGACCTTGGCATACTCCCCCTTAGATCCGGCACTGCAGTTCCGACATGATTTCTGTGCTGAACTTCTGTATTACCTTTATTGCATTAGATGGCATGCCGGAGCAAAGCGAGGTTAATCAGCATACCGGATAATTCGAGGGGTTTTTTTTTTTTTTTTTTTTGCAACAAAACAAAAATTAATTTCCTCATTCAGTTCCAATGAGAAAGCAAATCATTGTTACTGCGATTCTCATTGATATTTTTTATAAATAAATTATTATTGTTTCCTTTTAGAAAGGTAAGTTTAATTTTTATTTATTGAACAGCTATGGTAAATTCTTTAGCACTGGTTTAGGGGGCGGTAACTTGCTGCTTAAATATCTGCTTAGTTTTAGTTTAATTTTTTTAAATTATTCGTTATTGAATAATATTTTTCTTGTTAAAATGACAAATGACATTGTTAACTAATATTTTTACAAAATTAAACTGTTTATTAATATTTAATAAGGTATGTATAGAAGTTATATTATTTTTTAAGCTGAACATGATGTTTTTTTATAGTATTATTTTCGTTTCCTAACCTCGATTTTTTCGGCATGCCGGAAAGACCAGGCAAGTGTTATTGAAAATCTGGTGATCCCAGAATTTTGCGTTATGCCGGTTAATGCGGGGTAATACGGTATTTATATCGCAGGTTCACGACGTTCATAAAAACAAATTTGCAAATTGTCGTCCCTCAAAACTCTAGCTTAGAAAAAGAAGGGAAGAGATGCCTCATACCATCTTCTTAGCCATAAATTTGATCTCAGTGTTATTCCCCGCTTCCTCTCTACTTCGATATTAAGTGACCCATAATCCGCAAGAGTACAGCTCAATTGATGCTTGCCATGGATTTTATCGATCCCTGAATAGCTTTTGACTGGAAAAGGGCTTACTTAAACACCTAAAGAAAGCGCTACTTTTGAGACCCGAAGTAATGCAGCAATGTGTGTGTGCACCTTTCTGGATCTGTTTCCCTTCTAGGATTACTGTTTAATATTTTTATTTGTAACTATCACTTTTCAAATGGAGGTTTCGCCAACACTAAATTTTCCTTCCCCCTCTCGCTGAGAAATTCACCAAATAAGTGAAAACTGTATTGAGTTACTGTACCGGTTCGCCGACACTATTTTTTCGAAAATGAAAAAAGAAATGAATCCTCATGTATGTAATATCCAACGATCGAGTAACGCTCCTGGTGTCATCAACAATGAAACTCTCGCCACGACACGGCATGATAGTTTGATATGTTTTGGTAATGTTTAAAATGCGGGGAAAGGTTTTATGGTGACAAGGCTGAACTCTATCCGGTAACTGAACTGTTTTACTGGTGAGACAGTCATTTCACGGGAATAAAGAAACTGAAAAGTGGTCAACAATGAACGCTATCGACTGGAGTTAGGGTTAAAATATTAACTATCAAAATATCACTAAACAGGCAATGGCTTCGTTCAAATGTAGAATCAATTTTCACCCGTAATATCTTGATGTGCGATTTTCTTGTAAATAAATAAGAAAGATATTTATTAACATATGTGATGATTTTACAGTCGTATATAATATAAATATGAAAACAAAGTCGTTAATTACTTTCCAGAGTACAGATATCTTTAATTTTATCTGTTTCCAGAAGAGGGCCCAGAATTTTGTAAATGTAGTATTTAGTAGCAGTTTTTCAGAGGAGGCTTAGTATATTTTTCGGTTTCAAAATCTGGCAACCATGGCGCCGATTTCTTATAAATCTCTCGTAATACTAAAAAGACAATTAAAGATGCACATAGTTAAATTCTTCATTATACCTGTATTTACTTCTCTGTCTAAAAATATGATTTTTTGGTCGTTAAAAGGATGAAAACAATTAAAGGAGAGACTCACGTGAGTAAAAATCAGAGAAAATATTTTTGACCGTTTTGACGACGCAAAATTTCATTTCTTCATTTTTCCCTAGTTACACTCGTGTCACCGACATAAAGTCCCTAAATAACTCAAAAACTAGAAGTGAATGAGAAAATTAGCCGGAAAGGAAATTCCGTGTTGGTGAAAAGTAGGGGACAACCTTCTTTCTTAGCTATTATTACATTAATTCTAAAGGCTGAAGTATTTACATCGTTTAGGTATTGAAACATATTAAAGCTGCTAGAAGTATTGAAATATATTGGACTATATAAAGTGCTGATTTGCCACCATTAGAATTGGGGAATGTGTAAACCCAAATTTTGCTAGAAAAGAGAGTAGGTAAGCGAGCAGGCAAAGTAATTTCAATCAATTAATCTTTCAAGGTTCTAAGTAATTATGCAATACCCTTTGAATCTGTTTCTCTTCTAGCTTAGTTGAGAATGTATAGTTTAACTTGGTGACCCCAGCAAAACGTTTGAACTCAAAATTTATGGCCCACCTGTAAACATACCGCGTAAAAACACCACATGTAAAAATTAACATTTGGCGGGTGGAAAATTACCGAACTCAATAACTCACAAACTAATTGAAATAATTACTTAAAAAGTCATAATCTTCATACGTCATACGTCCATTACGCACAGCAGTTTCAAGTGCTACACACAAAGTGCTTAGTGTAAAAAAAAGGAACATGCATCTTGAATTAATTTTAATGTATTTTTTGTTATACGCAAAATGCTTGTTTTATAAAGGATATTAAGGTAGACCGCCAGAATAGGGACTCGATCCCTTGACAGTTCGGTTCAATGCTGGACACTCTACCGACTGAGATAGCCGACACTCCCTTTTAGCAATGCAAGTTGAAATTTGCCATTTAACAGACTGAATTCATCCATTTTTTTCCAAAATGTGAACTGTTTGTTTATTTTTCTCCGAAAGCAGTGGCAAAATAATTGAAAATGGTACATTTCTTACGAAGTTTGATGACGTATTCGGGAAGTTATGGCTTTCCCACACAATAACATTTGTGTGTGAGAAATAATATATTTATATATGATACTTTTATTTGAAATGTCCTTTGAGGATGAAAGCGTATTAATTGTTAGAAAGCAAAGAACGATTGCGTCTTTCTAGCTAATATTATAAACATTCTGAAACACAGACCAATTTATGTCGTTTAGGAATTTAAAAACATTCACGCTGCAAAATATTTTGAAATGCATTCAATTGTGTAAGATGCTGATTTGCTTCCAATAAAATTAGAGAAAGGTTTGGACATAATTTCGCTGGAAAAGAGGTTACTTAAACACGTAGGCTGAGTAATTTAACTTAGTTTATCTTTTGAGTTCTTAAACAGGAAGTCCCACGACAGTAATAATGAAAAAAAGTAGCAATTGAAAGAATATTGTAAAATATGTTTCTGGATGCATAAAATATTTGCCCTTGTGTCCCCGTTATCAAAAAAATAAAGTCTTAAAGCTTGCTAAAATTCTAAGAAAAGTCGCCAAGTTTAGCAAATTTCGATGAGTAATGGAAAACATCTATCACACGTTTTGCAGATGGATGTGCTGCCATACGCAGACTGTAAAACCGCGTGGTACTTTCAACTTCTCACCAAATCTTTAAATTCAATGCTTTTCTTAAAATTCGACAGACTTTAAAAATCTTATACCTTGATAATGGAGTTACTAGAGCAAATATTTTTTGCATTAAAAAAAAAATCTCAATAGGCGTCTCTAACCAATGTAGTTAAACTTTTTTCATTATTATGCTATTTGCGTGGTTCCCTGGTAATTCAGGAATGCCCAACTGAACGCGTTTCTCAACTAGAATTGCTGTTTAATATTTTTATTTGAAACTATAGTTTTGCAGATGGAGGCGTCTTAATTACAAGACGACGTAAGAATCGCGTCAAGCACGAAAATTAGACAAAAGAAAAGTGTGTGTATTCAGTACTTTTTACCACCGTTATAGTTCGTAAAATGACAACCGTTCTTTACTTTTGATGTTCTCAATAAGCTAACTAAAATAAACTGCCATATGCAGTCATTTGTTTGCCTTCCGTTTTGCAATAAATCTCTCAATATCCAAACTATTCCATGTTCCTCTCTTTGTAAGTTACAGCATTCCTTTGGCGTCACTTTCTCAGTGACAGTTTTGATTATTGGAAATCATTTTTCAAATGAACTAACGCACTTAAGTGAGTTAAACCTTTAGTGTCATTCTGGCATTCGCCAAGATAATTGTCAGTGAACAATCTTCAAGAACCATCTACGCTCTTGGATCTCTGGGAGGAACAGTGCTGCATTATCGCTTTGAACATTTTCTTTCCTAGAATGGCGAAAAAGATCGATATTCCACTCACATAGTGAGTAAAGTATTTATACTCCCACGTGCGGCAGCTTTAAGAATTGAAGTACGGTGCTGCTTCGTTAAAAGTAAAAAGAAGGCTTTGCGGTTTCATGTTTTGTGTTTGGTTGTTGAGGTCGTTATTATTTAATAAATGAAACTGGCATTGACTCAAAAGATTTATCAGAAAAGAATGAATCACCATTTGCTTTTTTTCACACTAGCGGTTCCCGTGCGGCTTTGCCCGTAGTAGAAAATGAAAAGTCACTTGGTTCGCCCGTATATTTACAAATAATGGATGATGAAATTCTTGCCAATTTGATATTTTAATTTGCTCGTCCACGTTATGGTAATTTACTCGTCCATGTTATGATAATTTGCTCGGTAAAATGTTCTTAAAATTAGAGTAGAAAAAGAACAAAATTGAATTTTCAAAAAAATCGCTTCAAGGTGCTCCCCCTTATGCTACGAACTAATTCTGTGTCAAATTTCATGAACATCGGTCGAACGGTCTAAGCGCTATGCAAGTAACAGACATCCAGAGACACAGACATCCAGAGACACAGATATCCGGAGACAGACTTTCAGCTTTATTATTAGCAAAGCTTTTCTGTAACATTAGATGGTGAAAGAAAGCTGAGAATTAAAAGAAAAGTTTTTGATACATTCCTTCTGATACATAACGTATAAATAATGCTTTGCATGGTTGTTAAAATGATTGATATTAAGAAGACAACATTGATCATACATGGTATTGCCAAATGACCTGAGTGGAAAGACGTTAGGTTGGACTAACTGGAGAGTCGAGGGTTAAAAACCTGTCAGTTGAAGATCCTCCATGTGTGTTAACGGTGACTGGTGCACGTTAAATCTGTCGTAGTCACATATCTAATTTTCCATTCCCGAAGCAATACATCCGGGAGTGCTAGATCATGATTTGCTCTGATACTGGTTTGTGTTTAAAGCACTGAGCTCTTTTCTGGGCCCATTTAGTCGTAGATACGACAGTTTAGTGTAGTGGCTACATACGCTTAAACTGCTTTCTCTCGTTTTAAGTGGAACTGTGATCAAGCCTATTCATTGCAGGGTATTCGAATTAATGAAACAGAAAACGGAATACAATTGGAAAGTTAGCTTTCCTTTTGAGTTTTTCACCATTAATGATCGATATTTTTTTAAAATAAATATTTTCGATTATAATCATTTGAAATAAAAAATCTCAAGCAAGCACCAATGATCATTACTGCGATTATGTTTCATCAAATGGAAAATATTGCAATTAATATTCTTTGTTTATAAGAGTAAAATGCAATGTTCGCAGAATATATTTATAAGAATCAAAAGTTTTAAAATAGGTTCTTTGATAAGTTTAATGTAATGAACTTTTTCATACTTTTTGCTCCAAAGATAAAATAATAAAAATTGTCCTTTCCTATACTGAGAAACATTAAATAGCTACTTGATATTAGGGATGTGTCGGTATGAAAATTGACCCATTACCGATTAATCGGCTGTTGATAATCAGCGGAGCCGATTATTGATCATAATGATTATTTTAAATACTATCAATTTCTCCATCACATGTTTTCTCTTATGCTTTCGACTGTTGAAATAGTTAATAGTTTATTTCAGAGAGACGATTTATTTTTCTCCACTTTCCTAACCATCTCAAAATAATTCCAAAATGTCATTTTCATATTATTGTTAATAAATTTGCATTTTGTTAACTAGACATGAAAATTTTAATGCATTAGGGGGTAATCTGTGGTCAGCAAGTTAATTTAGGAGCTCTTTTAATTTAAATTTATTTTCTAACTATTACTAACCATTAAATCCAAGACTTATTTTTCATAAAAATTTCAAAGTATCTAAAAGCACTATGCCAAAGGAGGAAAGTATCGACGCATGAAAGAAGTTGTAACTATTTTGAATAAATATGTGTATATTTATTTAAAATATAAAAAATCAATAAAAAAAATAATATTACTTCAACCATCAGTTTGCTAAGAAGCATAATAATAAATTATGCGCACATTTTCTTATAAAACCAAATGATATTTAATATCAATTAATTTTTTGCTGAATCAGAAATTAGTAATTAAAAGAGTAAGTTGTGAAGTGTATGATGCAATCATATTTATAGTTAAAAGAAACAAAGTAACTGAAACAAAAAGATATATATTGTGGCATCAAGAGCTGAGCTGAGGGTATCACGACATAAACTTTGGAAATGATCCTTTAATATTTCATTCAATTTTACGCACTTTATATGCTTTTTTTTTTTTACTCTGTACATTTTTATTACATGTTATAGTAATGTTTGCAGAGAATTACATTTAGTTATTTTTAACAAAAGTATTGAATTCATCATAGTTTCTTGTTTAAGATTTGCTTGAACACTTTTTTTTTTTTTTTTTTTGGAAAGCATTTTTTCAGCCTAATAATCGGAAAACTTTGCCCAAATAAAAATAAAGTAATCGGCAAAGGGACTGATTTTAGTCTATTGATCGGTACTGAAGATTGATTTGCGCATCCATACTTGATATGTGTTAAATGTGTATCAGGACAGCATATAACACTTGAAGCAGTAAGAAGCAAAGGGATGCAAATGAACGTTTTAAAGTTTTGAACAAAACGCGTTTAACGGTCAGGTTCTAGGTAGCCTTTAATTAATAAGTTTTTCTAAATCATGCTGCGTAGCAGCACCTGATAGGGATGCTAGAAACATTTTTTGCCGCAAAACAGAGCAGAGGTTCGCTTGCCATCTGTACTAGTTAGCTCCAATTTTTACTTCCTTTTACAAAAAAGGAAGTATTGTATTCGCGAAAAAATTTTCACTCAAAAATCGCCCTTAATTTCCATTTTGCTCACCCCCAAATGAATGTTGAGTTTTTTTTTTTCGATTCGACCACATGCGGAAAAGTGCCTAAGAATGTATAGACACGCGAAATATCCATTTTGACCATCACCGAGGTAATTACAACGACTTTTCTCGTGACGTCTGTATGTATGTGCGTATGTGTGTATGTGCGTATGTGCGTATGTGCGTATGTATCTCGCATAACTCAAAAATGGTATGTCCTAGAAAGTTGAAATTTGGTACATAGACTCGTAGTGGGGTCTAGTTGTGCACCTCCCCTTTTGGTTGCTTTCGGATGTTCCTAAGGGGGTCTTTTGCACCTTTTTGGGGGGAAATCATTGTTAATATCAATGCAAACTTAAGTGGTGTTACAATTTGGCGGACACTTGGCGATATATCGCCAGTCTTTTGGTCGCCAAGTTTTGTCGCCAACTTGGCGGAAAATTTGGCGATTTTTTTTTATCTGGTTTTAATTTGGCCATCGTTTTTAATATTTAGAGATTAAACTATTGAATCACATTAAAATTGCCAATAATGGGAAAATGACATTAAAATGGAGTAAAAGGAAGTCATGTGAGGCACACATCAGCTCGTTTAATCTTGGCAGGTACATCTCTTTGTTTTTTACAGTCTTACATTCATAAAATTTTTAATTTATTCGCAAGATTTAACGAAATTGGATTACTCAAATTACTCTTTCTCTTCTTTTGAATGAACTTTCAAACGAAACATGCCTTTGAACAAGATTAAAGATTGCTTTAAAATGGGGGGAAAATCAGCAAAAAATCCAACATTTTAATCCGTTAAAAAAGTAAAACTAGCCGGTAAGTAACGAATAAACCATTAAATAACAACAAGCGTTTGATTCAACTAATCCGCCAACTAAAAAAAAGTAATTAAAACCCAAATGGTAAGCCAACTGCTAAATATGTGTGTGGAGTCATTAATTAACATCAAGAGTCCCAATAAACGTTAAATCAGAAAAAGAGGAGCAAACATAGCGAGGACGTATGAGTTATTTTTCTATTTGCGCTGAGGAAGAGAAAGAAAAAAAGTCGCCGAGTCAAGTAACGTACCTGCAATGGAAAAGTACCGAGAATTGTACTCCCAATTTTGAAGAAAGGTGATGTATTTATTAGCATGTGTGATCTAAAATTGCATAAAAACGCCAGGGAATGTGTAGAAAGAACAAAAGTACAATATAATAGTACCTTGCAGTGAACATCACTTTAAATAAGTTCACCTGTAATTTGTCGCTAACCGATGCAAAAAAAAAAAAAAAGTTGGCATCCAAAAGGTTGACAATAAATCGCCAAGTGGTCGCCAAGTTGTAACATCACTTAAATCTGCATTGAAGTTTACACCGATTTGCCTGAAAAACGAGAAAAAGATATCTTTTGAAACATTCGAATGCAACCAACTAGACTCCACCCAGGGTCTGCATACAAAACTTCAAACTTCAGCGACTTACCGCTTTTGAGTAATGCGAGATACATACATTTACACATCAACTGATACGCGCATGAGTATATACCGATGTCATGAGAAAATTTGAAGCAATTAACTCGATGATCATCAAAATGGATGTTTCGGTAGTCGGACGGGCGAAAAAAACTGCTTATCATTCCTTCGAGGTTGAGTAAGATGTTCACTTAGTACGAAATTTGAGTGAAATTTTTTTCGGAATCAAAATTCTTTCTTTACTATGCAAAACGAAGTGAAAAAAATTAAAAATGAATCGCAGTTTCTATTATTCCTTCTGAGTCCATTGTTGTATTGGCATATAACACTAAATCCATTTTTTTCCCATCGACTTTTTTTTGCAAAATGAACCTCGAACTACTTGGCATGACGTATAACTTGAAATAATTGGCCATCTGATTATGCATGATAAGTTTGAAATTCTTAAATACTCAAATCAAGGAAAAGTTTTTTTCTTTTTTCTCAACTTTAGTGCTGAACTCTTTTTTAATTAAAGAAGTTGTAAACGAAAAGAGCCCTATATTTGCTTCTTTACTTTCTCCAATATATTTTCTCTGAACTTATAGCACTGAGCACAAACTTTGTGTCAGACGTAAAAAAAATAATAAATTTGGATATATTTTAAAAGGTAATCTTCAAGCATAACCATATCAGTTAAAATTTTAAAGAATTATGAACTTGTAATTCCGGTGGCACATAAGAATTTTGGAGATTCAAGTCAAACTAAAAGAGGTTTCTGGAGAGAGCGAAGCGATCTCAAATTATTCAAACTCTGAATCTACGTCTCCCCATATTTGGTGGTTGGTTTAGCCTCAATAAACCAAGTGAACAAACGATAGTAGGAAAAACAGTTACATATATTTTTAAGATAAAAAACATGATGATTTAATTTTCAATTCAACATAAGATTAAACTCAAAATCTAAAAAAATGTCTTACTAGAACTCATCACTGACCTGTCATTATACATAAATATTTTTTTATTATTATTTCCATTACAAAAAGCATAAATTTCCTTTCACCGCTTGACCGAAAATCTAGGACAGCGGGTGAAAAATCGAACAAAGCAACAGCAATACAATTTAAGAAACGCATGCAAAAGCGACTGCATTTAGTTACTGGGTTTCCCTAAAACTGAATTACGTGGAATTAATTGCAATTTTCAAGCTAACATATCCAACAAAAATTGAGCGACAGTGAAACAGTAGACAATAACAAAATGTTTGGGGAAAAGCCCACATTAAGTAGAATTTCGTGACCTGACTCTCCTGCCATCTAGCGGTCGCTGGCAAACAGATCGAAGAATGCTCTCGGAAACATCAAAGCGTGGGCGAAGGCCCGTAATTGCGTGGCTACCGAGCATAGTTGAGGGATTTTTTTTCTCACGTGGTTTTTCCTCAGATATTCTGTTTAAGTGTTAGATTGATCGGGGCTATGGGATTGCGTTTAAGAATATACTGTAAGTACTTTACTCGCAAGCTTTGTTTTTAAAATTATAATTGGTTTTAGCATTCTCTGAAAAAGCACTGTTTGAAAAAGAAAACCAATATTTCTCTTTTTTTAAATTTTAGTGCACTAAACACACAAGTTTTCTTCATATGCTCTGTTAGCTTCCACATTTTGCAAACCTCTTTACAATGCCATTTTTCTTAGCATTTTCAAATAAATTTCATTTTGCTTAAAATTGATTGATGCACGCATTTTGTCTATTAAAAATTTTGCCTGATAATTTAAAAACAAATAGCTTATATTTCTTGCACATAATTTTTTCGCCCTATTTCATTAGTTAGAGACATAAATAAAAGAAATTTTAAATGTCTTTCAGCGTACGTACATTTACGCTTCATCAACCGTTGGTCAAATTCCAATACTTCTTTTTTTATGTAGTGAAAGATTGCTACATTCTTTAGAGACGAAGATCTAAGCGCAAAAGACGTTGCATTTGATGAACCTATATTTCATCTTTTAAATGTCAGTTTTTTTTAAATTAGAAGATAGTTAGTTAAAGAAAGTTAGTTCATTTAGTTATAGAAAATGTGTAAGTAAATCTGAAACTGAAAAAAAAGTGCATACCAAAAGGAGTCATTCGTTCTTTTAATTGGTAAAAGTTACAGTAAGGCTGTAAAGGATTTTTTTGTTATGAGATTTCTTTTATAGTGCAGGGCGTTAAATTAAGTTTTAATAATTTAATAACCCTGTATCAAATGTGAACTATTCTGCAGTTATAAAGGCTAATTAGATGCCTTTGTCGCCTGGAATAGTCTTAGATTATAAATAATATTAAACTGTAGGTACCTACACATTTTGTACAGGAATTACAGTCTTTTGTTAATGTTTTTCATTGACTAAAACACTTGTAAATCAATTGTTCTGCACTATGTCTCCCCAAATCATTCCGTTTAAAAACTCGAACAAATTATAGACAATGAATTAATTATCACATTCATTTTAAGGTGTAAGTATACACTTGACATTTTTTATGTTTCACTTTAAAAATCTTGTTTTTTAATGGTAGGTTACTGATGTGTGATTAAAACCTTTTCAGTTAAGTAAAATTTTAAGAAAACATTAATTAGTAATTTACTAATTAAGATATGAGCTAATAAGCACATTTTTTGAAACAAGATAACTTAAAATTTAATTTGTCTAGACATAGTTTTTGTCAAAAAACATTCCTAATAATATTTTTCATGTTTTCCGCCTCTATAAAGATGCTAGAGAAAATAGGATTTTTTTCAACTTATTTTTTTTCAACTACAGAAAGACAAAAAATCAAGATTTTCTCCGAAATTTTGCCGTTTAACATTAACTAAAAATTTAGTTTTCAACTAATAGCTGTGATTGGGGCAGAGAACATCCACTTTACTATACAGGTTGTATATAACGGAATTAAAATAATTATTATAGATCCTTATTATACTTCACTGTTTGTAATAATGTTTTAAAGAAAGCAACATACATTCAAAAGACTATTATTGAAAAACTAAGTTTAAAATTTGGGAAACATGTTTTCAGCACTTCAGAAAAGATCCTGGTAACTCGAAAAATAGTTTAAATATTGACCAAATCTTAATATCTTTGAATATTTTGAAACAATAAGAAAAATCAATATTTCGGTTGATTTGAAGTATGCGCATACACCTTAAACACTGTACCGAAAAAACACTTAAATATTAAATTATGAAAAATGAGCTGTTCGTATCACTCAAATTTATCTTACGCTGCTCCACAAGAAAATGCTTCTATATTTATCGTCGAATCGCTTGAAAATTTCTGTTTCAGTTTATCACTATGGGGGATATGGGAATGAGCTTCGCTAACTCTTATTTCACGCTATATAATAGAATACAATGACTCCTTAAGCCAAACCAATTATCCTTCGTTACCGACGTTTTTTCAGTAGCAAAGCATTAAATGATCCTGGTGATTAAAGAAAAGATTTTTCAATGGAACTACTGCTAAATAATTGAGCTAGCTCAATTGTTTTGTCGTAATATAAATTCTAAAAATCTTCGAATCTGTTTTTGACAGATAACGTCCCGCAATTAAACGTTACTAGCTTGAAACTAACTAATTTGGTATCTTTGCTGAAAGAATTTTGTTTTTTCGTAAATGAATTTCGTTTCTTTTGTGAATGAATTTCATTTCTTCCGTAAATGAATTTCGTTTCTTATTGCGTTAATTATTGTAAATTAACTTCGTTTCTTCCGCAAGTTAAATTCGTTTTTTTTTCTTTGTTTATATAAATAAATTTATTTCGCTGCTCTTGAAAACTAATTTCATTTCTTTTGAAAATGACAAGTTGACAAATTTGTAACGTTTAACTTGAAACTTCCATAGAACTTTGACAAATAAAGTTCTATGGAAAGTAATGCTTAAATGCAGGACGCATTTAAGCATTACTTTCCATAGAACTTTATTTAAGTTTCTTTTCTAAAAGAATTTCATTTCTTTAGTTAATGAATTTCGTTTTTTTTTTAAAGAATTTCCTTGATTCTGTGTATAAATTCCGTTTCTTTTAAAATTTGTTTCATTACCCTTTGTAAATTAACTTCGTTTCGTCTGCGTGCTAAATTTGGATCCTTTTATAGATTAATTTCGTTAATCTTGTAAATTAATTTCGCTTCTTTTGAAAATTAATCTGTCTTTGGCAGATTCACTTCCAGCAATTAAATATTACTTACTAGAAAACTTAAATTGATTTAGTTTCTTTTCGAAAAGAATTTGGTTTCTGCCGTAAATGATTTTTTTCTCCCGTAAATGAATTTCGTTTCTTCCGTAAATTAATTTTGCTCCTTTTGAATATTTATCGCATTACTTTTTTGTAAATTAACTTCGTTTCTTCCAGAAATTAAATCCGTTTCGTTTATTAAAGAATTTCGTTGCTTTTATAAATTAACTTCGTTTCTACAGAAAACTATTTTCGTTTCTTATGTATTTTAATTTCGCTTTATTTTATAAATTAATTCCTCCAGGTTATGAGAAAAAAAATGACAAGTAATTTTGCACAAAAGATAAGGGTATTTTTAAGAAATTTCCTGCTAAGAATAAGGAAAAAGCTCCTTTTTTTTTACTTTTGTAAAACAATCTCGTTTATTTTTTTTATTATTTTTATTTTTTTTAATTCATCTACGTAATTTTGTTCTTTTTTTGAATTAATTTATTTTATTTGGTAAATTAATTTCCTTTCTTTTGTAAACCAGTTTATCTTCGTATTATGAATTGATTTCTTTCGGGAATGCGGAAAATAAGCGCATAACTTTGGATGAGGAATCAAGAAAAGTGTTTGAAATTTTGTTCTAAGGGAAAAGTACATATTTTCGCTTATTTTTCAAACTTATTCCTTTTCTGTTGTAGGGGAACAAGGGGCAAAGTGAAATAATTAAGATGAATGAGCTTTTTTAAAGTGAACAAATTGGAAATTTGTTTTGAAAATTACAGTACATAAAGAAGGAATTGTATTTTATAATAAAACTTGCATTGAAACAGTATTTTCTTATTTTTGGCAGTAAATTTGAGAGTTCAAAAAAAAAAAAAAAACGTAAAAAGTTTTCCCTTTTTTTTCATGGGATAAAAAGAAAAATAAAATATTTTTCTAATGAAATACTTTCCACTTGATTATAAAAAAAAATATTTTTGATCAAATGAATCAGTAAACAAAACGCTGAAATAAATGATATTGAAACATTAAACGAATAATTAAAAAAAAATTAACTATTCTAAGTAGAAAAATAAATGAGTGAGTAAAAAAGGAACGAATAAGAAAATAAGTGAATAAATGAATAAATATAAGTGAATTACTAAATGAAGGAATGTAAATGAATTAATCAATATATCAAAATGTAAATAATTTAGTAAATGATTGAGTGAGCAAACGAAATGAACTTTTTCACTTTGTCCGGAATGTGCTTGACTAATTGAAACTATTATTTAAAATAAAAATAAGCTTAATATTAACTGAACTAATTCTGCACCAAACATTAGAAGGTTTCAATTGATATTTAAAACGTTAATATATAACAGGAACTTTATCATTTATAGCAACAAAAATAATTTTTGACTTAAAAAAATATTACAATATGAGTATAACTTTTTTTTAATTGTCTGTATTATCAAATGTTTCAATCTTCGGTGATACTTTTTCCTGACTTTAAGATATTACATATGGCACTACATTGTTAAAATACTACCAGATAGGTGGCGCTAAAAGCAGAGTAAATATTTCCCCTTTTCACTTTGCCGCGTTTCCCGTTTTTCACGGTTTTTTAATTAACCTCTTTGGAGGATGTTGAGAAAGGTGGCAAATAATTTTGGACTCGAGATATAGAAAATGTGTAAGAAGTTTCCTTCCAAGGATAAAGGACAAGTCTGTATTTTGGTTCCTGTTGTAAATTTCGTTTCTTTTGTAAATTGAATTCCTTTCTTTTGTAAATCAATTTGCCTTTGTTTCATTGATTAATTTCTTAAGAAAGTGTGATAGAAAAGTGACAAGTAATTTCGTTCAAAAGATAAAGATGATGTGTTGGAAACTTTCTTACAAAGGTAATGGAAAAGTACATATTTTGGTTTCTGTAGTAAATTAGTTTCCTTTCTTTTATAAATTAATTTACTTTACAGAGCAAATTAATTTACCTTCTCTCTTTTTTGAATTAATTTTCCTTTGTTTTAAAAATTATTTTTTTCCGAGGATGTAATTAAATATTTATTAAAAAAATGTCTCATATAACTCGGTTTTGATACTATACGGTACGAATTAACCGTGTTATACGAGGTGTACCTGTAGTTGCGTTATATAAACATTACTAGATTTATTTCTTCCTGGGATTCGAGCCAGTACGTATAGAACCAGGGCCCGTGTGCTATACCACCTATGCCTCTGAATGGCTAGATTTATTTTACATTAAAGTGACGGTATTATTTTCAAGTAGCGTTTTATGAACATTAATAGAATTATGTTTACTGAGTACTATAGAGAAAGAACTTTCGTGATCTAATGTTTCCCTTCTAGGCCTACTAACCCTTCTACTGCTGTGTGCAGGTAAAGGGCAGTAACTGCAAATTTTTCATTTTTTCTTTTTTTGCATTTTTTGCATTTATTGTACGTCATCTTTATTGTACAAGACCGCTTATTTGGTTTCCACAGAAAAAAAGGCGCGAAAAAAACGTCTACTTTCAACATTTTCCTATCGTTAGCATTGTATCCACCACACATTTCTTCAAATATCTCGAAAACTCATTTCTGAAGATACTGCCGTTTACCTGCACACGGCAGCTATATTTGTTTGTTATGAACTTCTTCTGTCCTGAGGTTCACATACGTGAATCTATTTTCTTTGCTTCATAATATCTAAACCGTTTTTTTATGAAGGGTGGGATGCGATAATGATATTACTTCTAATAAGGAAAAACATGAAGCTTTCAAGGGATATAAAAAATAGATGCAGATTAGATTGTTTCATGAAATTCTTAATTGATTTAACATCCAAACTTTCTTCTGAAAATAAGTTAATGTATTTAACTATGGGATCAAAGTTCTACTTCTCGTGAGTATTAAACAATAGCCCCTGAAATATAAATTCCTTATGCAACTGATTCTCTGTTTTACGATGCTCTAGTTAACGACTTTCACTATTTAAAGGCGACTTTCCACAGTCCCGGAACTTCCACTGTAGTTTTTGAAAAACTCTGTTTGAGCGCGTAGTCTATTAAAGGACTTTTTTGTGTTACTTTGAAAGTCGTTAAATAGAGAATCAACTGTACGTATTTGAAATATGGTTTATGATATTACAATGCATGTGTGAAAAACGAGAGAAAGGATTTGTAATTGGTTTCGCAACTTCAGGTTCGGAGAAGATAAAGAAATGGGGTCGTTTCCAAAATTTTAAAAGTACTTTTTTCTAAAAGAGCATGCTTAAAAACATAGGATCTGACCATTGTTTAAATAATTTATTTAAGTTTAATATTTTTAAAAAATTACTTAAATCGGTGCGCTTTTATTGTTTATACTTTTGCCGTGTGACATCACAAATGATGAAATGCCATTCAATGTTGCCATTCACAGAAAAAATATTTAATTCGCATCTTTACTCACGTGTATTGGCAACGATATGGTTGATAGCAAGCGTAGAGCGGAATTTTAATTCACTGCTTGACTATCATAACGTGGAACCGTGGTAGAAAGATGCGCTAGAATGCATCATTTGTGACGTCATAAACACCACGCCTTGTTTGAAAAATCGGATATTTTAAAAAATTAATTTAAAAAAACTGTTGGGAATATGAAAGTATTTTCTGGGTCCATGTTATTTTTTTCGCTCATTCTATCCATTTCAATGACTAAAAGTAGTACTTTTAACAGAAGGAAACCACCCCATTGCGTAATAATATAAATAGCATTGCTGTGTAAAAATTAAAGCAGTGAAATCCCGTTATAATGAACTTCAAGAGACCGTAAAATGTGTTCATTGTAACGAGAATTTTGGTACAGTGAAATTCAATCAATGTAAAGGAAATTAAACTGGGACTAAAAATGTATTCCGTTGAAATGGATATTTCGTAGTATTGGTGTTCGTTGTAGCGAGATTTCAGTGCATATAGTAAAACCTGTAAAGTTAGCCACACTTGTAAGTTGACTACATGTCCAATTTGACCGCTTTTGTGAGGCATAAAAAAAACACTTTTTTTTAATCACCTTCCATAAGTCCATCAATGGTCTAACTTGACCACTAAAGTACTGCACCCAAGTGGACAACTTACACAAGTGTCGCTTACTGTGGTTCAAAAAAACATTTTTTCAGCTCGAGTGCAGAACACCCCCCCCCCTCTTTTTTTTTTTTTTTTTTTTTTTTTTGCACTCACTAATAGTATTATGCAGTAAATATTTTAGCTTCTTACTCAAAATTTAAGACGGTGCTCAATGATCCCTTAATTTAACATTAGCCGTATCATAAAAAATGCCAAAAATTGAGAAATATTTATTTTTCCCAGCTGTTTTTTTTTTTTTTAATAATTGTTTTATTGTAATGTATATGCATATTTCTAGTGTATATTATAATATGTAGCTGTGTTTTTTCAGTTCGAAGTATTTTTAACCCCCCTCCCTATACTATTGAAGTTTGTGGGAGGGAGTTGAGCACCCTCTTTCAGTTGAAATAGGAAGCTAAAATTCTTCCAGTATATTGCTATCCATAAATCTAAAAATATTGAGGGTTGTCTTGGTATTTAGGAGAAACTTTTTTTTTTCTTTTTTGCATATATTTTTGAACTACCTTAGTGTCGCTGTACTAGTTTATTTCCTGAAGCAGCATTTGATTTGATTTCTTTTTTCGACAGGTTGACAGCGTTGAGCAGTGCGGGCGAGGAGGACGCCCCCAGCAAGAGCCCCGCCGCCCCTGCCACCGCCCAGCCAAGCCCGGTCCGCCCACCGCCTCTCTATGAGCATGAACGGCTGAGGCCCTTGCCCCCCACCATGGCCAAGAAAAGGGGGCATGTGACCCCCCACGGGAAAGGGCCCTCCTCGCTCTTCCTCTTCAGCGAGACCAATGTCATCCGACGGTGCACCCGCTTCATCATAGAGTGGCCATATCCTTTTTCACTTGTCTCTATGGATTACACGTAGCACGCAGACTGATAAGTACAACTTTTGTAATTTTAGATCGTGTAGTTTCTTTTGTAGTTAGTGTGGCATTGTGTATAGGTTTTCAGAAACTGATTGCTTCAAGTAGGCAAAACATATATTCGTTCGTAAACGAAACGAAAATATGATTTTTTAGTTTGAATGGAGTTCAATATTTCATTCCAGGTTAAGTATGTATAAAAACAAAAAAAAATAATTATAATAGATTTTGCAATCGACGCTATTTAACACGGAAAACTCCACCTGTTATAAACTTGTAAATGAGTTATTATTTTTGAGAAAAAAAAACCTATAAAACTTCGTCAATATGAGTAATACTTTTACGAAAATCCACAGAATAATTGCACACGGCAAGTAAAACTAATTCACAAAACTTTCATCTCATTTCTAGCTTTCTACGATACAGGATGATAAAAATGAATTTCGCTTCTTATTTTGCTATTGGTCCCTTAGGTGATTGAATAACTTGTAACATTTTTTTCAATTATGTATGTTAAGTAGCAATATTACTGCTCATTATTTTTTTCACGTGGGGAGGGATGGTACAGAAAAAACTCCTATATTAGATATATATGCCAGAAATATTCAGTTCTAGAGTCATAACCTTTAACATAAATAATAAATATAATAAGCTAAATATATATAGTATAATAGTTATTAGTTTCATACTTAGAACGCAACTAATGTCCTTTTGTTTATCCTCAGGCTTATTTCAATAAGATTTTTGCGCATTACATAGTTTTAAAAATATTTAAACACGTGTAAACACGGAAAACTAAGGGAAAGAAACTCGTTTCTCAAATTTTAACTGCAACAATCTAATGGTTTAAACCATAATAATAACAAATGGGACTTTTATCTACAAGATGTAATTATATTGCAATTTATTATCTGCTTACTTAACGGTTATATAAACTCACACAAAAGCCTTTATTGCTACTTCATAAGCGTAACATACTTACAAACATGAGAGAATTACCAATAAAGTTGATGAAAAAACTATACTACGTATTTGAGTAAATTATAATAATCAATTGAAATTCATCAACTTAGTAACCAATAGTATTTAACTAATGTTACGATTTTAAAATAAGAACAGAGGTAAAAGTTACCCCCGAAAATTTAAAGCAGCAAATCTTGAGGCTGAAAAATAATATGTCCTTCAACAATAACTGTAAGTAAAATTACGTGATTATAATAACCCGCAGAGGAAAAAACGAAGTTGAATCTAAGATTACTATTTTTTAATTTTTAATTGAAGTTAAAAAAAAATCAAATTAATTATTATTTTGATAGACAATAATAGAAGTTGTATGCTATGCATAATAAAATGCTTCACTATTTCCCGTGACATACTCGACATTTATGCGCATAAAATCTAAAAATATTTTAATTGGTCAAAATAACGCTTAGCAACCACAGCTTTCATAACCTGCTCTTCCACGAATAGTATTAAACGTTGTCATAGCTTCTGTCGGACCAATAATATTTTCCAGGGAGGGTCAAATAACTTGACGTTAAGATCGACTTCGTTATATTGTTGCGATCTACCATCGAAACATACGTTTGTTGGTGAGATGAGTATATAAATGAAATATTTATACATTGTTGGTTGGCTTAAATATACATTTACAAAACAGTATGCATAAAATAAAAACACAAAAGAAACTTATACTTAAAATAAGGAGATGAATCAGGCACAAGTTGGATGAATATGTAGCTATCTTGTGCAGAAGAAATTTCGGAAAGTTAAACATCTTTATTTTGCCAATCTGTTAAACAAGGAATATACTCTATTTTGTTCGCAAGAGAAACTCCCTACTAAAAAAATGCCAATCTGCCACTATGGCAATGAGGTGTATTCTACTTTACCAAGGAAAGTTTTTTTTTTATTTATTTTATTTATTTTTTAAGAACTTAACTTATTTTTTAAGAGCTCTAATTTTGCCCACTTAGGTAACAACTTAACTATATTTTTCCCCTGGACAAGACATTTTTTGTTACTATCATAATTAATTGTAAATCAACATTTTTGAAAAATCTGAACTGAATTACGCCGCCTGTGAGGAAAAATGAAGTTAAAAAAATGAGTTAAAGCATAAAAAATATTCTATTTCAAAATCTCTGAAGGAAATAGTTGGTTATAGAAGTTTATTTTATGTGGAAACTAGGTTCAAATAAAAAAAAAAAAACAAGTTATGTATATGCAGTAATAACTGATTCACTGGCCGCAAAATTAAATTCATTATTTTTATTTTAATTTTAAATAATTACTTTGACACTAATATAATTGGATTGGAATTAAATTTTCATCCAAAGTCTTTATTAATTAAAGAAAGAAAAGCAACTTAGTATTATTACTGCATAATCCAAAAACAAGGAACACTGAACCAATTATTGACTTTCAAGTCTTTTTCCCCTCTAACTTTGTCTAAGCGACGTGTTTTCTAAATTGAGCTTATTATGTTGTTTTTCGAAGAGAACTGTAAGATTGAAAGAAAATTGTTATCTCTTTAGCGAAAGGAAAAAAAATAAAATATTTTACTAACGACAATTGTAGTTTTTTGTTAAGAAGATTTAACAATTGTGGAGTAACAATTGTGGAAGAACATTTACAGCTTGTAGAACTGTAAGTGTAGAAACTTAAAAGTAACATACATTTGATTTTGGTAGACTGCTTTTCGGACTCATTATTTAAAAAAAATACTCGTAGACAGTCCAACCTTCCGCCTGTAAACCATACAATCTATGGTCAGACAGTACTCATATTTATAATTTGATAGAACATACATGCTTTTAAAAGGTAGCACGTTCAATCGCATAGATAGATTGGCTATAATAATAGAGCCACATCGCAAAATTTTTCAAAATTGGGGTAAGCAAGAATTTGAGTTCATCTTTGGTTCCTCTCTTAATTGTAGTAATTGTGAAAAAAATACCAAAATGCAAAGTGATTTAATTAAAGTCACCTTTTTAAATCACTATAAATAACAAATACTGGACTGCAGAATGACTTGATATGTCACCAGAACAGTCAAGAGATCACGCGAATTTTTTTAACGAAGGAAATAATAAATTCAAAATGCGCCGATAGATGGCACTGTAAGGGAAGGTCGATGGGAAAAATCCTACTAAAGGGATCCGTTAACACGAAAATGTTGTTAGCCGAAAGGAAGGAACATATTCTAAGAGTTTGTGAAATAGTTATGATTCAGTCGACAAATTTACGTCATGCAGAGAAAACAATGATTGCGGTAGGAAAAAAAGCGGAGCTTAATGAAACAAACACTTTATGATGATGCACAAATTGTTCAATATATCGTCCACCTTGTTCTGCTACTACATAGTTGGATGTGTAAAGCAGCATGTTTTAAGAGCAGGCGATATGTTTTACAATGTTTTTTTATCACAGCTATGTCTCTTGCACGCATGCCATATCTTAGTAATTAGCGCATTTCCGCAACATCCTGACAGCGACCTAAAAAGTTTGAGCCTTTTTTTTCTCTTTCGCCAAACAAATTCCTATGGCCTCACGGCTGTTCTGGTGAAACATAATGTCATTCTGGCCAGCAGTTTCTAAATTAGAGCGTTTTGCAATCATAGCTTTAATTATAGCCACTCTGTATATTACTCAATAGCAGCGCGGGAAAACCGTCCACTTACCGAAACTATCGTTGAGGTGAGTGACAGTGGTGTAAATTAGTTTTGATGCCGCTGATGGAACCAGCAGCCAGAATTTTCTACCTTGGAAAGCATCACTCGCTCAGAACAGTCCTATCGTGTATTTCACTTTCAGTAAATTTATCGTAAATGTAGAATAACAGAGGTGTAAGTCACTCAAAGTAGCTTTAAAATATGTTACAAGTAACCTTTAGTTAAAGTGTATCCATGAGTTCTTTAAAAAGTGCTTAAGTTAAATAAAAATCCATCGAAAGCAAAACGATCATTTATGATTGAAAACATCCCAAATGAATTAAGGTTGTAATACCCTGTTGAGTCACTTGTAGCGTTAATGTAGGAGGTGATACAAGCAAGGATTGAGGCATGGCAGTCTCGTGCGATGTCCTACGTCATCTCTTACCACAGTGAGTGTAAACCAAGTACTAATTCGATCAAAGTTGTTGGCAGTCCAACTTATCGTCCCAAGTGATCCCAGTTATGCTCAATCTGGAATAAATCAAGAGATGGAGCAGGCTAAAGAAGGTGATAATGTGAACGAGGAGGTCCTCTGACGCCCCGTTGTGTGTGACAGAGCATTGTTTTGCTAAAAAAATTACTCCCGGAAGTACCGCCGTTGGTGCCAACAAATGTGTCCGAAGTATGCCATTAACGCAGGCTTCGTATGCCTCCCCCCATGATGTGTAAGCGGCGATGCATACGTATGTCGTATTTACATGAACACCACGATTTTTAATCAGTCTCAGCGAAGCAGCAGTGAAGCGGCGTGGCTCAATCAGGGTTAAAATTTTAAAAAATTATACATTCTTTTTACAAAAATGAAGTTTCGTAACTTGTGATTAGTCGAAGACCAGCTTTTTTTTTTTTTTTTTTTTTTTGATTGTCAATAATATTACGCTATTCTGACACCATCCACCTACAAACTACGATAGTCATTTCGCTTGTTTCTTTTTGAGCAATCAAGATTGCTTATTGCTTTCATTTGACTGTTTTTGGCGTGCTATCATTTTATTTTCCCACCAGCAGCCTCCGCACCATCGCCGTAAGCCGTCTCCAGGTTGCATCCATGTCCTACACACATGCTTATACATACACAACTACATACTCACACAAACACACATACACCTTCACACACATACACACATATATACAGACATCTACACATACACAAAAACATACACACACAACTACCCACACATTCATGCCTGCACACAGATACAAACACATATGCCTACACACACGTAAAAATTACCCGGCCCCCCTTCCCACACACACATTCATACACACAACTACCCACACACTTATGTCAACATACAGACACAAACACACATGCCTACACACACATACACATACCCCGTACACACGAACACACATACCCCCCACACACAAACACACACGCCAACAAACACAAACTCGTGATTGCGAAAAACATAATTTGAATTCAAGATGCCAAAATTCAAATTAATTATTTTTCAATTATTTTTATTTAAATTTAAAATTATAATTATTGAAATAAAAAACGCGCCTTTGGGCAAAGCGGGTATAGGATTCAATCATATATTTATTTATAATTTTTTGACTCGTGTGCTGACTTCGATTTTCTATTTCAGTAGGATAATTATAATTTTAAAAAGTTATTTTTTGGGAGGGCAATTAATTAGTCTACTATTTTAATCAGTTATTTCTTTATGTTTTACAAACAAATGTACTGACTTTAGATTGGAAAAGTACAACATTTATACTTTTTAATGCAATGGCAGTTAGCTAGTCAATTATTTTAATCATTTTTTAACTTCATATTTGATTGGCAAATGTACCAAATTACAATTGGTTAAGCTTACCCGCTTTGGGCTCCCTTGTAAGGCAAAGCAAATTTTTCAAATGTTTGTAAAGTTTGATAATTAATAAATATTGTGATAAGTAATACAAAAATCTCTTTTCATTTTGAAGTTCAAGAACCCTGCTAGGAAATAAAACTGGAATTCTTGTGATAAAAATCCAAAAATTACAATTTTCGAGCGTTCTTCGAAAACCTTCCCGCTTTGAGCCACTATCCCCTATCATATGCCATCTCACCCTATGTTATCACTCAACCTGCAGGTGTGGTATGACGCTGAAAACAAAGGCAGGATTAGGGTTATCACACTGTCGTCTTCATTTGGAGTAGTGTCGTGCTCGTCGGGATAGGACTGTAGCCGATTGGATCCAAATCGTCTGTAGCCATTTCACGAGATTCAATTTGGGCAGTGATGACAACTGTTCACGCTTATGAAGTCCCTGTTGTGAACGACTGAATAGTGCAATTTCTTTTCAGCTGTACACCGCACCCATTACTTGGGTGACGTTGTGGGGCGCTATGGGGTACAAAATATGTACACTCCGAGCATTGATCCACCTTACCATGATAGCCTAACAGTACATTTGGACCATGCTTCAAACCCATGTCTTGGCGCTCATGGCGGCTCTACCAGGAGCCTTTTTTTTAACCAGGAGAATGTTCGTTCACAAATAGCAAAGGCATCAGGACACTTCCTCTTTCCCATAATAACCTTCTTTATTCTTCTTGATTCCTCTAGATGTCACAGAACGAACATATCTGGGATCGCTTGAGATGGTAAATTGGACAGCCTACTGATTGGATCGAATTAGTGATGCCTTTACCGTAACTGTGGTACAGGAGGGCGTAGAACATCGTAAGAAAAATTATGCTTTAAAGCTTGCCTGCATCGCCCCGTACGTTCCAATAATAGGAAAATGACATAGAAATAGAAAATAGTGTGGAAGATGACACAATGCCTAGAGGTGACTCAACAGGGTTCTAAATCACTTTTTATTCGATTTTTCCAGTAATAAATTAAATTTACTTTCATGTTGTGATCACTCTCTTACATCAGCATTGCCCTCACGTATGTAAAATGTCGTTTTATTATCTCAACTTGTTGTTGGCGAGTCGTTTTTTTTTATGTGTGTGTTTTAGGGTTTATTAAAACAATTTTAGTTACATCTTTCTTACAAAAAATTTAAATTGTGAAACATGCTAACACAATTGATCTCAAATTATCATTTTTCCCCATTATTGAAGTGGAACAATTTATAATATAAAGTTCTTAGAAAATTCTATAGTTGGCTTAAATTTTACCTGGTAGTATTGAGAAGCCTACGCAGATCCTAATTACAGCAGTAGGACGTACCAGGTTAAGTTTGCCCTAAGTATAGAAGAATGGAAATCGTTGTAAATGAAAGTGTTTGTGTTATGGGGAGATAACATTTCCGGGCTTATCGGCCGTGGAGTAGAAATTCCAGACGTTTCGGCTTGCTTTGCTGCAGCCATCATCAGTGGTTTGAGTTTGGTGAGACTGATTCCTGGCTTCGGTGGCTCCGGTATTTAAGCAAACTGCTACTGGGCTGCTGGTCCTGATTGGGAGGCGTTCTCAAGCCGCAGGTGAAATAAGGTTCCTGATTGGATGAGATTCAAGCCGCTGGGTGATCATGGTACCTGATTGGATGGGATTCACAAGCCGTGGTGGCTACCGGTTTCTGATTGGATGGGATCACAGTATGTTTTAGACTGTTGTGGCGAACCAGGGTGCCATGTTTTTGGTAAATTGAAATTCTCCTCTTTTCTGTTGAAATTAAAGGGGTGTTTGAAAATTTCTATAGCTTCGCGATGAAGACGGGCAAAGTAATGAGATGTTGTAGCCAAGATTTCTGTGTCTTTAAATTTGATGTTGTGGACTCCTTCTTGTTTGCTGTGTTCGGCTACGGCAGACTTATCATAGTTTCCTAAACGGCAATGACGAACATGCTCAGAAAGGCGTGTCTTGATGCTGCGCTTCGTAGTTCCGACATAAACTGATCCACAGGAGCACGGAATTTTGTAAACTCCAGATGTGGAGAAAGGGTCACGGGGGTCTTTCACAGGGCGATAACAGTTCCTAAGTTGAGTGATGGGCTTGAAAATGGTCTTGATGTTTTGTTTTTCAAGGAGTTTTCCAATTCGGTCAGTAACTTTGTGTAGGTAAGGTAAGAACACTTTCCCTAATGGTTCAGATGGGGTACACTTCTGTTCGTTATTTTGGGACCTCCGGGTATGAAAGGCTCTTCTAATTTGTCCTCTAGGGAATCCATTGGCTTGAAATGCCAGCTCAAGGTGTTTCAGTTCCTCCTTCAAATGTGTCGTTTCGCAGATTCTTTCTGCTCGGTGCATAAGGGTATTGATGACAGTCATTTTTTGTCTCGGGTTGTGGTTTGAGTTCTTATGAAGGTAACGGTCTGTGTGTGTGGGCTTGCGGTACACTTGGTGGCCGAGCGTCCCGTCTTCCTTTTTCGTCACAAGAACGTCGAGGAAAGGCAGCTGATTATTCCTCTCCTTCTTCATGGTGAACTGAATGCTGGGATGAATGCTATTCAGATGTAGAAGAAACAACTGCAGGTCTTCTTCTCCATGGCTCCACAACGCAAAAGTGTCATCAACGTATCGGAACCAACCCTCGGGCTTCTTTGTGGCAGAGGCAAGGTCTTTCTGTTCGAAGAACTCCTTGTAGAAATTAGCGATGACAGGGCTTAAGGGGTTGCCCATGGCAACTCCATCCCGTTGTTCGTAGCGTAAAAATCCGTGCTCCTGTGGATTAGTTTATGTCGGAACTACGAAGCGCAGCATCAAGATACGCCTTTCTGAGCATGTTCGTCATTGCCGTTTAGGAAACTATGATAAGTCAACCGTAGCCGAACACAGCCAACAAGAAGGAGTCCACAACATCAAATTTAAGGACACAGAAATCTTGGCTACAACATCTCATTACTTTGCCCGTCTTCATCGCGAAGCTATAGAAATTTTCAAACACCCCTTTATATCTTACCCCCCTTTTTATCTAATTTTATCTAAACACCCCTTTAATTTCAACAGAAAAGAGGAGAATTTCAATTTACTAAAAAAATGGCACCCTGCCCTTAGATCCGCTCGCCACAACAGTCTAAAACATACTGTGGTCCCATCCAATCAAAAACCGGTAGCCACTACGGCTTGTGAATCCCATCCAATCAGGTACCAGGATCACTCAGCGGCTTCAATCTCATCCAATCAGGAACCTTAATTCACCAGCGGCTTGAGAACGCCTCCCAATCAGAACCAGCAGCCCAGCAGCAGTTTGCTTAAATACCGGAGCCACTGAAGCGAGGAATCAGTCTCACCAAACTCAAACCACTGATGATGACTGCAGCAAAGCAAGCCGAAACGTCTGGAATTTCTACTCCAATAGGAAAGTTGCAACCTATTATATGTTCATATTTTGGCTGTTGGATATTGTTAATTGACCCTCAAAACTAAAAAATTCACCATCGCCGAATTTTAAAACACCATGGTTGATTTTTAATGAATTTTTAAAAATCCACGCGCAAAAGTGCGCGCTTCTGAAACGTCACGAGCCTACGTCACAGGGCGCGAATGGGCAGTCTTCCGCCGAAGATCCCTTGTTTTCGCTAGGGACATTTTGAGCGCGCTGATATTTTTATTTTTTAGAAATTCAATAAGCCTTTTGAACACACTATGGAGACCGGATTCGTTAAAGCACAATCTAAATAATCTTCCTCATGTAACATCAATGAGGATATTCGAATATTTCCGAGAGGATGTGAGGTTTAATGTTCCAGAAACGCGAGGAGTTAAATGCGAGGAGATAAGCCTTTTACGTTTCGTCTTCGAAGTCGAATGCGTGACCTTCGCTTCTCCCCTATCAGAAGAGGGGATGACGTCACTTAATATGCCATCTGACGTCACAGGCGCTTGAACTTTAAAAATTAATAAAAAAAAAACTACTTATCGTATCGCAAAAATTTTTTTCACCTATGATGTTCATACATGTTACTCTATCATATAAAAATAAAATTGAAAAATCGAAAACTTCCCTATTAGACCACGGCCAATAAGCCCGGAAATGTTATCTCCTCATATTGACGCCGGCCGTGAAAGCCTTAAACAGTATTTAAGTGTTTGTGTTATTTCATTTAACAAATGGTTCGAACAAAAATAGAAAGTTGCTACGCATCAAAAGGTATATAAGCATGAATCGACTCTCTTATTATTAAAATAACGTATCTAAAGATTTTCATTTACGATTTTTGGTAATGTTTTTAAACATCAAATATATATTCTGCCGTGGGCGGTAAATGGCAATATCTCCAGACAATGGGGGAAATGTTTTAATTACACTTTTCTCGCGCCTTTTTTTTCAGTATAAAAACAATCTTGTGCAGTAAAACTAACGAACAATAGATGAAAAAAAAAATGAAAAATTCTCAATTACTGTCCTTTACCTGCCCACGGTAGTATTATCAACGCAAGCTGAGAATTTAATAGGGAATTTTATAAGCAGTGGCATTTGAGACAAAATGATTAATTTTGAATAATTATTTTAAATACAGAACAAGATGTGTCAGCTCATACTGAAGTATACTTTCACTTTGTCATTAAAAGTAAAAAAGTATCCCCATTTCATCGACCTCCTCCCCCCCCTTTCCCCCTTATTTCGTCCCATATCAATGAATCGTGTAACAGAATGTTAAATAAAAATATTTGTGTTATTCCGTAACGAAAGGAAATTTAGATACGAATAGAAAGTGACTTTTTAGCAAAGGTATGCTAATGAATCGACTCTTTCATTATGGAACAACTTATTCAAGAATACTCGCAAAAGATAATTAGTATGGTTTTATACATCAAATATATGTCGTCTACGTAAAGGGGGAATTTTAGAGGTGATTTTAAAGGAGGCGACGTATGAAAGGAAACGATGAATGTCGAAAATGCATTTTAATTACAGCAAAACTGATGCATGCGTTCTGACTGAGATGCAATTTATGTCATTAAAAGCTGCGCAATGCAAACACTAGAGTTAATTTTTAGCTAAGAAGGATTTCAAGACACATTTACGCATAAGAATACCCTCCTAAAGCTCAAATAATCCTTCCCCACTTTCTTCCGTTAAATTTGATTAGAGTTTACTCTTTAATAGCTCCCATCATCCTATCTGCACCGCGTTTCCCGTAAAACGGAGCATCCGCAACATCCGGTTGCCATGACAACTCGCCGCCCCCTCGATCCCACAGTTCCATCGGATCCAGACGACGCCTGCGAAGGGGTTTTCACTGCTTTGTAGGTCAGAGGGCAAACAGACCGTCCCAGATATTTGCGCTCGCTTTTCGTTCTTATTCATTTGCTGCGGAAGTTTGGACGGAATTCGTTCTTTTATTGTTAGCAATCATTCGCTAATAATTCTTTTATTAAAAATTTCATGGTCAGACTTTTAATATAACGCTGTGTTTTTCCAGAGCTTCTGTTGGGCGTTGTACTTAGTGTCACCTGATATATTTTCATCCGGCCTCTTTGTTTACTAGCGATTTTTTGCGGCATTTCTTGAAACATATTTGCAGTTTAAATTCTTAAATAATTACTTCTTTACGTTCGTCATCTAATTGATTGGGCACGCTTAAATTAAATTAAATAAATTTTAAAAAACGCTGTTTTTTTTTCCTATGACTTATTAAAATGTAATCATGTGTTTTTAAGCGTTAGAGATAGAGCAGTGTTTTTCAAAGCTGCTGTTTGTCGTTGTACTTAGTGTCAACTGATATATTTTCATCCGGCCTCTTTGTTTACTAGCGATTTTTTGCGGTATTTCTCGAAACTTATTTGCAGTTAAAATTCTTAAATAATTACTTCTTTACGTCCGCCATCTAATTGATTGGGTACGCTTAAATTAGATTAAATAAATTAAAATAAAATAAACGATGTTTTTTCCTATGATTTATTAAAATGTAATTATGTGTTGTTAAGTGTTAGAGATGGAGAATTGTTTTTCCAAAGCTGCTGTTTGTCGTTGTACTTAGTGTCGGCTGATATATTTTCATCCGCCCTCTTTGTTTACTAGCAATTTTTTGCGGTATTTCTCGAAACATATTTGCAGTTAAAATTCTTAAATAATTACTTCTTTACATTCGTCATCTAATTGATTGAGTACGCTTAAATTACATTAATAAATTGAATTAAACGCTGATTTTTTGCGCAATTTTCTTATGATTTATCAAAATGTTGTTATCTATTTGTTGTTGAGCATTAGATATAGAGCAGTGTTTTTCCGGTTTACCCTACTTTACCCCGACATTTAAAATTTCCTCCCTCCTTAAGTATATCAAAAGGTATATTGTGAAACACTGGGGGAAAGAAATTTCGTATCGGCGAAAAGTGGGGACGCAATTTTTCCGAAGCTGCTGTTTGTCGTTGTGCAGTAGAGTCTCGAAAACCCCGAGGTACTTGGGGTCACCTCACCTCGAATTACTGAAAACTCGGATTATCCAGAAAATTCTTTCACACTAAAAATTTACACTGTACGGACGACATGAAAAGGTCCACCTTTTTACTTCCTTAAGTAACGAAAAAGAATTTTTGTTCTCACTCACAAATTTCAGCATAATTTCATTTTTAATTACCTGAAAACGAATTTTGATTTCTTTTTCACGATATCGGTCCGTATTTTATGCGCGCAAATTTGCAGGCAACCAAATATGTATTTTGACTATACTGGAATCAATTTCGACGAGTTTTGTCTTAACGTCTGTATCTATGTTCTTTCGCGTATTTGTAATGTATGTATCCGGTGTAATGTATGTATCCGGCCTAACACAAAAGCGGTTAGTTGCGTAAGGTTTAAATTTTGTTTATACATTTAGTACGGCGTCAAGTTGTAAACCTACTTTTTTGACTGCTATCGTCCAAAATGTATGTTTACACGTGCTTTGGGGCAAATTAAGGCCCCTATAAATACGAACCGACGCATCAGCTTAAGATTAGCCATTTTGGTTCGGAGCGCGTGTTTGAGTGGTTGTCTTTTCTGGCGAGTTATCGCGTTTAGTGATTGTTCACTGTGAGTAATTATTAGCGGCACGTGAATTTTCGGCAAATTTGGCGAAATCCAAAACTTTGCTGTGGTAGCTCTAGAAGTGCAACAATGAAAAATCCGTCCAAAATAGCTAAACTTAAGCTAATGCGTCGGTCTGTCTATATAGCAGCTCTAGGGAAAACCAATGTAAATATTAACGTATTAATTTATTTTCTCTGAGTTATCTCTTAATCCATATTTGGTGGTCGATGAATCTTTCGTTCCATTTAGAGAGCGTTATTAACACCAACCTCTCAACGCCTTTTTATTAATATTTACTGTATGTAATTAAATAAGTTTACAGTAGCGAAATATTTTTATTTTTAGATTGTAATGAAAATCATTTTTAGCAACTAAAAAATTCAACTTAAAATATAAATGAAGCACGTCGGATTAAGCGGAACCTCGAACTTACGAGACTCGGATTTTCGAGACTCTACTGTATTTAGTGTCGACTGATATATTTTTATTCGCTTTCATTGTTTACAAGCGGTGTTTGCGACGCCTCTTGAAATTAACGGGCAATCATTGATAATTAATCTATTATAAATATTTGCATCTGTCACCTTTATCATTCACATAATTTAATATATTTAAAATAAAGTGATTCATTGGAATAAACGCTGATTTTTTGGAATAATTATTTGTGGTGTATCAAAATTGTAAGAATCTATTTAATTGCTTGTTTCGAAAAGGTTCTCAGTTTTTATTTATTTTGACATAGCCGAGAAAAGAATGTTTTAATTATAGACAATATTATTAAAATTACTTATCGAAACAAAAAAAGTAAAAAGATTTATAACGTTTTCCAAATTTTTTAAAGTTAGTTTTTTTTTTTACATTTAAGATCTATGATATTTTCAAGTAAAAACATTCGTTTGTTATTAAGAACTCGAGTTTTAGTTTATTTTAAGTTAATATGGAAATGTATGTCATTTAATACTGTGTTTACACTATATGACTCAGATTAAAAATTTTGCGCTTCAGTGGAAGGTTGTAAAACATATTTTTCAACATCGTAATCAAGAATTTGTTAAAAAATGTTTCAAAACGTTAGATTTCATATCGTCTTCTTAATTTAAGTGAGCATTTCTAATTTGCAGCTGTTATATAGCTTTGAAATAAGTTAAGCAATTTGTTCTACGTTTCAAATATAAGTCCAAAGGAAATAGTTCGATAAAAATGCTCTTTATAAAGGCATTTGAAATGATATTTCTAAGCAAATATTTAGAAGCAACATGAGATTTTTTGAAATTCATTCGAATACTTATAGAACACGGGCGTTTTTCACCATTCAATACTTTATTTAGCTTTTTATAAAGCTAAAAAAAATAATCCAAAGTTTTTTCAATATGACAGCAAAAATGAAATTATAAATAAAAGCTGCGCTACTTCCTTCCTTTTTTTATGTGGTAAAATAGAAGTTAAAATTCGAGTATGACTAATCATTTTGATACTTTGCTTCATTATTTACTAGCTTCGTAATATTATTTATTGGTCTGCCAATTGCACTGTAAAGAATTAAGAGTGTCCCCGGAAAATAATGGGCAGCTCGTGTGCTTAATTTTTGCCAGTAACATATCTGGAGAAAACAGGAATGTTTTCAGCTTAAAGTGAGCAACCGTCCTGAAATTAACTGAAAATATTTCTGAAGAGTTCGTAAACTTTCCCAACACACACAAAAGCCGATCACATTTCTAGAATAAACCACGAAAATTCCAAAAAAGGAAAAAACTATTTATATTTATAATAATAACCTGGTACCTTCTTGATTTCCCAGGAATGTTCCTAAAGTATTTAGAAAATATAATCGGAGGAAAGGCAGAACTGCAATCAAATATCGAACCGCGTGAAATACTCGTACTTGCAAAGTTACAGCATCTGGAAACTGCAAGTTTGCCCTTGTTTGATCGTCGTAAATCTGGAATGACTACCAAAGAGTTGAAAGTCGAAATACCTCATAAAGAATCTGAATCTACCTTCACTCTGGTAGCTAGAAATATTTTATCCCAACAGGGAGAAGTCCGCATTTAAGGTTGATCTTTATTAGAGAATACAGAAGCAATCATGCGGCGGAGTTTTTAGCTTTATACTGAAGTCTGACCATCAGTGAATGAACTCTCAAGAATTAATTCATTTTTAAAAAGCTGCAAAAATTATTCTTAATTAGAACTTTGTCACAACATTAAAGACATTTTGTTGATATGTGTAGTTGTTAAGAAAATACAGTAAGAAATTTTATGGTTCTACTTCGGTTTGATGTTTTGGCGGGTTGAAAATGTAAAAACGGCAGCGACCTAATCAATGAACACGTCAAACACAACATTTTCTAGTTATTTTGTCTCTGAAATTTTTGTACCTCAGAGTCAGAACGGCGGACGTAAGTCACGTTATGATACTTTTACAATAGAGAGGAAAATCTTTATCTGCAAAGGATGGGACGCGAGCTCTTTGAACCCTGGTAAAAAAAAATTGAGAAGGATTTTTATCTATTTTTTTTTTTTTTTACGTTTGCATGGCTCAATGTAGAATAGACTTCTACAATCTACATACAATGTACTAATAAACAGAAAATCGCAATTGAAGGGTTTGCAGCAACAAAGAGTTAACTCCATTTTTCAGTCCTTTGGTTAAACAAGGAGTTATCTCCGGTTGATAATGGGTTCGTTTCCAAAATTTTAAAAGTATTTTTTTCTGAAACAGCATGCTTAAAAAGATACGATCCGACTTTTTTTTTGATAAATTTGTTTGCGTTTAATATTTGTAAAAAATTCTTTTAAGCGGAACGCTTTCATTGTTTACCTCTTCTGCCGATGACATCACAAATGATAAAATGCCATTCACAGAGCAAAATATTTAATTCGCATCTTTACTCACGTGTATTGGCAACGATATGGTTGATAGCAAGCGTAGAGTGCAATTTTAATTCGCTTCTTGATTATCATAACGTGGAAACGTGGTACAAAGATACGCCAAAGAGCATCATTTGTGACGTCATCAAGACCACGCCTTGTGTAGAAAATCGGACAGTTAAAAAAATTAATTTAAAAAAACTGTTGGAAAAATGAAAGTGCTTCCTGGGTCCTTTTTTTTTTTTTGCTTATTTTATCTATTTCAATGACTAAAAGTAGTACTTTTGACTGAAAGAAACCACCCCATTCTCAAGTTATTTGCTAGAATGAGTTAGCTGCTTCATTCTCTTGAGGCAACACGGAGTTAACACCAGGACATTTCCCAGCAATCAAAAAATTAAGTTATTCCTTTATTGCTGCAACCTGCTTCAATTTTTGGACTTGCGTCGCTCTAGCTCTGAGGTACAGATTTTACAGCAGGAAGTTTTACTTTTGCAAATCCATCTCACGCTTTGAAAACTTTTTTTTAAACAAATCACGGAATCCGTCCATCATCCATTTGCAAGGGTTGACATTTTTACGCACATTTATTTACTTTTTTCCTGTAATTTTAACCTTTGGATTTTAATTTTCATATACTCAAATGTAATGAATTGTTATGCATCATAATATGAAGTATCAACTTTCTGAAAAGGTTTCTTGTATTTAAAAAAAGATTTGTACATGTTGGTGAGGGGGACCGTTCGGTCGCATCCACGTTCCGAAACGCGTACAAATCGTATTCTTTTTCCTTCCTTCTTCGTTATGTAACCATACTATGTTTCTGCTGAAACCTCTTGCTGATTTGCTAAAAAAATTTCACTATACATGTGGAGATAAACCTATTCTCTGTACGGTCTTTACCTTAGCTTAGCTATTCCAAATTGATACTCTCAAAACAAGGCTGAAACAAGCGAAAAGTAAAGGTGTTGACACATAAGAAAAAAAAAGCGCGCCATAACTAAAATTGAAAAAACTTTTCGTAAAATTTTTTCCAAGAAACTCCGAAAATTAGCTCGTTTGGTACTAGCTTGCATTTCACCCTTAGCTTCGGAAATATTTGCTAAAATGCTCAAAGAGCCTTCTTAGGAAACCATTAAGATGCCAAACTACCTTCATAAACATGTTTAAGTTTTCTTGGAAGGAATGTGACTGGCCTTTATTGGGAAGGTTTCTGATTTCTTTAGGAAGTTTCCGGGTTAATTTCAAGAAGGTTGCCTACTTTCAGCGAGAAACTTTTCTGTCTTTTGCCATCTACCGTCGCCGCAAAGCAACACAAAAGATAACTAATCCCAGGAATAACACCAAGATATCCTACTTTGTTATGAGGCGACGATATGTTACTGGAAGAAATTAGGCATACTAGCTGTCCATTATTTTCCCAGGAATGTTCCTGTTTTTTTCTTTTTTATTTAGAGTGCATCCTCCGTAGAAATCTTAATTAGACTAAGAATGAAGCAAGTCCCTTACATCAGTTCTGCACAAATATCCATCAAAACAAATACTACAGTCTCTAAAAATCCCCATTAGAATAAGGGCAGATTATTTTTAAAGTACTCATTATAATAAGTCAGATAAAATATGCGTTTTTTGACTCACTTTTTTGCATTGTCATAATTGCGATTGTTCCTTGAAACCACTTGAAACCACGAAACATGTGTTTGGAGTTTTTCCCTTAAAGTGTGTGCCTTTTTACGCAGGACCTGATTAAGATGTCGAGGGGCCCTATTCCAAATCCTTTTTCAGGGACCCCTTTAATCAATTATTACCACTTTTACCGTTAAGTAAAGCAATTTAAGCCATTAGCAAAAGCAACTTTAGCCATTTGGGGGCCCCTAAAGAGCGGGGTCCCTAGGCCAAGGCCTAGTTGGCCTATTCAGAAATCAGGCCCTGTTTTACGTTGTTTCTCTTGCTTTTAAATCACAAAGGATTTTAGTCAATTTTTATTAATAGAAATTTTTTGACTGCCATGTGCCAAATGCTGCGAAATGAAATTGCGCTAAGTCTTCATTCACTGATCGGTCTACCCTGTACCTAAAATCCTGCCAAAGCGCAGCTACTAATTTTTAGTTTCTTATTTTGGTTACTTTTTTTTTTTTTTTTTGAATTATTATTGTTTTTATAATTTTTCAGTTACTATTGTTTTTATATTTTTTCAGTTACTATTGTTTTTATATTTCTTTTTTGTTATTTATTTATTTATTTTAATTTTTGTCTCTAACTGCTAAACATGTCAAAGCAAAAAATAAAGTACTTTTTAAAAACGCAAAATTTTGTTTTAACCTGTTTGATGGTTTTCTTGCAGTTAGACTGAGGTAGCAGAAAAACAGTTTTAACGAAATTAGAACATTACCACTTGAAATTAAGGGTTTTTTTGAGCAATCACGATTGCTTATTGCTTTCATTTGACTGTTTTTGGCGTGCTATCATTTTATTTTCCCGCGAGCACCCTCTGCAGCACCACCGTCGACCGGCTCCTCACGATGCTGCTCCTCTAGCGAAAACCGCCTCCAAGTTGCGTCAATATCCTACACTTATACGCATACATACACAAGTACACACACACACACCACCACCACATACACACATATACCTACACACACATACACAAACACATACACACATTCATGCCTGCACACAGACACAAACACATATGCCTACACACACATACCCCGCCCCCACGCACACAATCACTCATACACACAACTACTCACACACTCATACCTGCACACAACACAAACACACATGCCTACACACACATACACATACCCCTACACACAAACACACATACCCTCCACACACAAACACAGAAGTCTACATACACATACACACTCGTGATTGCGAGAAGCATAATTTGAATTCAAAATGACAAAATTCAAATTGATTTTTTTTCTCAGCAAACACAAAGACACATACGTAATTAATTAAGTTCTAGTAGTTCAGCATTCTCTTTGTCTTTTCAGTTTCATGTTATGTAATTTAATCAACATTTGCATTGAAAAGTTACCGTGTAGGATATAAGGCAGATTTAAAAACATATTTCCGATCTCTATGAACTCCATTTATTTTGAACTAATGGTACCCGTACGACTTTGCCCATAGTAGAAAATTACAAGGTGGTTCGCCTGTATATTTACAAATAGTGGATGATGAATTTCTTCCCAAATTGCTATGTTAATTTGCTCGCCTAAGGTGGCATATGGTAGTTTGCTCGTCCACATTTTGATAATTTGCTAGTCTACGCTATGATAATTTTCTCGGTAAAATATTCTTAAAATTGGAATAGAAAAAGAACAAAATCGAATTTTAGAGAAATCGCTTTGAGATGCGCACTCTTATGCTACAAGCTAATTTTGTGCCAAATTTCATGAAAATCGGCCAAATGGTCTAGGCGCCACGCGCGTAACAGACAGAGATCCAGACTTTCAGATTTACTTTTAGTAAAGATTAGTTTTGCTTTTATATTTTGTATCCTTCTTTGAAAAATGATGGAAAAGTCTTCATATTCATTTCTTGTTTAATTTTTATTTTCTGTGTCTAAAATATGGAAGAAAGTATTAAATTTGTTCGAATTTGGCGTCTATGATAATGTCTAGTGACGTTTTTATGGAATTGCCAAGTGACCAATTTAGATGATTCAATCTGACTGAGAGGGAAAAAAATGATGTGCATATTACACTCACTTCAATGTGACTTTGCTTAACGACAAAACTGACATTCCTCTAAATACAGCTTATAGGAGTCAAGGCCAGCTGTGCCCATCCCAGTTTGAGAGACCTTGGGCTCTGGGGTGCAAGGCAGATGTTCCAATTAGGTGGTCAACCGAACGCGGAACCCCCAAGGTTTAGTTCCCAAGCACGCTTGGTACTCACTTTATCCACCCACTGAAGGGATGAACAGCTGAGTCGACCGTGCCCAACCCGGGAATCGTACCCTTGTCTCCGGTGTGGAACGATAAGGCACTACCACTGAGCACACTGAACCCTGCAAGTTAATAGATGTGTCAATTTCTGCCTAGGTATTAACCGGATGCTCGCCTTTCCATCTCATCTGTAGCTAAACCCTAGATGTAGTATTAACTAAACACAGGACGGGAAACCGGTTCCATGCGCAAACGAAACTACCCAATAAGAAGTCAAGCGACTGAAAAAACTATCAAAAAAGAAAATCCTGAGTGATATTAAAATTAGAAAAAGGTTTACTGTAAAAATTTCAAAAAAAGAAAATGCAAATTACAATCAACGAGTGCGGGAGGAATATTTTTTGAGTAGCAACTTTTGCTCGTTTACTTTCGAAATTCGACAATTTTTCTGTTTTCAATAATGGCTAGTGGTTGTTGCTTTTACCGGAGTTGTGTATCTATAGTTGAGGCAAACCTAACATGGCAGCGTCATAATAATGTGGTTAAGATCCGCGTAGCCTTCACGATACTGCCAGATTAGGGTTTCCGTAAATATATTATTAGGGTTTTCCTATATATTTTTTCTCGATTTTTCCATTTTGAGCTCCTGTGGTCAGTTACTGACTTGTGATCAATTACTGGTGAATTACCTTACTTTTTAGCGTACTTTTGCGTGAAAATAAAAGAAAGAAGAGAAGGAGCTTGAAAGAAAGCATAATATGTCTTTAAAATATTGTTTAAAACAAAAAAAAGACAAAAATAAATAAATAATTTTTAAAATATCAAAAAATAAAAATTGGGTCAAACAGTACACGATTTGGAGTGTGCTGAATTCGTTCTGGAGAAGGTATGTCGGTCCATATGTCTGTATGGATGTGGACAATTTTTCGTGGTCACTCTAACTCAAAATGAAATGCACAGAAACAATCGAAATTCGGTACATATGCGCGCTGCTACAAAAAGTGGGGTTAGTGGTTTTATGACGCCAATCGCCCCAATGGAGGTACAGCAGTTGAACTTTATCTCTTTAAAAGTAATTATTGTGTCTGAGGAAGCAATGCAGATTCAGACAAAAAGTATACAGGTACTCTGAGGAAACTGATGCTAAATTAATTTTGCGCAAATCGATTCAGTGAGGGTGAGAAGAAATTTATTTTCTCATTAACTTGAACAACAATACCTCATTCAGTAACTCGAGAATTCAAATAAAAAATAAAATGCTGCTGGACCTGAGTGGAAATAGACCTTTATTTGTTTTTTGGAGTTAATCGCTCTAAGGGCGCTAAGGTTGATTCCTCTTTTATTTCCAGAATCTGAGGATTAACTATTCCTCTTTTATTTCTAGGATCTGAGGAGTAACTAATCCTCTTTTATTTCCAGGATCTAAGGAGTAACTAATCCTCTTTTATTTCCAGGATCTGAGGAGTAACTAACTACAAACAAGTGTTAAACCTGCTAAGTAATTTAGGAAAAAGCTAATATAAGCGACTCTGATGATGATGTATATTGACTGAAAATATGGAAATTTGAAAAAGGATTAAAACGTAGCGTATACTTTAACGTAGCTCTGTAATTGGTGGGTGGGTCAAATTTTTTAATCGTCACCAAAACGGCAAATGAATAGTAGTAATTATAAAGTCATTTGGTTATAAAGTTAACAATTTCAATTCAAGACCAAACTTAAGCATGCCTAGATTGGTGTATGTAAAAAAGCAGTCGAAAAACTTTGTACTAAGAAATGAGTAAAATAATTCACGTGTATAAAAGTACAAATAACAATATTTAAAATAATTAAAAACTCATAAAACAGCTGTTTCGAGGCTATTAAAAACGAGCCTCTTCATCAGTTCATAAAAACGAAGAATGGAGTAGAAGGAAGTCTTCGTGGAAAGAATGTTCCACGAAGTCTGAACTTCGTGGAACATTCTTTCTTTTTATTAAGCACTTTTATTATACTTGGCCTAATTGTTACGGAGAAATATGAGGCCTAGTTTTCCTTATATCTCTGCAACTAGACCACATACAGACTCCAATTTCACTAAATGATTTGCTTAATTTAGCGCTGAAAAATTAAAATTCTAAAATAAAATTATTATTTCAGTTAGGATGGAAAACAGCAAATTTCATGTAATTTTCCTATTAAAAGTTTAAATATAAAACCCATTGTTACAAATTTTGTTGCCTTGCAACAGTAATGCTAAAAGCAAGCATAATGAAAATTTTGAATGAAAGCTTCTCTGAAGCAAGTATGAAATTAGCAAGCATAAATCCTAGAAAACAACAAGGATTAAATTTTAGTGCCAACTGCTTAAAATTTTAGACACGTATATAGGTTTTTTCCCTTTTAGTACCGAGAATTTATATGAAAAACTAAGGTGAAGTTTCGTGAAGGTAAAATTATTCTATTTCTGAAATTCATTTACACTAAAAAGAATAAAATAAAAGAATTTTTTTAAAAATACCAAGCACTTTCGTAATGCAGAATTTTCTCGGTCAGAAAGGACAATTTAAGAATTCCTGTAGTTTTCAAAAATTCCAAGAAAATGACACCACAAATGAAGAAAAGTGCGCTTCTAGTCATTGCAAACCAAACTTTCCCAATAAGAAAAATATGCATGTTTCAATACTCAAAGTTATGATTGAAAGCTAGATAATGATAAGAAATTCTCTTCATGACTTGAGCCGCACTTTTCTTTGTTTGTGGTGTCATTTTCTTGGAATTTTCGAAAACTTCAGGAATTCTTAAATTGTCCTTTCTGACCCAGAAAAGTTATTTTGCTTTTTGAGTGCGGTATGAAAAGTGCTTGGTATTTTTTAAAAAAAATCTGTTATTATGCACTGATGAATTCTTATTCTTAAAAGTCAAAACATGTTTTCTGAGTTTTTAACTCTTTTTAATGCTTTTATTTGTACTATTTTACACGTTGACTTATTTTACTCATAGATTTGTGTTTTACGGTATTTTGAATTTTTTCAAGAACTAAGGATTTTTGATGATTTTCTAGATTTAAGTAATTAGTTCAAAAAAATTTTAAAGGTTTTTATGAGCAAAAAAACTTTTTTTTTTCATATTTTTTTTATGAAAGTTGGTTTTTGTTTGTAGTTTTCTTAATAATAACAAAAGAAAATTAACTTTCTAACTGTTCTTTTAGCATAAAAAAACAAGTTTAAAATATTTCTACTGTTATATAATGGAATATGAATCGAAAGTTGCAGCTTAAACTTTTTTTCCTACGAAGCAACATTTTTGCGAAATATATATCCAAATGAGTGATATAACGTAGCGCAATGTAACGAGGAGTTACTGTATATTTTCGCTGTGGCATCTACAATTTGCTTGTAATAGGTATTTGTATTTTATCGTTTTTTTGTAGCCAATTAATTATTTTAGTCTGTCATTTAAATGCCATCCGCAATTAATGCACAACTTTTAAGATTCTTAAATATATTGAGTTAAAAAACCTTTTTTTTTCATGTTGCTCTGAATATATATGCAGGCGTACCTTGTATTACACGGTACTTGTACAACACGGTTTCAATATTACACGGTACCAACTATGCGATTATTATTACACGGTTACGATATTACGCATTACCAAACTTGAATTTAATACTACACGGTTTTGATATAATACGAAAATTATGTTTAAAAAAGATTGAATTTCATTTTTGTTTAATACATTCTGTTAATTTTTGATAATATCTCTAATATTTTTTCTTTTCTCTAATATTTTTTTCTTTTATGAAACTTGGTTTCGATGTAACACTGTACACATCCCTTGATTCCTATTATTTCTAAGCCACGTATAACACGGTTTTGATATAACACACAATATGGTTTTGGTACAACACGATACAAATTGATATGGTTTTTACTATGTACACGGTTTATTAGTGTAAAAAAATAAGTTAAAAAGTTTTTGTCAAAAAACGTCTCGTATAATACGGTTTCTATACTACACGGAACGATTTAATCGTGTTATACGAGGGACGCTTGTATACACTAATGATAAAAGTAAACATTTTTTTAAAGTAAAAGTTCTATAATATTTAAAATAAAAAAGTCTCAGACAAGTAAAACTGTCTTGCGATGTAAAATTATAAAATCTTTTACTTATGATAAAAACATCACCTTCTGTCTAAAGATTTAATAAACTATAAATAATTTTATACACTACTGTTCATCAAACACAAAGAAAACCACAAAAAAAAAGTAGGGAAACGCAAAAGTATTTTTAGATTTTTCAGTCCTTACATAAACTTACAGATCATCTCTCGAAGAGTTAAGATTTAAATAATAGCGGACTTGTGTGCCTGAGACTGCTTTAAAAGTTATCGATCTGTAAAAGTAACGGCGTATGAATTTATTTTCAAGCATTAGAAAAGGTCACAGGAACAAACGCAAATGTGCACTCCGTTTTTGACGTCAGAGAATCTTTTTTTTCTTCTGTTATCTACATTATATTACTGATGTTTTGTTTCATTGTAATAAAATTCTAAACCTTTTGACGCGAGACAGCATCTTAAGAAAGATAAGTCAGAACAATTCTGTAGTTTTCTTATCGGCACGTCTAAATTTAAAGCATTTAAAGATGTTTCGTTTTATATTTCAGGCGCTATAAATAGGCTCGAATAATTTATTTGACATGTTAATGTTCAATGATTTTTTAATGATACATTCCTGAGCTGTAGCCTTATGCACACACATATACACACACGCGCTAATAGCATTTTATCTTAATCTGAGAAATATTTCATAATAACAAACAGATCGGTGAGATATATTACTCCAGGATGAAAAAGTAGAGTCCGATAATGAAAAAAATACATTGCATATTCAATTTGTTTAATGTTCTCCCTCCTAATCTGTTGGATTACAGCAGAGGTCCCCAACCTACGACCCGTGGGCTACATCGGGTAGCGAACAGATTTCAGCTGACCCACAGTAAGCTTACAAACTGAAAGAATTTAATTTTTTTAAGTATTTTAAAATGAGACCACATCCATGACATCTCAAAAATAACCTTTGAGAGCATAATTTTTAAAAAAAAAATCGTGTATGAGGGGGATGGGGTTGGCTCTAACTGCACCATCTGAACTAAAATATTGTTGACCCGCTTGACCTCTAAATATTGATAAAGTGGCCCCCTGAGTAAAAAAAAGGTTGGAATCCCCTGATTTACAGGGTTATTACAGACCCATTGGTTTTAATTATTCCTACGACGGTAATGGGGCTGTTTCCATCGGTCAAAGTACTACTTTTAGTCACTGAAGTTGATAGAATAAGCAAAAAAACGAGCTGATGTGTGCATCACATGACTTCCTTTTACTCCAATTTAATGTCATTTTCCCATTATTGGCAATTTTAATGTGATTCAATTGTTTACTCTCTAAATATCACCAACAGTGGCCAAATTGAAACCAAATTTAAAATAAAAAAAAAAAAAAACATCGCCAAATTTGGCGACAAAACTTGGTGACCTTAGGACTGGCGATATATCGTCAAGAATCCGACAAATTATAACACCACTTGAGTTTAAATCGAAATTAACAATGATTTCCCCTCCAAAAAGGAGCAAAAGACCCCCTTAGGAACATCCGAATGCAACCAAAATGGAAGGTGCACAACTAGGCCCCATTAGGAGTCTTCGTACCTAATTTCAACTTTCTAGAACATACCGTTTTTGAGTTATGCGAGATACATACACACATACACACATACGCACATACATACGTACATACAGACGTCACGAGAAAATTCGTTGTAATTAACTCGGGGGTCGTCAAAATGGATGTTTCGGGTGTCTGTAGGTTCCTAGGCATATATCCAAGTGTGGTCGTATCGAAAAAAAAACTCAACATTCATTCGGGGATGAGAAAAATGGAAATTAAGGCCGATTTTTGAGTTAAAATTTTTTCGCGAATACAATACTTTTTTTGTAAAAGGAAGTAATAACGTGAAGTGGGAAAAAAACTTTCATTTCCCAACGGTTGATTTATTTTTTTTTAATATTCGATTTTGAAATTAAGGAGTGGTCTTTATGACGTCACAAATTATGTACTTTGACGCCTCTTCACTGGCGCGCTGAATGTTTGCGCTTGCTGTCTACCGCGTTTCCATGTCATGAGATTTCAGAAGCGAATTAAATATTGCGCTCTACGCTTGCTGTCAACCATATCATTGCCATTACATATGAGTGAAGAAGTAAATTAAATCTTGCGCTCTTCGCTAATGGCATCAGTGAATGGCATTTCATCATTTGTGATGTCATGTGCAGAAGCGTAAACAATGAAATTGTACCGTTTAAAATAATTGTTAAAAAATACTAAACTTTGTCAAATTGTTTAAAAATTGATTAACTCCTGTGTTATTAAGCATGCTTTTTCAGGAAAAAAAATACTTTTAACATTTCGGAAACGACCTCATTCAAAAGAGACAAACTGATCTGGGTAGAAAACCGTTAATTGCTACTGAATAAGACTTTTCCTACTTTTCCCTATCAACATTTATACACCAGTCCCAACCGGTTGCTAGTTTTTTTTCTACCGGTTGTAAAAAATTCTTTGTCTTGGTATCGGAGCCAATTTCCCCCAAACTTGTATCCTTGCTATCCTGGAACTTCTTCCGATTTAATGCCTTCTTCAGTGGATGAACCAAATGAAAATCATAGGATGCTAAATCGGAGCAACAAGGTCGATGAGGCAGTACCTCTCAGCCTATATCATCAATGGTTTCAAGGGCTAATTGAGCAACGAGAGGACTTGCAGTATCTTTATGGAGAATTACATACCCCTCCCCTAAGATTCACGACAGTTCTCTCTCATGGCTGACGTCACCTTCTTCTAAAGCATATAGGTGTAGTAGCATCTCTTAATCGTAAGCAACAATTCACGTTTAAAGTGAGGAAGTCAGATTTTCAATAGGCCGGCTAGAACGGTGCTCGTCAGACACTTTCTACAAAACATGCCTAGTTAATGGAAGCCACTTTTGTTTTCATTTATTTATTTGAAAAATGTATCACTAAATTGTTTTATTATCCGCAAATACCTGTTTAGAAAAAATATATTTAATACAGCTAACTTTATTTTAAATAGTACAATTTTCTTCAGTTCGTTTCTTTTACAGGATATTGGTATTGAGTTAAATAACAATCGAAAATAGATTGATACTTTTCTTTCACCCCTGTCGTGGAAAGTTAAAAGGCAGTATCTGCTTTTTTTTTTTTTTGTCTGTTGTACAATTTTACAGTACAAGCATGCTGATGTGGTTACCGCTGAAAAATAAGCTCGGGAAAAAAACATTAAATTCCATCATTTCCCTATTGTTAGGATGGAATCCTAACGCGTTTCTTCAAATACCTCAAAAGCTCATTTCCGCAGATACTACCCTTTATTTTTCAACAACAGAATAAGATAAAAGTTGTTAATTGTAATTTCTTACAGACACGCAAATTGTTTTTGAACGTGTTATTAAAATACATGTTGTTTGGAAAGCAGACGCAAACTTAAAGTGAAGTAATTTGCTCTAAATGTATCTAATAGTGTATTAGATGAATTTTTAAACTATGTCCAACAGTATAACGTAAGATATTCATACTTTTTGTCCCAATTTGGTTTTGAGCATTCTTATGGAAACAAAATGCATTTTGGGGCAAAGAAAATTACCGGAGAAAGATCAATCACTTGCAGCCATATGACCTAAACATTCTTTCTAGCTTTGATTAGTTACTTGAAAGCCATTGTTACGGCCATTACCTGTCTTTTTTCTACCCCTCGCATATTAGTATAAAGCCAGCGGATAACCTGTAATGCGGGAGTAAATACTAGTCACACACTTAGTTGATCTCCGTGCCATATCTTTTAATGTGTCACTTAAAAAGTTTTGATCTTTTAAAAAGAACGTTATCCAAACTTTTCAGATGTCGCAGAGTAACCTTCCATACGCAATGAAAGCTGATCAAAAGGATCATAAGCCCACATATTTTTTTTCAGACACAGCTGGAATTGTTTTCCAGGACGCAAGAGTTACCAATTATTTCATAAAACTAAAATAACTCCAGCAAGTATACAAAACCTTAGGGGCTGTCCATGCATTCAGGGAACGGGGTTCATAAAAGTGTGACACTTTGCTACAAGAGGGAGGAAAGGGGTAACAAAAAATGTGACAAGACACATTTTTATAGCAATATGTTAAACAAAAATAGCGTTATTTCTGACAGTAGGGAGAAATGGTAAGGTAAAATGTAAGTTTTTACTGGGGGGGGGGGAGAAGAAGAGTCAAAAATATTTTTTAACAATGTGAAATCATTTACCGACAGCCCTTTAGCGCTCTCTCTCTCTCTCTCTCTCTGGTTATCTCTCTCTCTCTCTCGGGTTCGCTCTCTCTTGTTCCCGCCCCCTCTCTCTCTTGTCCTCTCTCCCCTTCTCTCTCTCACACACACACACACTCACTTGCTTGCTTTCTCTCTCTCTCTCTTCTATTTTTATTCCTTAAAATAGCTGTCATGGAGAAGCCTCAAAATAATCACTGTAATTAAAAAGCATGGATATTTAAAAGTGAAAAAACCTTTCAAGAAACTATTCATAATTTCAAGTTTAAAGAGAAAGAAAAATAATAAAATCTTAACAAATTTTGGTTTAAGAAATCCCCAAAACGAGGAATTTGAAAGTTCTTCATCAGTTTGCTCCAAATTATACTTTTACTATTACAGTAAAAGACTAAATCTTGTAAAAATTTAAACATGGAAAGTGTGTTCTAATCTTCAGTTTGGCGGGTAAAACAAGCACTGGACAAAATTGACTTGAGAAGTTTCCCTTCTTGTTTGCGTTTTTCAGTTAAATTCAATGTAGATAGAGGCTTCAACCAGTTCGTAAAATGTGCCTCTGATTTTCTTTTCGCAACTGGAGAAAAAAATGTTAGTCTTAGATTGCAAGACTATTTTTATAATTATTGTACAACTACGTAATTATATTTTTCTTAAATAAACACGGAATACATCAACAAATCATGTTTTGAACAACTCTTTCTTAAAATGCTTAGGTTTTTTACGAAAACATTTTTAGATGTAGCTTTTCTACGTTCTCACTTTTCAATCTTGAATGCTTAACAAATTTCTCAAAATTTTAAATCCCCTCAACGGTTAACAGGAATCAAAAATATCTTGGAGTCAGCATAACCTCACAAAATTTAGAATATTAATACAATACCGAGTTACTTCAAGACTTTCAACATACGAAATTTTTAACGATTTTTACCGGCTTAGAACCAACCGGCTTACAACCCGATTTTAACAACGCATAAAAATGAACATCGGTAGTTGCACAGAATGCGTTCAACTTTATTCTATTGTGTTAAATACACGACAACGATGACATTATGACAGTTAAAATACGTTTTGTGCTGTCTCCTAGTGGACAGGTATGCAACTCAGAACATAACTGTCAGTAAAACTAAGAGAACATTTTTGACTCGGATCCCTTTATTTGACACTTTTTATATTATTTTTCTCCTAAAACTTGTTTTAATCGAAAGTTCAATTTTTCTTTTGGTTGTGTTATAACCTATTCTTGTTATTTCACCCTTCTAACGTTCAAGGAACTAGAAAATATATTTCTGAATAGTTCAAGACTAAGAAATTGGTTAGTTTTATGAAAAATGAACGAAGTAAGTCAGAAAAAAAGCCTGTTTTTGAAAAACTTTTCGGTTTAATATCGGTTTTCGGTTCCATAAAAAACGGTTTTTTTATGTTCTATAAAAAAAAGTTGTTACTACGAAGGACTAAATTCATTCGTATTAACCGGTGATAATACTACGTAGAACGTTTACAAAAAATAAAAAAGTTAAAATGTAAACATAAAATAATTTATGTGAAAAGAAATTCATGCATTTTGAACATTACAAAAGATGCCTCCCATGCAGAAGTTTATTTTATAAATTATTGATTACAAATAACTTAAGAATTATATTTTTTCATGTTACTGAGACATGATACTCCGTATAAAAAAGAATTCTCAGTCGTTGATAAAAACAAAATTTTAAGAACTTGATTTAAACAATTAATGTCATATTCATACATGGTTGATACTATTTTTTAAATATTCATTGCTCTTTTTTCAAAATGATAACAAATATTAATATTTTACTTATTTATTTATTTATTTGTATCAAGAGCTAAAAATAAGTACAGGAGAATAAAAAAAACTATACCTAATTGGTAATAAAAAAGGAGTAAAGAGTTATTTATTTCCATCTGTAGCCTTCTGGATAAAGTTCAATTTTTTTTCTTTCTTTTTTGCAATTAAATTCAGCTCCTAATAATGTCGCAACTAATTTATTTCGAATTTTGGCAGTCCTCTGCAGTCCCAGTTTGGAAATCTCGGCAGTAGTCCCCGTCCAATACCTGCCGTCATTAGGAACCCCAAAATCCCCCAGAATTCCATTCGTTCTCAAGATGGCGGAGCTTGGACTCCTGCCATGGCGCATTGATTGGTGTCGGTATGGGCGCGAAAAATTTTTCCGGGAACATCCATACATCTCTAGACGACTCTTAACCAAAAAAAAAGGAAAAAAGAGAGAGATAAATAAGTCGATATAGTACCATGCTTCAAGCGTAGTGGAATAATTTTACCTTAATCTATTTCGCTCTAATATTGCTTTGAAAATTTAACTTTAAAAATCATTAGTGCCTATCCCTTTAAAATGTGCTTTTCCCCCTTTAAAAGAGGTAATTCAAACGGCTAAAACATTTGTAATTGTCTTTATATTTTTTCTAGGAATACTGAAAACTAGAAAAAAAGGATTGTAAAGAAGTAAAAAGTATCAGTTGCTTAAGACAGAACTGTGTTTTTAGAAAAAACGTCCACTATATGTTTTACAAATTTTTGGTTTTTTCAACATTTTCAATGTAGGCGATAATAAGAACATCTCTTTAGTAAATGACTAATTTCCTTTTTTAGCTATTATTTAATTGCGTGTCTAACATGCTGATGCCGTTAAAATGTTTTTTGCTCAAATATCTACCCACACACAACAACTTTACAAAGATTTCATACTTATTTCCGAAATATTTGCGCCTTTGGGATGCAGATTACCAAAAATGGGAGACATTTGGGCTCCGCACATTACATACCCGTATATAAAACCATTCTCGTACATATACTCGTATATCATACTCGTATATCGATACCATACTCGTATATAAACTCTATGTTTCTATGTTTTTATTATGTCCGTCGAACAATCGTTTCCGATTGGCTGTTTGTAGTCACGTGACATCGATTACGTAATTACTATATGAGGCAATCCAGGCGGATAATATCGACGACAATATCGCTAAGGCAAGTAAACGGCAACATCTGCAGAAATACGTTTTCGGGATATTTGAAAAAACGTATTTTAAGTTCAATATTAACAAAAGGGTAATGTTGGAATTGGACGCTTTTTTTTTTTTTCCAGAAACCAAATAAGCAATCTTGCACAATAAATCAAACGTAATAATAACGAAAATGAAAAAAAAAAAAACCTTTGAGATTGCTGATCTTTACCTCACCAGCAGAATAGTGACACATCTCATTTAAAAAAAAAAAAAAAAAAAAAAAAAAAACACATTAGAAGAAATCGAGATTTTTACGCAGTATAGGTTTTAACCGATTTATTATTATTTATCGCTCGCGCAAAAGATTATAATGTTATGCTTATTAGTCTGCCCGTCATTTAGGAAGTCAGACGGGGGGGGAGATGATCCGCTCCCGGTTTTGAGAAATAAATGTACAGGATTAGCATAAAGGAATATCAAGGTTTAAACATTTTATTTCACACTCTATTACACTTAGCACTATAAATGATACTTAAAAATAAAGATAAAATATGAAAGTTTTTTTCACTAACAAATGTTCAATATGGGCTCCTTTCGTTACGCGACACATATCTATAACATACATTTTGGAGGGTTTCACTGTCAATTTTTCGTAATGCTACACATATGCAATCCTTCAGTTCTTGCAATGTTGGTTGGTTTGATTAGGTTTTTTGGCGAAAGGTTGTTTTTGACTTGCAATGTTGTATGCAATGGTGGTGTAGAAACAGTCTTTGACGAAGCCTCGTAAAAAAAATCTTTTGTGGTTTGGTTTGGGGATATGGCTGGCTAACGGATAAAGGGTAAATTATCATCCACTGCACAGCTAATTGCGGAACGTCAGTGGCGAAGCGCAGTGGGAGGGGGGACACCCACAGAGATCTTCCTTTAAACATTGTTGGCAATCCTAATACAGTAGTTAATACATGTGAAAGGACTTGTGAACAAAAAAGAATCTCTCCAGAAGGAATTTCTGGCTGCGCTAGTGCGGAACATGCACGTTTAAGTAGTTACGTGCGTTAAAAAAAAACTTTCACGGTTTATCTTTATATTTCTATATCATTTATAGTGTAAGTGCAATAGTTTGTGAAATATAAATTTTTAAAATCAGGATATTATTTTACGCTAAACCTGTATGTCCATATATACTGCCGTGATTTCTATTTTTCGATACAACATGCATTGAGTATATGCCCTTGAACCCCTCCCTCCCCCCGCGAAAATTTTTGAAATGACGGTCCTGCTTAATAGTTAGATTTTGCATTCTAAACCAATAGTGTACAGTCAAGGCATGAAACATTTTCTTCTAAAGTATGAAGTAATAATAATTTGCCACTTTGAATTATGTCATTTAAATTCTCCTGGCCACCAGATACGTAAACTTCCTTTGAGGTAGTTTTGTGGGCATCAATACTTATTATAGTTTTTCGGTTTTTCTTTCTTTTTTTTTTTTCTTTTCAAACTTTTCAGCTGTGTCAGTATTGTCGCTGGTGAGTGTTGTTTCGTCGCTTCAGAGCAACAATAGGATATTTTAGTGTTATTCCTGGGATTAGATGTCTTACTGTTGCTCTGAGGCAACGATACAGTTAAACCTGTGTATAACGATACTGTCTATAACGATAACCTGTCTATTACGATATTTTTTTAAGTCCCAACAGTATCGTTGTAGACAGGTTTTACTGTATATAATTTTCTGTTTGACACCAATTAAAATCTCTTTTCATGGAAGAGAATTTTATTGATATTATTTTGTTTTTACTGATTAGATTTGAAATTGGGGTTTTTTTTTTTCTTTTTTTCCTTCTCAGATTTATAACTTGTATTTCTTCATACATTTTGACACCTACATAATCGAAAAAGAAGTCTTTGAATTTAAAGAATTTGTGTTAAACGAAATATTTTCGCAGCATAATGTATCAGGTACGTAAGGCATAAGAATGGGGAGAAATTTTAAGCCTCACGGCTTTTTGCCATAGTAGCAGTAATTAGTTATAATTCACTAGCTGCAATGCCCAGCTTTGCCCGGTCTATTTTGAAAACAAAAATTGTGTCAAGTGACGCATATTCAACAATCAGGAATAAATAAAAGAAAAAAAATCATCATGCAAAATTTTCCCTCCAAACAATGACGACAGATATTAAAATACTTTTAAGAAATTAAAATAAAATGAGAAAGGTGGATTTAAAAATCGTAACCATGGAAACACAAAATAAAATAAGTTTCAGAATTGAAAATGAGAAAGATGGAAATAATGGATTCAAAAAGCGTTACCGTGGAAACGCAAAATAAAATGGTTAATAGAGAATGTGAATAGAGAACAGATTTTTGAACTTCATTTAATTCGCTTGTAGCTTTTTTTCTAATGGAGATAGAAGGTTAAACTTCCGACCATAGGTCGAGTTAGATCTGGAGTAAAAAAGGTAGCTCTTTTCAATGGTGTCAAAAAGAAAACTGTAGGACAATTCCTTCACTTTTTATTGATAACTTTAATGAAGAAAGTAGTGCCTAAATTTAAGCTAAGCCTAAACAAATTCGAGCTAAAAACGTAAATAACTCCCGCCGCAATTAAGTTAGAGCGTTGGAACGAATTGCGTAGAACGCGGAAAATTTTTCCCTTTCCAACGATATATAATATTACTAATTGCGAGTAATTTTTCACCCCCATATTCGGGAATTTATGTGAAAATTGGACCTAAATTGGAATAAAAAAAGAACTATTCATCGAATTGTTTTCGAACTGGTCTGCAAACTTTCTCAGGACTTAAAGGAACAAATTGTGAAAATTTCAGCGAAATTGGCCGAATAGTTCTCGAGTTTTGCGAGTTCAAACACACAGACGCTTTTTGGACACTTCATTTTATCTATATATATAAAATTGGAGTTTGGTAAATTTGTTCCCTAAGATTTCAGAAACTACCCGGCAGATTTGGCGGAAACTTTCACCGTTTGTTTAGTTTGGTACTGGGAAGGTTTATAGACCAGTTCGAAAAAAATTCGATTGATAGTTCCCTTTTTATTCCAATTTTAGTCCCAATTTTCTCATAAGTGCCCCAATATGGGGGTGGGAAAAAAACGTGCACATATTAACATTATATGTCCATCGAAAGCGCCAATTTTTCTGCTGAAGATAGCATCTGTTCAAAGTTTCTAAGTTGTATAAAAAACGAGTTATGAGCTTTTTTGTTCCCTGTTCGAAGGCTTTCATCAACCCAAGTCATTATTTAGTATGTCATCTCAACTCCCAAAAATATTTGTATGGTTGAATATTTTTGCGTTTCGTCTGACTTTTTGAGGCTTTTCTCAAGTCAAATCTTAAAGTAACGTTTTTCCACAAGATTGGCTAAAATTAAATGGATTTGGCTGATCATTTTACTTTTAAACGGAACTTATGTAATTAATGGTTTATTATTATTATTTATGCTGATTGGACACTTGCTCACTATATCCAACCAACCAGCAGAAATATCGCCAGAATTTTTTCAGAAAGATTTCAGTAGCTGATGCATTTGGCAGTTTTTTCCACTGTCGCTGTTTTTGAGCCCAAAGACTACGTAATAATGTTTCTCAGCTTTCAACATATAAACAAAATATCGCCAATCAAAGATACTTAAAAAAAACTGTGTAAAATAATTCAACAACTAAATTAGGCAAATCCATAAACCGCACAAAAACTTCCATTAATTTTTCTTTTTGCACGATTTCAAACAATCGCCAAATTTTACTACTTATTTTGGAAATATTTCGGATGAAACCGTTTAGCGCCATTTTTTTTTGACCAAAAGTATCTCAGCATCTGGCAACAATATTTCTATAATAAAAATTAGTGAGGAGGGGGAGTATTATCGAAAGAGTCCCAAAATGATTCTCGCAAATTTGGTAAGATTTTAAACTGCACCAAGTGCCCACAAAAATTTAAATTTCCCAAAATAACTAAAGCAAGTGTAAGGAGAACACGGGCGGCTACATTTTTTTAAACAGTTCGTACATCAATAGCCATACAGGGAAGGTTTTAGATTTAAAAAAAAGTACTAACAGATAAATCTTTTTAAACATATGAAGTTTAATTTCATATTTCGGAAATTCTACAAATTTGTATATGCTTAAATGTCGTGCTTTCGTTTCTGATTGAATACTATTTTGTTCTTTATACTTATTGCTATTTTAGTTTAATGAGTAAGGAAGAAGCTCGATTTTTAATCACGTCAAAAAGGTTTGTTTTAAATTCTTTCGCTTAAAACAGAAAACAAGGGCAAGTAACGATTGTTTCTCATAATTATTACTGACACAGGCAACGCCGGGTATTTTTGCTAGTACTATGTAGAGATGTAGCATTGTTTATTTTTAGCTTTCATTATTTTTATTTTGATTTTTTAAACGTAAAAATGAACAAAAGTTACGCAACTCCCCTTCATTCAACCTCGCTACTCTTCTAAAAGCTCAGCTCCAACTCAACAGAAACCGTTAAACGGCTCTTCACGTATTTTTGAGTGAGTGCATTAAATTTTTTACTTATCAAAAGGGTTTTTAAAAAAACTTACCAAAGTGTCTCTAATAACGCCAATTTCACACCTCTCATTTGTGTACTTAAAAATGTTTGAGGCTTTTAAAAGATGCAGCTTCAAGGGCCGTTTTATTGCTTTTAAGATGTTTTTGAGATTTTTGATTGGATGAAGAACAATCAGTTTGGTCAGATCATTTGAGAGAAGACAAAACAACAAAAACCCTTTCGGTTTAGCGATTTATTGGAATATCGTATTATTGCACGGTGCTGATTGTGTAAATAAAAATTTAAATCTTATAATTTAAATTATAATTTCGCTTTCTTTTTTTAATTGATAAGACTTTTAAAATAACTAGCTGACCGGTGCGAAGCATTGGCGCTCAACGGAAAAAAAATTCAGAAGTCCGGTTTTCTTAAGTATTTTTTGTTTTTTTTTCTTCTTTCTTTTTTTTAATAATAGCAAAAATATCTTTGTTTCATCGTTATCAGCAAAAAAAAAATCTCTAAAATGATGTCTTACTTTTACGATTTTTGATGAAGTATTAAGGAAGTTACAGTGTAGACACGAAAAACGCCTTTGAAAAATAACTAAAATGATATTGCTATTTACCATCTTTATCTTTACTAATAATAAAGCTGAATGTCCCTCTGTCCGGATCTCTGTCTGTCAGGATCTCTGTGACGCGCATAGCGCCTAGACCGTTCGGTCGATTTTTATGAAATTTGGCACAAAGTTAGTTTGTAGCATGGGGGTGTGCTCCTCGAAGCGATTTTTCGAAAATTCGATTTTGTTCTTTTTCTATACCAATTTTAAGAAAAAAATTTACGAGCAAATTATCACAACATGGAATAGTAAATTACGAAATCATCATAACGTGGATCCGTAACATGGGAGATCCATTTAACATAGCCAATTGGCGAGAACTTCATTATCCATTATTTTTTAATATACAGGCGAACCAAATGACCTTTTGATTTTCTACTACTCGCAAAGCCGTGCGGGTGCCACTAGTGTTAAAATAAATGTTTTCTTTCCAGATTTCAGTGCAACAACGTAACTATGGTTTGAAATCCTGCTCCCAGTGACTTAAGATTATATGAGGCACTGAGAAGCAAAGGGATGTAAGTGGACAATTGCAAGTTTTGAGTAAAACGCGCTTAAAGATATGTTCCTAGGTAGGGTTTCATTGAAATTTTTTTTCTAAATCATGCTGTATGGCAGCACCTACCAGAGCTACTAGTACTATCTCTTTCCCTAAGTCAAAAGAGAGGTTTACTTAATATTTTTACTGGTTATCATCAAATTTTTAATTTTGTCGCTTACATTCCTTTGCTTTTTACTACCTCATATATGCATGAAAGTTTCGATCAGGGTTCAGCTAAGGAAGATTAGTTATTCAAAAAACTACATTTTCTGTTCCATGGAAGGATCAATCTCGTGAGTTTCGAGTTATTAACAGGACGCTCTTATCAACTGAGCTACTGCTTCTCCATCTCAGAATGCTGTACACATAAAACAACAAAAAAAAAACTTTGAAATTGCCCCCCCCCCCTACCTTGTTAAAATATTTATAAAAAGTTAAACTTCCATTGACCGTATTAAAATCAATGTCCTAATTTTAACAGCAGCAGAACTGTAGCTCAGAATTAAACAATAAGTTTAGATTTCGTGTGAATTTTAATTTTGGTTTGAGTTTTGCTGAAGAAAATAGATCATAAAACGATAATTTTCGGCCCATAGGGATTCAAACTCACAGCTCTTGCATTATTAGCAAGCCGCTCTAATATGCTGCGCCATTGTGTCACAGTTTTAAAAGGCTTATGCATTGAAGCAATCCGTGATAAATAGCAGAGTAAATCTTTTTTTTTTTTTTGACAACAACACCAAAATGTGCATTTTCTCTTCATTTTTTGCCGAATGTGGTGAAAATAATTTTTTAAAACGATGCCTTACTTGTGTAGTTTCATCAGGTATTAAAGAAATTATAGCATTGTCACAAAAAACACATTTGAAACATAATATACAGGGTTGGCATGAAAGAATCTAGGTTTTAAAAATGTATATCTCATAAACTATTACACTTGCCACTATAAATAATAAATAAAAATAACGATAAGCAGTGAAAGTTTTTTTTTTTTTTTTTTTTTGGAACATACGTGACTGATCAAACGTGCATGTTCCGCACTATCGCAGCTAGAAATTCTTTCTGGAGGGGGTTTTTTGGTCACAACAGTCCGTACACGTGTATTACTACTGAATTAAGATTGGAAACAATGTTAAAACCAAGACCTCTGGGAGGTGTTTTCACCCCCAAAGCCCCCCACTTCGCTGCGCCAGTGACGTTTCGCAACGCTGGATTGGCCGTGCAGGTCATGATGATGTACCCTTTATGCGTTAGCCAGCCAGATTCCCAAACCTAACCCCATGTGATTTTTTTATGAGGTTTCGTCAAAGACAGTGTTTACACACCATCATTACCTACAACACAGTTTATTTGTATGTGTCATTGATAGTGCTAAGTGTAATAGTTTATGAAACATATTTTTTTAAAGCCGGAATATTCTTTTATGCTAACCCTGTACATAGATACACAAATTAGCAATGAAAGTTACAGAGAGCACTTTTATTTCTTTCTTTCTTTTTTTTTTTTAATGTCCTTGCCGTTTTCTTATGAACAGCGCTAAAAAAACCATACCAACGCATAAACTTATTTTACTATCTGTATAGATATATAAATCTGTATATGTATCCAGACCGCATGTATTGTACATGAATGCATAAATATATATGCAAAAATTACGTATTACGATAACCCCAAATTGAATACAAATTTCATAAAAACTGCTCGCTTGCTGAACAACGTGTAATGAACGAATTTCCAGTTCATTTTCTTTCTCCCTTTCAAATTAATATTTTTCAAAACAGCATCATAAAACCTCATTATGATCCGTGTAAAACTGATCGATTTGCCTTACCTGACACAAACAACTTATGAAAGCGTTATCAGTGTTTTTTCTTGAACTTTTTTTTTTTTTTTTTTTGCTTTATGTGTTGGCCAGCCAGATCCCCAAACCTAACCCCATATGGTTTTTTTATGAGGTTTCGTCAAGGACTGTTTATACACCACCATTGCCAACAACATTGCAAAAACTGAAAGATCGCATATGTGTAACATTTCGAAAAATTGACACTGTAACACTCTAAAATATGTGTCTTATCTGACATATTCTATATATGTATATAAAAAAAATTACGTATTATGAAAACTCTAAACTCCAAAATACTTTCTATTTGCCTTACCTGAGATAACTCATGAAAACGTTACCAGTGTTTTTCTTGAACCATTTTTTCTGTTTCTTCTTATTCTTCATAGCCCCTTGTCAACTTCATCAACTGCTCGTTCACCCGTGTATCGACAGAAATAAACACGCATAACATCGGACACCTCACTTAATACCAGATCTTGGGAAATTCTTTCATTCCTGCGAAGAAAAATGTTTTCTGTTCGCAGCGTTGTTACATCTTTTGGCGCTGCGGTTTAATAAAAATTGGATCTCTGGGGGCATATTCGTTTTCTTCCGCATGTTTCATAATTCTGCTTTGATTTTTGCTCCAGTTGCTTGTTATGATTCTTTTCGCATCCAGTGTCTTTATGATATTGATTGAAACTTCCTTTTGATTGAGAAGCTGTTGGGTGTATTTTCAGCAAAAGAATATTAGCGGATTATGAATGTTCATTTTAATGTAAGAACAAAAGTAACACTTTATTAACAAAACATATAAATCTCCCAATTTTGTTTCAAAGATTCAATAAATTAATTACAGGTAACTCTAAAAGAACGCAATTAATTGGTTCCATGTTTCTTTTTTTTTAAACCGTGGTGTTTCAGCCTGCAAGACAAGATACCGTTTCAAATGGGAAAATATGAAATAATAATGAATATCTTTTAAAAGCACAGAACAAATTTGCCTTTTATCATAACTTTCGATTTTATCAATCAATAACATAATTAGAAATAGTTTTTAAAAAATGATGGATCTTTTTCAAAGGAATTACTCCAAAACCGTTTGAATTGACACCGTGTAGTTCGTAGAAGGTATCAATGTTCTTCGAAACTTGCCTTCTTCATGTTCCGTGTTCAATGGGTTGTTACTCGTAGTTAATATTGTTTATTAATTTCATCCCATTATTTTTCTAAATCTTTCTTATTTTTTTTTTTTTTTTTAACTTTTTCGGCTTGAATCTTTTTTGTTCCTGGGATTATTTCTGCGTATTTTTGAATTATTTCTTAACGTTAAACGCTTAGATCCGGTAATGATGAATGGTTATTTTTTAAATGATATCTAACTTAAGAACTTAATTTGCCAGTGATATTTAAACGAATTCAATTAAAATATAGTTTTCATTTCATTTTGTTCGCATTTAAAGAAATGGATCTTTTTTTTCTTTTTTTTTTCTGATGAAACAGTTTTCAATAGTATCTTTTCTTGAAAATTACGGCTTCACACTTTTCTTAAACAAAAGATTTGTTTTACGATTATTTAACATGTTGTGATATATATTTTAAAAGATTGCGATTCGTTACAACTCTTTTCATAAACACGTAGTATGAGTAAGAAACTTGAAAAATGGATTGAAATTTAGCAAAAATCATCACTTTTATAGACCCCCCTAAACACCACAAACATTGTAGAGACCATAAGCCAGTTAAAATGAAAACCGCGCAAGTAATTCAAAATAAACTTATTTTTGATCTTTGTTAATGAAGAAACTTATAACTAAAGCCATTGGAAATAACTAAAAGTTGAAAATTAGTAGAAACACCCATTTTGTGTCTCTTCCTTAATTGCTGGTAACTGAAAAACATAAGACGGAGAAGAATGAAAAAAGTGCTTAATGGGAGAAGGCAGTAAAGAAAGAATACTGTAGTGTATAAAAGCTTCGTACTCAAAAAATGACTCAACGACTAGAATAAAGAAGCTTTCTAATGAAAAATTAAGCGGAAGTTCTTTTGACACCAGAAAAGGGGGGAGAAGAAATGTCCTTTATGGTAGGCGGACATGCGCTTATTAACGCACTATAACTTTTACTTTCCGAGGGCGAAACGCTCTATTTCTGCTGTAAAAGTGTTACAAGTTCTAGAGTTGAATAAATTCTAAGTAACTTCAAATTTACTTCAAGACAATGGATGCAAAACTTTATGCACCGGCGCCCCCCTCCCTCCCTCCTATTTTAGTGCAAACAATGTTCTGCCTCCTACTCCCCCCCCCCCCCTCAATTTGTTAAATTACACTGTAAATAAATTCCGATATGTTACAAATTATTTCCAGCTAGCTTTCCAAGATTTCGCGAGTTTCCACCAGTTTCCTGTAAAAAGGAAGTATTTTTTGTAAAAAAATTTCTTCAACTGCTGCAAGCTGCTCGAGTTCAGACATCTTACTGTTGTGAAAATATGCTTAGCGACCAGTTTCACGTTTTTATTTTGGTGTTTAGTGTGTTAAATTTTGATGCCAAAGTCATTCCAAAAAAAATGTAATAAAATATGAAAATTTTGCGAAAAAGATAAATTATGTATTTCTTTCGAACATGTTTCCTGGATTGCTACAAGTTTCACGAGTTCAGACTTCTCACTGCTGTGAAAAATATACTTAGCTACCGATTTCAAAACACACTCAACGTTTTTATTTAATGTTTACTGTGCTAAATTTGCGTGCTAAAACCATTCCAAAAGGTGCATTATAATATGAAAAATTTCCAAAATAAATAAATTAGACCATGAAACACCATTAAAAATTGTACTACTATTTAATATAATCCACCAAATAAGTTCTAAATGCACTATTGCCATAACCAAAATCTTCAAAATGCCATGTTATATTCACTTTATCGATAAAATGAGAAATAATTTGTCTGTCGCCTAAATATTTTTCCTGGAATGGGGTCGTTTCCAGAATTTTAAAAGTATTTTTTTCTGAAAGAGCATGCTTAAAAACATAGGATCTGACAATTTTTTAAATAATTTATTTAAGTTTAATATTTTTAAAAAATTACTTAAATCGGTGCGCTTTTATTGTCGTGTGACATCACATATGATGAAATGCCATTCCATGTTGCCATTCACAGAACAAAATATTTAATTCGCATCTTTACTCACGTGTATTGGCAACGATTTGGTTGATAGCAAGCGTAGAGCGCAATTTTAATTCGCTGCTTGATTATCATAACGTGGAAACGTCGTAGAAAGATGCGCCAAATTGCATCATTTGTGACGTCATAAAGACCACGCCTTGTTTTAAAAATCGGACATTTTAAAAAATTACTTTAAAAAAAACCGTTGGGAAAATAAAAGTATTTCTGAGTCTATGTAATTTTTTTTTTTTTTTTTTATTTGCTCGTTCTGTCCATTTCAATGACTAAAAGTAGTACTTCTGACTAAAGGAAACCACCCCATTAACATTTTTGTCAGTTCTGTTACATATTAATTTCCTTCAAAATATAATATAGTCACTGTACTAAATTAACTTCATCATTCTGTTAATCTTTTGAGAAATTCAGAAGTACGTTGCTCTGCTTGAAACTTCAGAGAAAAGTGAAGCTCGAAAATATTTCTTTTCACCTTGTTCGGGTTTTGAGAACTTGATAACATACATCTTTATACAGAAAGGAGAAACATGCCTCAGGTAACTTTAAGGAAGCAATAAAATTTATGGTTGGAAAGCCTGGCGGGCTTTCTCGAATTACTTACTTACACTTACACTCCGTTTTTATTTTATTTTTTCTTGGAGTCTTCTTTTTGTTGAATCCCTCTTTTCCAGATAGCAAGTGCCCGAAACACTCACCCTCCACTTTTCCAAAAAAGGAATATTTAAGAAAAAAATGATAGGAATAGTAATAACTCACTACATTCAGTTGAAAGGATATATTGGAATATTGCTACAAATATCTATGACTACATTCGGGCCTCTTTTTTTTTTTACTTTTTTTTTTCCTTCAAAAAAAAAAGAAAGTAAAAATTATATAACATTTTCTGCAAGTATTCAAGATAAATTTTTTTTTTTTTTTCAAATTTTTGCAGCTAATTTTTATTTATTTATTTATTTATTCATTATTTTTATTTTATTTTTTTTATTTATTTATTTATTTATTTTTGAATTAAAATCATCTAGTGAAAAGGTTTTGCTCATCAACAAAAGTATTGAGATAGCGTTTATATTTTGGAATTAAAATTTTAGTCACAATGTACTACATTCATGCTCCTTTTTTACCAAAAATAAGTAAATAAATAAATAATGATAATAATAATCATATATCATTTTCCGGGAGAAGTTAAATATATTTTTTTTTATTTTTGCAGCTTTGTTTTTCTTTTTTTCTTTTTAATCAGAACCATCTAGTGAAAAGTTTTTATCTGTCAACAAAAGTTTTGAAATAATGTTTATATTTTGGATGCAGACTTTTAATTACAATAACTACATTCGTGCTCCTTTTTTACCAAAAAAAAAAGTAAAAAATCATATAATATTTTCTGTGAGTAGTCAAGATTTTTTAATTTTTGTCGGTTTTTTTTCTTTTTTTCTTTCTTTCTTTTTTTTTTCAATCAAAACCATCTAGTGAAAAAGTTTTGGCCGTCAACAAAAGTATTGAAATAATGTTTGTGTTTTGGAATTATCATTTTAGTTACCATGGCTACAATCGTGCTTTTTTTTTACCAAAAAAAAAAACGAAAGTAAAAATTATATAATACTTGTGAATAGTCAAATGATTTTTTTAATTTATGAAGCAATTTTTTTTTAAATTAAAACCATCTAGTGAAAAGTTTTTCTCCATCAACAAAATTATTGAGACAGTAATTATATTTTTGAAGTATATCATTTTCGTTACAATAACTATATTCGTACTCATTTTTTACCAAAAAAAAAAAGTAAAAATCACATAATATTTTCTATTGAGTAATTAAGTGTTATTTTTCACTTTGAAGATATGTTTTTTAATTAAAACCATCTAGTGAAAAGTTTTTGTCCATCAACAAAGTATTGAAATAATGTTTAAATTTTGGAAGTATAATTTTAGTTACGTTGACTGCATTCGAGATCCTTTTTTAATAGAAAAAAAGAAAAAAAACGGAAGAATCATGTAATATTTGCTGCAAGTAGTCAAGTCATCGTTTTTTAAAAAACTTTTGCAGGTACTTTTTGCTCCAAAACCATCTAGTAAAAAAAAATAATAATAATTGTACCAACAAAAGTATTTAAATAATGTTTATATTTTGAAGTAATATTTTTTAATATAGTGAAATTTCCATTGCAACGAATGCCAATCAAACGAAACATCCGTTTCAACGGAACTAATTTTCAGCCCAATTTAATTTCCATTACATTGCATGAATTCTATTACAACGAAATTGCCGTTACAACGGATAAAACTTGCGATCCCTTGAAGCTGTAACGGGATTTCACTACAGTAGAATCAATTTACTCTTTCTTTCCCCATTTTTTCCCATAAAAAACTATATATTACGTTATTTTTTAAAAATAACTGTTTAACTACTCGTTGAACCTTTTTTTTTTTTTAAACCAATTCTTGGGTAAAAGACAGCCTGTCATTAAAAGTGGCAATCATTTTCAAACTCCAACTAGATATAGGACTAATACTTTTATCAATCAACCAACTACTAGAAACATAGGGATTATTTAATGAATTACCAATGCCACTAATACCGCTCTCTTAAAAATCATCGCGCTCAAAATGAACTTCCTATTATCTTACAACTAAGTCTATATTATTGACCGTCGATCATCGGAGAAGTAATACTTATAAAATCGATCTATATTTTTGTCTTTTGAGAGTTCCGCTACGATTCTCATTTTGACATCTCTCCGACTCTTTTGATCCGATCCGAGATATATGGTCGGATGTAACCGATTTTATCGACTTTGGAAGGATGAATTCTATTTTAAGTAACGCCTCAAAGGGAAGAAAATAAAGAGGCGAGGAAAAAGTCCTTTCAGTTAGTAAAACTTGTTTTTTTTCTCCTCCCCGTTTGCTTTCCGATTTCGGAATCAATTAAACGTTCTTTTCAGCTTCAACAGTTTTTTGAGAGCAATATAAATGTTCCCTTAATCGTCTTATGCAAATATTTTATGAACATCGAGGTGCACATAGAATTTTTTTTAATTGCTTTCCGAATAGTTCACAGATCAACAACTATTATTATTATTAATTTTAGAATTCAGTGGAACCTCAGAAATCAAAACTAATTGGAGCTGAGGCCTGTTTGGATTCCGATAAGTTCGGATTAAGCGGAATGTCCTTGTTATTAGCTTGATAGTGATCTGAAAGTCATCGTTTCAAGTTGAAAGTAAAGCAATTTTACTTCTGATAAGGCATGAGGGCTTTAGTGCGTCATCTACGTTATAGTAGCAAGAATATCGTTGGAAGACATTGAACATGTGCGACATGCTCAAAAGATCAATTTTCGTACACAAAATCCCGCGTCGGTGATACTTTTATAATCATAGACGACTGCATACATAGCGTGTCTGAAGGTTGCGTTATGGTACTTCCGACGACTTGTTGATGTACTGCGTACAGTATAACGGCATAAGAAAGTACGAAGCAAGTGTACTATTGCTAATATTTATTCGTATCGGTGAGATGTACAACTGGTTATAGCAAGGAACTAAAAATTCTGCGGGGTAAATTCTTATTACAAATATTTTTCCCAGTACCGCAAGTATTTTTGTCAATCTCAAATATTTTTGCATCGCGTCAACATGCCGATTAAGTTCGCTACGTCAACGAATGATTACCGAATTAAGTTCTACGTAATAAGGTACGTAGAGCTCTTTTATCAGTGTATTCAAGCGTTTCTTAAAATTAGCTTTCATTAAAAACTAACTAAGCTTTTGGATCGTAGTTATCGATTTTTTTCTTTTCTCAAATCTCATTTTAGACCGTCACTTCATTGGCTGTTCTGATTATCCGGAACTTCGGATAGATGGGGTTTGGATTTTTGAGGTTCCGCTGTAACCCTAATGAGCAGACAGCAGAATAAAACTATTTATTAGAGCTTTGTAAGAATTATAGTTCAGGAGTAGTGGTTAGTAAGGGTGAAAATTTACCATAGAAAATTCAGCACCTATACCTCTCTTTCCGTCTAAGTTTTTCTCTAAAATTCTTTTGTTCAGCTTTCGTTATAATTTTCTTAGCACGATATTAATTTTTCATCGGCACTAAATCTTGCTGAAAAAAACTTTGCCGAGCCGTACTTATCTCACAATAATGTCTAAATAATTTTTTTTTCAACCCTTTATATTCGATATGCTCTTTAATATTATTTTTAATGCTTCATCAATTGCATTATTACTCACTAATTTAATTCATTAAGCAGTTGGAAAGCTTCTGTTTTATCTCAATGAATTCTCTACTTGTTATTAGTTTTGCCGTGGGAAGATAAAGTGTAGTAGCTGCAAATTTATTTGCAAATTTTTCGTTTTTCTTCTCTCTCTTTTCTTTTCTTTTTTTTTTTTTTTTTTTTTTTTTTTTTTTTTTTTTGTGATCTTGGGCAGGTAAACGGAGAATCTGCAGAAGTGAGTTTTCGAGATATTTGAAGAAATGTTGTTGGATTCAATGCTAACAATAGGAAAATGTTGGAGTAAGAGGGTTTTTTTCGCATTTTTTTTTTCAGCTGAAACCAAATAAGCAAGCTTGTACAATAAAGCTAACATACGATAGATAACAAAAATAAAACGAGCTGAGGTGTGCATCACATGACCTCCTTTTACTCCAATTTTAATGTCATTTTCCCATTATTGGCAATTTTAATGTGATTCAATAGTTTACTCTCTAAATATCACCACCAATGGCCAAATTGAAACCAAATTTTTTTTAAAAAAACCGCCAAATTTGTCGCCAATCAATAAAACATGGCGACCAAAAGACTGGCGATATATTGCCAAGTGTCCGCCAAATTATAACACCACTTGAGTATACATCGAAATTAACAATGATTTCCCCCCAAAAAGGGCAAAAGACCCCTTTAGACACCCGAACGCAACCGAAAGGGGAAGTGCACAACTAGACTCCACTAGTACCAAATTTCAACTTTCTAAGGCATACCGTTCTTGAGTTATGCGACATACATACGCACATACGCACATTAGCACATACGGACATCACGAGAAAAGTCGTTGTATTTAACTCGGGGAATGTCACAATCGATATTTCGAGTGTTTATACGTTCTTGGGCATTTATCCACGTGTGGTCGGGTTGAAAAAAAGACTCAACATTAATTGGGGGTGAGCAAAATGGAAATTAAGGCCGAATTTTGAGTGAAATTTTTTTTGCGAATACAATACTTCCTTTTTTGTAAAAGGAAGTAAAAATAAATAAAAATGAAAATTCTGTAGTTACTGCCCTTTACCTATTCACGGCAGCTTTATTCTTTAGCTTTATTGTACAAGCTTGCTTATTTGGTTTCCGTTAAAAATAAAGCACGAAAAAACCGTCAAATTCCAACATTTCTCTGAATTATTACTTCAAACTGCTAAAATAAAAATTCGGTATTTATGCTAGAGCACAATAACCATCAGCTTATTTTTATACACACATTTGTAAACATCACAAAAACTGGAAAGATTATTTTTCTTTTACCTTTAAATCTAACCATTCAGCCAACTCTTATTGCTGAAAAATTGATTCAAACTATCCTTATTTTGATATAATATTCTTTTACGAAACACAAACAATTAATCTTCCAATTAAACCTATAGTAACGAAGTTCCGTTGAACTAATTTTATCAAATCACTAATTCCTAATCCTTGCAGTTTCTCCTTCAGAAGAAAAGAAAAAAATAAATACATCGTAACAACTAAACACAGATATACAGCAAAAGAAAAAAAATCAGAGTCAAGCAGCGGTTTGACACGTATACACGTGAAGGGTGGCGCTATTACGGAAGTTACTCACCCAAGCTCCTTTTCCTGATGCTCTTACCATTATCGAAAACCATCAATCGTCTTCGGCAATAAATCCTTCCGCGAGCGTTGTAAAAATTCATGGTATGGGCTATCAACTTTGGAAAAGCGTCTGTATGAGTTACTGAATAGTAACAACCAAGCTCGCTTTACGATTGGTTTTATCTCATTTTCGCTGAAAGAAATGTGCTTTTTCGCAGCCCCGGGTTCCGATCGTTCATTGTTTCTCCCGCGAAAACAGTGCTTCCTCCGGATCGATTCGTGTTCTTCTTGACGTTTATTTCTTCATGAACTTAAATTTACTTCGAATTTAGCTATCGTCCGTTCATTGGAGATGTCATTCGTGAATAAAGTAGGAAATTTAGCAGTTTCCATAAAAGTACATTGACAAAAAAAAAAAGGTAGCTGCCGTACATTTAAAAAAAATATTGCTTATGAGGAATTTTAAAATATATATTTTTTAATTATCTAGGTACCGCTCATTCATTGTTTTTCTATTGCTCCTGATCGACTTGTGTTCTGTTTGACGTTTATTTCTCCATGAACTTAAATTTACTTCGAATTTTGTTATCGTCCGTTCATTAGAGATGTCGCTCGTGAAAAGAGTAAGGAATTTTGCAGTTCAATAAAAGAACACTGAAAGAAAAAATAACTGTCGTAGATTCAAAAAGAATCTTGCGTATGAAGGATTTTAAAATATTAAAAAAACATTAACTATCTAGTTATCGCTCATTCATTGTTTCTCTATTGCTCCTGATCAACTCGTGTTCTCTTTGACGTTTATTTCTCCGTGAACTAAGCTTTACTTCGAATTTAATTATCATCCGTTCATTGGTGATGGCATTCGTGAATAAAGTAGGGAATCTAGCAGTGCAATAAAAGTACAATAAAAAAATTAACTGTCGTAGATTTAAAAAGAATATTGCTTATGAAAGATTTTAAAATATTTATAAAAAAATTAATTATCTATGTATCGCTCATTCATTGTTTCTCCATTGCTTCTGATCGACTCGTGTTCTCCTTCACGTTTATTTCTTCATGAACTTAGATTTACTTCGAATTTAGTTATTGTCCTTTCATTAGATGTGTCATTCGTGAATAAAGTGAGGAATTAAGCAGTGCAATTAAAGTACATTGACAAAAAAATTAACTGTCTAATTTTTAAAAAGAATATTGCTTATGACGGATTTCAAATTTTTTTTTTAAATTATTTATTTTTACTGCTCCTTCATTGTTTTTCTATTTCTCCTGATCGATTCGTGCTCCCCATGACGTTTATTTCTTCGTGAACTTAAATTTACTTTGAATTTTGTTATCTTTCGTTCATTGAAGATTTCATTCGTGAACAAAGTAGGGAATTTAACAGTGCAATAAAAATATATTTAAAAAAATTATCTGTCTTAGATTTTAAAAAATTTATTGCTTATGAAAGACTTCAAAATGTTTAAAATTTTGTTAATAATTTAGATACCGCTCATTCATTGTTTCTCTATTCCTGCTGATTGATACGTATTTTCTTTGACGTTTATTTATCCATAAACTTCGAAATTAGATATCGCCTGTTCATTAAAGATACCATTCGTGAATAAAGCAGGAAATTCAGTTAAACAATAAAAGTAGGCAATGACACAAAAAAATTAACTGCCTTAAACTAAAAATAATAGTTTATTAATGACTAGAGGACCCGACAGACGTTGTTCTGTCCAAACTTTGTTAATTGAAAAGTTAAAAAAAATTCAGTAAACTATCAAGTGTTTGAACCGTTTTGTTGAAAAAAATAAGTAAAAAGAAAATGTTTTAAGCTGCTTGGTGTCAGAATGCGTATATTTATTACAACTGGATTTATCTAATGCCCACTGAGCAGTTGTTTTATTAACTATTTTTCGTCCCGTACTTGATGGTTTGTTCCTTCAGCCATACTCAAAGGATAAAAAGCGTCCACAGATATTAAGTGTAAAAAACTAACTACTCATCTAGAACAAACGGGAAATCCCGCTGCAACATCCCCCATATGAAAAAGAATAAAAGAATCGAAAGGATATCGTTTAAAAAATGATCAAGGTAAAAGCAGTTCTCTGAATAAGCGAAAATCACTCATCCCTCCCCCCCCCCTCCCGATGTAAAATAAACACATTCTTCAACTAAAATGACTGAAAACTCTTTAAAAACGAAAAACAATTCCTTCCGATTTGAACTATTTCGCCAAATAAACAAAAAATACAATAAATTACATTAACAGTAGTTTTAAAATGTAAACAAATGATCACGCAACTCTATTGTTTATAGCCAAAGTCGCCAAGCCACCACGTTACTGTAATCCAGCCGATCAGTGAGCGAAGCTAACTCCGACCGATCAGCGGTCCGATCTTTTGAACCAAAACTTTTTAACCTTCATATATTATCTAATTTGTTCTCTCCACCAAAGATAAAGATCTCCCACTGCACTGATCTTTTGTGTACAGAATTACCCTGTTGTAATTTATCTGGACGAAAATGAAATTTGTTTTGTCTTTAAATTCCATCATCTTTTCCCTTAATAATGTACTGATAGTTAGATAATCCTTAAAGTATTTTTAAAGTAGACATTGGTGCAAAAACTCAGAAGGATTTCCGCCGAGAAACAAATGTTGCTAGATAAGGTACTTTCTGATCATTCGGTTAGGAAAACTTAAAGCACCGATCCGGTCACATGGTTCAACTACGACGACAGAACACACGTTTTGCGTGAACTTCCAGTACTTTACTTCAAAATATACCACGGGATCTAAAATCGTTGCTTTCAAGAGAGAGGTAAATGAAGGCTTAACTTTCTCTCTCTACGTTTTATCTACTCTCAATTGGCATATCCCAGTAGGAAATTTCATTATAAAAAGCAGAGTTGGCTTTCTTATTGTTATTTGGCAACGGGTTAAATATTTATTTCAGTTCTTGCTCAACAATAGGTTAAAATAAATGTTAATCATTTGGGAGATATAACCATCCAATATTTAAGTTAATTAATTAATCAACAAAAACATTTCCGATTCGATCCATCACTCGTCGAAACCATGCTTGCTACAACTTAACTACACGCAAAAAATTCGATCAAAATCGGTTCAGCCTTTTAAAAGTCTTACGGTGACAAACGTTCGCACAGAAGATTTTTATACATTAAGATATGAAATATTTGAAATTTCGTAAACAACTTGGGTTACAATTATTCATTGCTTCTCCCTAAAACAGTGCATCCTCCAGATCTATTTGTTTTCTTCTTGATTTCTTTATGAACTTAAATTTAATTCGACTTTTGTTATCTCCAGTTTATTGAAGACGCCCTTCGTGAACACTATAGAAAATTTAGTAGTACAACAAGAGTAGGGATCGATAAAAAAATTCGTTAATGAAGAATTTAGAAATACTTTGCAAAGTAACAAAAATTTTAAAAACTTTAAAAAATATGTGATTTCCGTTGTGAAACTTGTAACTCTGAACTATATGTATACAATTTTTAAAAATCATGCGAGTTCTGTTGTGAAAAGAAGGCATTGTAACTCCGAACTACATGCACGCATTTTTTTTTAAATGTTTGATTTCCGATGTCAAAAATGAACTTGTAACTCCGAAGCAGTGTTGGGGATTAATCAATTATTTTTTGAATTGCCTTGTTAATTGATCAAAAATGTAATTGCAATTAGATTAATTGCAATAAAACTATTAATTGCGTTTTGCAATTAATTTAATTGGATTAATGTACGTTAATCGTTTCTCACAATTAAAATAATTGCAATTAAATTTTGAAATTGTTTTATGAAACAATTAAAACTAACAATAACTTTATGTATCAATAGTACAGTGCAGGGTACAGAGTCAAAAGTATTATTCAATTTTGTATTTTCGTTCAGTGCTGAGATTGCTTGCTCGTCGCGTAAACTAGTCTCGTCAAGGCAAGCTTTTTTCCACACGTAAATATTTGTGTTTTAATTAAGTGTTTTAAGTTTGTGTAAATCATTGTTTTAGTTTAACCCATAACAGGGGAGGTGAGAAAGAAAGACATAACAGGGGGCGTGAGATCTCAGAGATCGCTCTGTTTAAAAAAAAAATTTAAATCATGTACATAATTAAGATACATTTCTAAAATTTCTCTCAGATGTCATTTAAACTTTTATTAGTAAAAAATAGGAAAAAAAATGTTTTTGAATTTTTAATTGAAATATACCTTTTCTGAAAAAATTTTGCTGGAGCCATAAGATTTTTTGGGAAAAGTCATACGCTGCAGTAAATAATTTATTACTCCTAATAAAGTTACTGTTGAGCATTGATCTTTTATTAGTTGCTAACATGTGTATTTAAAGAGATAATAATATGGTACCCGTCCAGCGTTCACGTCCCAGGTAGACCTGTCGCCTGCACAGTATATTATACAAAACCAGTATTTTTTTAAAGATTTAGTTTTAATTAAAATTCACAAAACAATTGACAATTGTTAATTGGAGCAAACTACAATTAACAATTAATTGTTAACTGTAGTAAACTACAATTAACAATTAATTAATCGTTAATTGTGATTTTCCACAATTACAATTGATCAATTGTTAGTTGTTGTGGTAAAGTTTATCAATTAATCAATTGTTAATCTTTAATTGTTCATGCAATTGAAATTTTGCCAACTCTGCTCCGAAGTAAATGCACGCAGTTTTAAACAGCTTTTAATTTCTGTTGTAAAAAACAGTACTTCTAACTCCGAGAAAAAGAGAAGTAGCTTACTAGCTTGTTTTTCTTCTTGATTGTGGTGCTTCTTGATTGTGCATAACATGGAGTTAATACGAAACCACAGTTAAGGAGCAAAACACGCTACTTCGCCATAGCAGACAAAAGAAGAAAGCATCGTTTAGTCTAAAGCTGTCCAACTGCAAAGAGCCCACGGGCCAGAATTCCGGTCACTGATCATCTGGCGGGCCGCAGTTTGAAAAAGTTAAACAATAACCTCTTACCTCTGATACAATAAAAAGTAATAGTTGAATTATTAGTTATAAAACAATGAAACACATCAATGTATGTCAACATCGATGCGGGCTGCACAATATGTGTTGGCGGGCCACCAGTTGGACAGCCCTGGTTTAGTCCCGAGATGGTGGACGCGTTACTACTTTATTCCGCCATTCAGAGATTTAGTCGAAACGACCTGGTCCTTTATAACCCGTAGTGCAGTTTCGAGATCAAGACTCGCAGAGATTTGTTTCCGTCCAGAATATGCGGCTAATAAGTTTTAATTTTCTGAAAGTATTAAATAAAATAATGGAGTGCAAGATTAATTCAGTAGTCAAAGGTGCAACTATTAAAAACATTTTTCAAAGCACTTGTTGTAAATGACTGCATTCAATCTCATGACATTGTTGGTCAAAGATAAATCACAATTTTAGAATGAAATTTGCAAGAATTTAAAAAGAGCCTTCAGCGATTGAAATGAAGCAATGAGTATACATACAACTAACAACGAAAACATAATACCGACAAAAACTTCACCTCGATTCATTTCTTCATAAATCAAAAATTCTGTTCGGATTTTATGCCTATTTTAAAAACAGAGAGAAACAATTTCAAAATGCAGTGCGTATACGTAAGGAAGATTAAATCTTCGTTGTAACTCTTTTCCCCTTCTACATTCCTTAAGTTTTACCAGCAATGCAGCTCGCTCTATTGATATCCCATCCCTTTTCGCTAGTAATACCCATCTTTAAAAAAACTTTACGTCTTATATCTGAATGATATATTCAAACATTTATTTTTCTTCTTCTAATCCATAAAATTTCCCTTCCAAGGATGCTCTTTTCCGTACTTTAAGCAAGTGTTTTTACTCTTTCGTTCAAAGCTTTTTCGATTTTTATCTGTGTAGACATTGCTTTTTCTTTCCATCGCGAAAAGGTTGCCAAGGCAACTGAAAACTACGATGAAACTGTGACAAGTGATTTTTTCCCGTAGGGAAAAATAGATTTCCCTCTCCCGATATGCAAAATGGCTACTGGACGAGTTTTATATTGACGCACGATGTTTTTTTTTTTCCTTGCCTGATAAAGTAAACCGACTTTTTCAACGTGTTAAGGTTTTGCAGGTTATTGCTCCTTTAATTTGTCAATGAGATTTTTCATTCAGTTGATACAACTTAAAAATACTAATTTCACTGCTTTCACATTAAATAGTGGTTCATATGGTGTTTAACGGGTAACATAATGGGTAACTTCCTTCTCAAAATAGAGATAGTGTTATATTCACAAAAGCAAATTCGCTCACATTTTGTCCAAAAGGTTTTTTTAACTAGGAGGCAGAGTCCCCTGCTCGCTGTCACCCGCCAACCCCCGGAGCTTCTTCGGATGACTTCACGATCGAAGCTCGCTTTAAGTGCAGATCGGTTGTGCTACGGTGGCGTGGTCGGTAGAAAAGATAAGCGTTAAATATTGAAGTTCGCGGAATATTTTACATTTGAATGCAACTTTTAATGCAATTTAATGTGTTTCTTTTATTTTAGGGAACATTAAAAAATTTTAATGGAACTCTTAGAATTTTTTGAGACTAATTTTATTTATTTGGCTTTATTTTCAAATTTTAATGTAGAACTTTTGGAATAATAGGCTGTGGCACCAGGAGTTTTGAAATTTCACCATGACCCCATTACAGTCTTACCACACTTTTAATGGAATTAGTAAGCAGCCAGCTAAGACAATTTAATCTGAATAACAAACTAAAACAAGAATCCTATCTAAAACAGGATAAATAGAGAACACTTTTAATCACATATTTTATTACATTAGATATATCTATGACATTCCGCAAACTGGAATCCCTTCAAATTAATAGATGGGTCTATCTGCTTATAAACCGGATATTTGCCAAAACATCTCTTTGGGGGGACAGATTGCAACAGTAGTATTTTTTTAGTCTATCGCAATTATAATCTCAGAAAAAAAATGTATTTGGCCAATACTAATATTCTTTACATTATACAACACCTCAAAATTGAAAATCATGACAAAATTTGTACACTTCAGTTGCATTTTGAAAATAATACTCTATTATTCAGTTTGAAATTTAACACTCATTGTGCTTGGACTATTTAGGGACGTAAAGATATGTTAGGCAGAGTTGCTTTTAAGTGGTAGTGGAGATTTTTCAAAAATTGTTGGCACCGAAGTCATTCTAAAAGGTCAACCTAAAATGTAGAAATCTTGCCAAATAAATTAGATCATAAAAATTAATGTTCCATTAAAATTTCAAATAACGTTCGAAATACGTTTCGAAAAGCAATTAAATTACATTAAAACTTGAATTAAAATGTCAAACGATTCCACATTTTTATTATGCATCGCCAGTCTCGACAAGCGAGGTACCTTAACCCAGTTGCATTTGGGTTGCTTGGAAACATATGTAACCCAGATGTTTACTTTCAACTCCAATTTAAAAAAAAAAAAGATTTTAAATTGATTACTTGAATGGAGGAAATCCTCAAAAACATGTTATTTGAAAAATTTTGAGAGCTCTAAGTTCAATTATATGCTTGCTTATATTCAACCTTAAAATTGTTTAGTTAATTTTAGACAACTCACTTCTCGCCACCTACGGCATCACCACACTAGTGTGGTGGTTCCTACGGTGACTCGCCCAAACCGCCTACAGCGGGTTGGTGTACAATAGGGTAGTTTCCGAAATTTTAAAAGTATTTTTTTCTGAAATGCCTGCTTAAAAAATGTCTGACCGTTTTTTAAGTAATTTGACTAAGTTTAATATTTAAAAAAAAATACTTTAATGAGTGCGCTTTTATTAACCGACTTCAAAAAGGAGGCGGTTATCAATTCATACCGTATGTATGTTTTTTTTTTGTCCACTCATAGCGTCTCACCTAGTGAACCGATTTTAATGATTCTTTTTTAATGGATAGGGGAGGGACTCAACTTAGGTCCCATTACTTTGTTTGACCATATTTGTTCTTTAGAAAAAAAGTTATGGGCAAAAAACAGTAAATTTTATGCAATTTCCCTAGTAAATGATTTTGTAGCGAAATTCGCACTTTTCATCCGTGGATAACGGTGGCTCAGTGGTAGAATTCTCGCCTCCCATACGAGCGACCCGGGTTCAAATCCCGACTAGGACAAAGTGAATTTTACTAAAATTTCGTTTTTACTGTTTCCCGTATTTTCTCGAATCTTCTATTAATTTCTGTATCTTTGCAAGTCTGGAAAGTTCCAGCACTTTCTCAAGTTGTATATAAGGAGATGTAACGTTTATTCGTGGTTCTGAATAAAGATCTCGAGTTGAGACTAATGAGTATTCGCTTCATTTGGCTTTCACATTGTCTTCGCTATCTTCATCTACGTGACAATAGGAAACGCATTGTTATAAAACTTTGGTGCCCCATAACAGTAATAGTAATTGTAATGATAATTTTGAATGAAGGCTTCTCTGAAGTAAGCATCAAATTTGTTCAAGGGATATTTCGATAATGGGGAATCTGGCGCTGTCGTCTCATTTTTGGCGTAAATAATTTTATTTTAGTAACCCTGCTGATTTATAGTAACCCTATGTGAATTATCAAAATCTTCCTTTCTTCAGTGCTATTGCTCCATAGTAGGAGTCCTCCATAGGATTGCTCCATAGTAGGATTGCTCCATAGTAGGTCCACCTAACTGGAAGCGAGGTGATGCAGTGATTAGGATCTGCTTAGCCTTCACAATGCTACCATTAGGTTTGACTCAACTACTCTGTAGTATTTTTATCGTTATCATCTATGCCGATAAGAGATGATCGGGGCTAAGTAAGAAAATACAGGATTGCATCATGAGCAACTTAGATGCTGTGGAATGTAAATTAGTTAGGAAAAACGTAATACTTAAATGGTTATAATTAAATTAACTACGCCTGATTTCCAGAGAGGAACAAAGATAAGTTTTTAGTGCCAATCGCTTGAAGTTTAACGCGTGTCAATAGTTTTTTTTTTTTTTTTTCTAGTATGGAGCATTTTTAAGAAAAAAATGTGAAATTTCGTGATGGTAACTTATTATTTCCGAAATACCTACATTTACACTAAAAAGAATGAAATAAAAAAATTTTGAAAAAAAAATAGAACCGACTTCAAAATTGCTCTAAAAAGTGAAAAATAATTTTATTCTTTAAACACCGTCGATAATGCTTTTAAACATAATTTTTGAAGTTGGCGCAAAAACGATAGATAAAATCATTCACAGCCATAACTCAAATACAACTATAAATTTAACCTGGACCAGTTTCTTCACTATCACATATATTATGCATTGATGACAGCATATTTGAATAGCGATATAAATGTTTCGTTCGTAACTTTGGATGCTTTTCTGAAAAAAAATATGAACGAAGCATGGTTACACTGGATTTTACGTTTTGTTTTTGCGCCAACTTCAAAAATTATGTTTAAAAGTATTATCGATAGTGTTTAAAGAATAAAATTATTTTTCACTTTTTAGAGCAATTTTGAAGTCGGTTCTATTTTTTTTTTTTTTTCAAAATCTTTTTATTGTTTACGCTTCTGCCGATGACATCACAAATGATGAAATGCTATTCAGAGAGCACATTGTTTAATTCGCTTCTTTACTCACGTGTACTGACAACGATATGGTTGATAGCAAGCCTGGAGCTCAATATTTAGATTGCTTCTTGAGTATCATAACGCGGAAATGCGGTATACAGATGAGCCAAAGTGCGTCATTTGTGACATCATAAAGACCACGCCTAATTTTCAAAATCGGACAGTTGCAAAAATTAATTAAAAATTAAGTGTTGGGAAAATTAAAGTTTTTTTTTTTTGCTTCATGATATTATTTTTTGCTTATTCTATCAATTTCAGTGGCTAAAAGTAGCACTTTTGACTGAAGGAAACAACCCCATTCTGTCCCTCTGAAGTACCAAAGTACATTGCCGAAGACGGTGTACGAAGGTGCTGAAGGCGTAAGTATGTACGTACATACGCATGCACATACAGATGTTACAAGAAAACGCTTGATAATTTATTCGGAGATCATCAACATGCTCTTTTCTACTGTCCATACGTTCTTAGGTACATGTGCGCAAGTGCGGATGGGCCGAAAATCCAACTCACAACTCAACATTCATTTCGAGAAGCGTAAAATGGAAATTTAGGTCGAAATTTTGGGGTGTTTTTTTTTGCAATTTTAATACCTACTTTACTATGTAAAAGAAAAAAGGTAGAAGTTAAACAAAATAAAGGGCCTAAAAAATAGAGACGTAACCATGGTAACAAAACAAGAAGTTAATTTCCGTTGCGAAAATAAATTCCATTAATCTTTAGTTTTATTTTATTCTCGAGCTTTATCGCTTAGAATCTTATGGCTTGCTTAAGGTAAGCCTCAAATTCCCCCCCCCCCCCGTTGCTAGAAACATTTCTCACTTCAACGAAAGAACAACGATGCAAATGTCGAAAATGAGACTAATTTTATCCTACTTAAAAGTTACTTACTTACTAACTACTTTTTTCCTCGTTAATTAATCGTCTTCGTTCTTTTTACCGTAGGTAGAAAATGTTCTAGTTCTAAAAATTTATTTTTTTCTGCTCTTTCAAATAAAACCAAAATCGAAACGATGCGGTTATTATTTCTAGTAGAAAGATTCGTTTTTGGGTCAAAAAACTAAATTTGGAATAAAAAAAGACTTATTCATCGAATTTTTTTCGAAACGATCTATAAACCTTTCCAACAGTAACTTAGATAAACTGAAAATTTCAACGAAATCGGGCTAGTAGTTTCCGAGTTTACTCCAAATATGCAAATTTGGAGTTTGTGTTTTATTTATATTAAAGTAGATTAAAAGTCGTTTAGTTATTTTATTTTAGCACTATCTTACATGATTTTTAAAAAAAAAGAAAAAAATTCTTTTGAAAAATAGCGCTACGTAGGAAAGCTTCTTCTTTACTAATAATAAAGCGGAAAGTCTCTCTGTCTGGATGTCTGTAGGATGTCTGTGACGCGCATAGCGCCTAGACCGTTTGGCCGATTTTCATGAAATTTGGCACAAAATTAGCTTGTAGCATGGGGGTGTGCACCTCGAATCGATTTTTCGAAAATTTGATTTTATTCTTTTTCTATTTCAATTTTAAGAAAATTTTCCGTAGCAAAATTATCATAAGATAGACAAGTAAATTACGAAATTATCATGACGTGGAATGGGAGAGCGAATGAACATAGCCAATTGGCGAGAAATTCATCATCCATTATTTGTAAATATATAGACGAACAGAATGACCTTTTAATTTTCAACTACGGGCAAAGTCGTGCGGGTACCACTAGTTAAAACTATTCAAAAACACTGTGTTGAATATTCCGTAAAATATCGTTACTGTTTTACGGTCCTGAATACTTCCTATAAGTGGGTATGTTTCCGAAGAGGGAAAAGTAGAACTGCAGTAGTATTCCTCACTTTTCCCTGAATTCGATTTCAACTTTTGTTTGCCAGTGAAATATATTTTTTTCCTCCCTCCTTCTCTCCCTTACCATTTTCACTGTGCCTTTCTTTTCATTTTTTGTCTTTTCTTCTTATTCCTTCTCTCTATTCCACTTCAGCAGCTTCTTTTTGGACGTGCACAGATATAACACTATTTCCATCGCAGGAGCTTTGTTTTTGCTTCAATGGCCTCACAAACGACGATTATGCTGATGCCTCTGTTACTTTGCATACATTTCGGTGGAAGAAGCAGAGAGACCATTGATTATAATATGTCGAGCTCAGGTTGTTATTACTGATGAGGACGGAACACAATTTTACCTTAGTCACAGGCGTACCTAGCATGGGTGACACCCGGGGCTGTAATTTGTGGTGTCACCTCCCCCCCCCCCCACACACAAACGTAATCTAGGGAGGAAAAGTTTTTGATATTCAATGTAAACGTGACATTCATACAATTTTCAGAAACAACTGCAGTTATGTTTTTACGAAATTTTAAATAGGATAATGTATAAAAAACAAATAAAAACATGAACGCTTTTAATATTACTTACCCTAGACGCATGTGTGCGTCTAAAGTCAAAAAGGTAACGGAGGGTATGAAATTGATGGCTCCTTAATTATTTCAAATGTATCTCAAACGCAGGGAAAGATAATGGGTTTGAGTTAATTGGTAGGAAAACATGAAAATTACAAAAACTAAAACAAAATAGAAGATGAAAAGAGCGAATTTTAAAAAAATAAATGAAATAATTTAAAAAAAAACTACTATAACTGCCAAAGTTAGTTTAGAATACAATTAAAAAGAGAAATTAGGTGAAGAAGTAGAACAAGTATAGAACAAATTTCAGGTATTGAAGCCCCAGGTTCGTTGCCCCTCTTTAAAATAATGAAACCTTGGTAAAATCTGTTAGTCATTCAAAGCGATCTTTGTCATATTTTCACAAAAGAAAACTGCTGCTGTGAACAATTTTCTGGCATGAAATTTGATAAACAGATACTCCTAGATCTTCATGTATTACATTTGAATAAAAGTGCTACATCATTGATACAGAAATATTTCTAAATATCACAGCTTCATGCAAATTTCAAAGCTATCACCATCCGATTGCACAGTCATGTTATAAAGAGTTATAATATTTGAGTAATACTTTTTTTTTAAATTCAGAAGCTATAGCAGGTGTTAAGCAACAACCTTTTTTTTACAGTAAAGGAGGGAATCGCTTCCAGCAGAACATGTTCCAAAATTGTTGACTGCACCTGGAGAACGGGTTCTTGAAGAATATGACAAACAATGGTATCACGAGAAGTTACATGCAATGAAATTGAAAATTAGGAGTATTTAGTAACTGTCAAGATTCAAGCAGTAAAATATTGGAAATAGCCTGTCAGTGTGGCTGAAATTTATTATTCACATGAGAAAAGAATAAAATATTTAGCGCACTAGATGTAGTAAAGGCAACAGGACTTTTTATTTCATGAAATACATCAAAAATATAACAATTTAACTTCTTTTCTAGTATTTTAAATACAATTTTACAATTTTAAATGCTAATTTTATTTTCAAGGAGAAATAATTTATAATTACAGCAATTTATTGTAAATGTAACATCAGTCACAAAATCTTTGTATCATCAGTCACGGGTGTTAAATAACTTTTATACTTTTAGTTTTTAAGTTATTTCAATAAAACAAAGTGTTTTCATCAAGTATAAAATCTCTATTTTAAGGGGAAGAAGTCTGTTTAGATTTATAGACGTTATAAGTTTGAAGAGAATTTTAAATTATATATAAGTCATTTTACTCAATGTGTCTCTTCATAACATCAGTCACGTTTTTTTCTGTTCCCCTTAATTTCATACAAAACAATTTTCCACATGTCTGAAAACAAGTGTGGGGGCAGTGATGTACCATATCATGATATTTTAGATCAACTTCAGAAGGAAAAAAATTTAATTTCAAGACAGTGCTGAATTTATAAATTAAAAATAGAGTCAAATTGTAACGTCCGTCACCGTGACAGACCCTTTTTCTCATTCTTAGTTTTATTTTGTAAAAGAATAGTAGCTATAAACGGGTAAATCAAATCAGCCACTGCTGCTTGTCGACATTTCCTTCAGTAAAATAGTTCTAGTTATAACCGAATATTTGTTTATAACTGTCACGCCCTAGCTGGGGCTGGGACCATTTTAGATAAGTTTCAGTTGCTTTTTTCTCGATTTTTTATTTTAGTTAGATTATCCTCAGAGCCTATAAAGCAAGAAAATGCGAAATCCTGCCTGAAGTCATAGAAATGAAATAAAAGGGAAAAGAGAAAACCTGATTGCCCTAATCCGGATTAAAAAGAAACAAGGGATTGCTTAGTGTCTGATAAAAAATAATAAGTAAAGCTTTTTTGGAAGAAAAGACGTGAAGTAGACCTAAGCAGTATCTGTCTTTTTAGTTTTATCTCGGTTCTTTAGGAGACTTAAAGATGTTATTTCATGAAGCAATGTTGCTCTTTTTTATAGTAAAATTCTTCAACTTTAGGTTTAATAGAGGATCCCATGTGGGTTTTTTTAGCTGTTAATATGCATGCTCAACAATCATCAGTACTAGAAGATAAGCAAAACCAAAAGAAAATAGTGCTAGGTAGTGTTAAACAAAGACATTTATTAAAAAGTCTAAATATGCATGAATCAATATTACGCTAGCTTTGGCTCATGTCGAATACTGATCAAAGAGTTAGTTACCCAGTCTTTTTTAATGCTTTGCTTCAACTTTTTTCATGGATTCATTTTAAGGAGTTAAAAATAGCCAGCAAGCTATTTTTAAACAAAAGATTTATTTTGTTATCATAATATTTACCATGAGTTTTTTTTTTTTTTCGCTTTGGGGGATGGGAGAGAACATAGTTTATGATGCGTCATTATTAATTATTTCAGTAATTATCATAGTCACTCTGATTACATTCTTTAAGATAAAATAAAAAGCTTAAATGTTGCGTAATTACTGCATTGTGTATTTCCGTTAAGCCAGTGCGCAACAAAATGAACTTAAAGAACTTCTGATTTGGAACGTCAGTAAAAAAAATGAACAAAACAAGGAACCAAGAACTTTGTTTCGCTATAGAAGTATACATATGGTAAAATGACTCTTCAAGTTTCAAAGTACTATTAGTTAAAACGTTTATATCAATACAGAAGCATTTTGAAGCCTCTCGATCTGCGAATCTTTTAACTGCCCTTGGTTGTTACCATCCCTTTATATAAGGTATCTAAGACTGAGACGTTCTTTTCCAATCTGAACTTATTTCAACTAAAATTCAAAATCTAGTAACGAACTCTTGGTGCTGCGAGAACTAGATTATGATTCTCAATCGCAAACAAAACTATTGTAAAATTTATTGTTCGTAAAAACATCCTTCAACAAAATCTCAATCTATGCCGTATCGAGAATATCTTGTTCTTCTTGAAATTCTTTGCACTCGTCATCATCATCACTGTTTTTATTTTATTTCTTTTCTTTTTTTTTTTTTCGTTTGCTTCAACTGAAACTCCTCTACGTTATCCTCGGGAGCAGGCATCTCGAAAGTGATAACTTTGACCTGACACATAATTTTAAATTGCGTCCCTAATCTTTTCACATTTTCAAGTTGTTAATTCCCTCATCTTCCTCCTGATTGATTTATCCCCTTTAGGAAAAGTCCAATGAATACTTGGGTCGTCATCGATAATGAATGTTAATATAATGTTTTCCTAATAATTTTTCAATAAAAGTATCCCTTCGAGTATGTTTAACTTAACATTTTAGTTGGAGAGGTGGAAGTCAATAGAAATTTTATAAATAGCAAAAATGTTACTTGCTATAACTGGACTTTGCTCGTTAAAAGCTAGTTGCGATCATTTAGACTAACGTTTGCCAAACAAGAATCTCTAACTTTTTCGTCAATAAATCTTGAGTGTTCGTTTAATCAGGGCTCGTTATAACTAAATCGGATCACATGGACTTACACTGTACCAAGCAAAAATCTCTAACTTCTTCGTAAATAAATATTTAGAGTTTGTTTAATCAGGGCTCGTAATAACCGATCCCGATCACATAGGCTAACACTGTACCAAACAAGAATCTCTTACTTCTTCGTTAATAAATCTTGAGTTTTCGTTTAATCAGGGCTCGTTCTAACCGTATTCGGCTTTTTACTTCTTATATGAAGAAAAAAATCATTTGGATATTTTCTTATTTAATTTTCTACTGAAACAATCTTTATTTTTCCGTGAACTAAGATCCTTTAAGATTGCAATACCGGATCAAAAATTCAATACCGGTATCAGGTATATTTAAAAGGTGATACCGGAATACCGGCATTAATACCGGTATTTGAAATTTCTCAAAAAATTCTTGAAAGCATATCGTTTTGCTGTTGTACATCATTTTATAATACTGTTATTTCATAATGTTATACAAAAATTGCATTGTTTATGAAAACGTATTGGGAACACATATAAAATAAAAGAACAAATCTCAGAATAAAAAATCAATAATAGTAAAAAACATAATGCATCTAATGAATTGTCTCTAAACCTGCAACTCATTTAGTGCTCGTTTTTCCTACAGTTAAAAATACTATTTCTGAATTCAAGCAGGTCGGTGGTCGGTACTATTGACAACGCGCGATACACCTCTTCTAATTGTCTTCAACTAATTCGGTCTCTTGCGCGTTATTTTTGGAAAAATCCTTCAGTGTGTGTGTATTTCTTGTATTTTGTGTCCTATTATTATAAGTTTTTAAAGATTTATAGCTAGTTGTATTTTTTTCCGAGATACGACACTTTTCCAATATTAACAGCACTTTCTCTTGTGCAGGAGCGCTTTGATTTTTATCATTAGCCCTTTGGTTTGAAATTTACGATAAGCTTGACTAAATTTGATCATGTTAGTTTTTCATATTCGTTTTCGCTTTCTTTTTAAAATTCTTTACAATTATAATGATGCAAATATCTGAAAATATGTTTCAAATGCTTAGGTTCAATGCTTAACCTCTATGCAAATTTTCAAGGCACTATATAATTTCTAAATATTATCTTGCCAAGTACAAAGCGAGACATGACAACAAAACAATACGGGACAACAAACTACCATTTGTTTTACTAACAAGAAAAAAGTTTTTTTTTTTTTTTTTTTTTTTTTTTTTGCCAATATTCAGTGCAGTTAAGACAAATATCTAACGAAAATATCACGAAGTATTACTGCAATTGATGGTTGGAATAAATTATTCATAGAGCAAATGCATTCGAAATTACACTCGAAATTAACTTTCCCTTAAGGGAAAGTGAGTGATCAGGGAAATAGAAAAAATAAAACATGGTGTACAAAAACGCACAAAAATTCGATTCATCTGACTATGTAAAAAGAAAAATATCATTTTGCAATCTTCCCGCTACTTTTTTTATTGATGTTCTATTGATTCTGTGCTTTTGAAGCCAAATTTTTACATTAATAGCTTGATATGATAGTCCTGTATCACGGAAAAAGTAATGTACATTTAAAATATAAGTAGATTTTTGAAAAGTTAAATTGAAAATTCTTTAATTTAAACTATTATTTTCAGCTAATACCGAAAATACTGGTATTTTACATCAGCAAATACCGGTATTACGAATTTACAAAATTGCTCGAAATACCGGTATTTGGTATACCGGTATTGCAATCCCTAGACCTTATCTACGCTATCGTTTTATGCCATGATGAACCGTGAATTTTGTAAATGTAGTTTTCTTGCAATTGCACTCTTCTTGCAGTAAAGACAAATAGTGCAACTGTTTGGATAACTGTCGAACATCTGGTAATGCGGCTTTTCAGATCCCTGATAGGCTTTTTGCAACAGTTATCTTCTGGTAAAGCGTTTCGCAATATTTTTTAACCCGCGGACCGGTGAAATTTTTGGAGGAAATTTTGCAGACAAATAAGGTTTACTTTTTTCTTTAACTTTGCTGCTTAAAATGAAACTGTTACATAAGATGGTTCTAAGATTTTTATTGTTATTTACTTACAATAGTATTCCAATGTAATAAAACTAAGTAAACAGAAATGTTTGAGAAAAATCACTGAAAATTTACAAAAGTAATCGGGGGGAGGGAGAATTATCGTAAAAAATATGGTATAAAATGTTAAATAATTGTCATTATCATTCATGTATTCTGACGTGCTAAGCACAAAAGTCGTATCTATACTTTTTATCAAAATTGAGTTACGGTCACCAAGTAGTATTTTGTCACATATTTCACCTAAATACAATGTTTTACGGCTATTTGTGAATAAGAAATTTTTAAAAAAAAAAATTCTTAATACATGAAGGTGCAAAACTAAGCGCCTATTTCTCATTTTGAACTCGGTCGACTTTTGCGCTTAGTGCGGCAGTATTTGTATTTACTTTTTTCTTTATTTTTTACCATTACTATTATTAATTTGAATAGGAGAAATTAATTAAGGCGGATATATATACAGTGAAATCCCGTTAAAATGAATATCAAGGGACCTCAAATTTTGTTCTTTCAAATAAGAACTTCGTTCGAATTCAAGCAATGTAATGGAAATTAAATCGGGATGGAAAATGTATTTCGTTGAAACGGATATTTCATTGTATTGATATTCATTATAACGGGATTTCACTGTGCATAAAAAAGAACCTGACAGTTGTTTCCGCGTACCGTCCATTAGACCAGTGATTCCCTGTTATAAAGCATTTGTCACATCTCTTCTTCCTGTTTATAACCCAATTATCTATTGCATTTCTTCTTCCTGTTTGTAACCAATTAAGTCTAAAATGCTCTATACGATCAAACTGTGCATTGCTATGTAATAATTTTGAATTACAATACAAAACAAAATATCAATTTAAACCTAGATCAATCAGGGATTTACTCAATTGAATATGAAATGTGACATTTTTAATACATACACAAGTAAACACAATTGATATTTTATGCAGTTACTTCTTAACAACCTTTTCCGTCGTCAATGCACAGGAAGTGAAACAAAATTATTTTGATGATGCTACATTTTTTAAGAGGATTTCAACAAAAGAAACTTTTTATTTTACTTTTTCCAATGAAAGTTCATGGTTGAAATAGCGTAATCGGAATGAAAATCCCGAGTTTGATCTTTTTATTGCCTTCCGAACAGAATAGAGCTCCGTGAATCTTTTCGCGCAGGAGGAAAATACTGTAATCGCACTAATAAATGCTCCAAAATAATATACAAAGTCGAGTAAACAAATAAAGGAATTTCCGGTCGTAACTGTCTGGACGAAGTTGGTGTTATTTCTACGTTACCAGACACGATTTTTCTCATCTCATATATTCTAGTGACTTAGATGTAGTTGTATTGGTTGGCGCCAAAACTCCTAGCTCGATGACTGGATGAAAATTTCTGGATCTTCTGCTCGTCGTTACTATGGTTACCACGAACTAGCGTTCACGTGATCGATGGTTAAGTGACGTCATTCCGACTGAGAATGTCTGAAAGAATGGGCCTGATTTCCGATCATTACGGCTGGAGTAAGAAAAGAGGGAAAACGGGAATATTTTTGTACGTCACATTCTGGGAATTCTTATTTCCACTTTTTGGGAAAATTTACATTGCGTGGGCGTTATTCTCTGTCTTTTCATTCACTTCCTGCAATGGAGTAGCGTTCTAAATCAGGTTGCTACATATCACACGTCGGAGTCGGAAAGATTTTGGGATAAAGGAGTCGGAGTCGGGAGTACAAGATTTGAAATTTCAACAGTCCGAGTCTGTAATTTTCTCCCGAAAATCGCAACTCTGTCAGTGCGTGCGAGTCAGAGTCGGAGTTGAACAGATCTTGAGATAAAGAAGTCGGAGTTGGGAGTACAGGATTTGAAATTTCAACAGTCCGAGTCAGTCATATTTACTCATAAAGTTCACAACTCTGTCAGTGCTTGCGGAGTCGGACAGATTTTGGGATTAAGGAGTCGGAGTCGGGAGTACAGGATTTGAAATTTCAACTGACCGAGACGGTCATTTTCTCAAAACGTTCGCAAATCTGTCGGAGTCGGACTGATCTTGGAGTAAAGGGGTTGAGGTCGAAGGCCCTAAGATTCTCGGAGATGGAGTTTGTCATTTTTTCCTCAGACTCCGCAGCCCTGTTCCACACCACAAGGGGCTTCAAACCCTGGGGGGAGGGGAGTACTCCCAAAAAGGAATCATAAAAAAAATAAAGGAGGAATGAAAACAAAAAATTAAATGAAGAACTGAAACTAAGTGCAATTGACTCAATTTGGAGGTCAGATGTAAATATTTTCGGCACATCGTCGACTCAGAGCAGCAGTAAGACATCTAATCCCAATAACACTAAGATATCCTACTGTTGCTTTGAGGCGACGATATGGCCTTTATTGAGGCTTCTATTGCAGTTTTCATATGTATAACTCTGAATCTGTACTTTCAGCCTTGCCCTGAGTTGGATTTTGTACCAGCTATAACCATTGAAGAGAAAAAAAAATAGAGAGAGCCTTTTACTCTTGAAGAAAAGATCCTAAGTCACATGATATAATTTTGTGTAAAGTATTGAATGGAATCTGATTTCTTTCATTAATTTCATGCAAAACTTGTCTGCCAATCGTCGTAGTTGAATCACGTGACTTGGGGGTCTTTGCCTCAGCTTTTCCTTACCCAATGATTGGACTTGCCCCGTTCAGTTACTAATTCCTGCTGTAAGGTTACAACATAATATTCAAGAAATTTTCAGGGTCAAATAATGACAGCCCTCCCTTTGATGTTGTGAAAGTGACTGATATTACATGCCGACATCAGCTATATCCTATAAAACCTCAAACTAACTCGTGTTCTTTGATTTTTAGAATTCCTGTGTTATAATAAGAATACGTTCAGAATAAAATTATGTGTAGTAATGCTAATCTTAATGTATAGACTAATATATAATTTTCTTAATCACCAGAATCAGAGATTCTAACTAGTCTCAGTTTCAAATTTAGATTGTACAATCTTTATTAATCACGTATGGATGTGTGTATGGGTGTGCGGGGAGGGGGCTGACCTAGCATCAGGGTTCAGACAGGAGCAGAAATCCAGAAAGGTTGAGAACTACTGCTTAGCATACACTTAATGTGAATGGGGAAAATGAAATGTTTTCAATTGAAATTCAGGGCAAGAGGAAGCAATGTAATAAGAAATAAGTTTTGAATATTTTTTAAGGTCATTGAAAAATTAGGACATCTCCCCGTTAGTTTTCGCGCTGAAGGAGAATAATGTAAGAAAACTAAAATAGTTCGTGTCTTTCTTAAAAGTGAAAGGTTGTAACCGTCTAACATAACCAATTATTTACAGAAAAGCAATGTGTTAATTTATCTCAAATACCATTAAAAAAAATAGAAAATTAATCCATCTTTTTCCTGAAATGTAAATAGGGGAGAGTGGTCCAAAGTGAGTAGGTTTTCGAAGAACGCTCGAAAATTGTAGTTTTTGGATTTTTATTCCAACATTTTTGGTTTTATTTCCGAGAAGGGTTCTTGAACTTCAAAATAAAAAGTGATTTTTTTATTATTTCAAACCCAATATTTAATTTTAATCAAACATTACAAACACATGAAAAACCCGCTTTGCCCTACCAGGGAGCCTAAAGCGGGTAAGCTTAACTAATTGTGATTTGGTACATTTGCCAATCAAATATGATGTTATGAATGACTAAAATAATTGATTAGCTGCATGCCATTATAAAAAACATATACATAAAGTTGTACTTATCCAGTTTAAAGTCAGCACATTTGTTTATAAAACATATAGAAATAACGTATTAAATTAATTACCTAATTAATTGCCATCCTAAAAAATAACTTTTTATAGTTATGCTTATTCTATTGAAATAGAAAATCTAAGTCAGCATACGACTCAAGAAATTATAAATAAATATATGATCAAATCCTATATCCACTATGCCCGAAAGTACGTTTTTTATTTCAATAATTATAACCTTAAATTTAAAAAGAAACAAACGAAATGACTATCGTAGTTTGTAGGTGGATGGTGTCAGAATAGCGTAACATTATTGGCAATTAAAAAAAACTGGTCTTCAAGTAATCACAAGTTACAAAACTTCATTTTTTTTTTAGAAATGTATCATTTCTTTTATTTTAAGCCTTTTTGGGTCATGCCGCTTCACTGCTGCTTCGCTGGGACTGACTAAAACTTGGGGGTGTTCATGTAAACGCGACATACATATGCATCGTAGCTTACACAACAGGGGGGGCATACGATGGCCTGCCCGCTTTGGGCTAAATACCCGCTTTGGGTCACCCTCCCCTAGCTCTCGAAAAAAATGATCAGTTTAAAAATTTATATATCTTAGTCAAATACTTCACCATTCTATTTTAAGTCATCGTCTGGTGTTTTTGTTTTATTAATTTATGTAGATTTACTGAAATTTAATGATAGCCAATTAATACGTAGAAAGCTTCTGTCGATGAATTATATCCAACAATTAATTTTACTTTATTTTGGAAGTATTAAAATTGCAAATAATTTTTTAACTATAGTTAGGGTTCAAAAGTAGCTACTAATAATGTATCTTAAAACAGTGTGAATGCTGATAGTAATAGAAACATTCAAAGCATTTTAGTAATATCTATGGACTGATACAACTGTGCGTGTTAAAAAAAGGAATCAATAATTTATGTTATTTCATTTATTTATTTATTTTACTTGTTTTAATGAATTAATTCATTTATTTATTAAATTTTGCTAAATAAAAGTGTGCATGTTATTTTAATATTGTTGTAGGTTGTTAATGTTTATTACATTTGCAACTTAGGTCAAGAATACATCAAAAGGCATTACGTGTATACTATCAGTTTATTATTATTATTATTGTTTTTAAAATTGGGATATGTTTTCATTTTATACGTATGATAAAACCAACTGCGATGGTATCTCTTTCTCTCCTATCTTTTTTGTCAAATTATGTAATGAATGAAAAGCCAACTGCACAGTTGAAGCAACGCGGTTGGAAGTAAAAAACATAGCTTTATGTTTTCCATAGAGCTTATCTTTCTAAAGTTGAAACACTTTACAAGCAAAAAGTAAATGTTCATCATAGTTTTGAAAGTCAAAACCATAATGTTGGCATAAGAACTGATAAAGTATAAGGTTACCTCTTGGAATGTCAAGGATAGAAAACAATCTACTCGAGAAAGAAAGCCTTTTTGAATGAAGTTCCAGGTATCAAAATGCATTTTCTGCATATCACGTCTTTCGAATTTAGACTTCAACAAAAGTAATTTATTTTCAGCTTTTTTTTCGAAATTTATTTACTTTTTTCCCCTATAAGTTGTTTATTTTGCTATTTTATTTCCATACTTGGAGTTCCGTGAAATGTCAAAGGCTGTCAGACATTTTTATTACTTTCCACTCTCCCCTTTTTTTTTCTTTCTTTTAAATTAATTACTCTGACCTGCCCCGGCTGTGCTCCCTAATTCGTATTTATTTAAATCAAGTAGAAAGTCGCCCGTCCAGGTATGACGGGTGAAAATTATTTCAACTCTTCTACGTTTGAACGAAGCAATGTGATATTTCGAGAATTGAAATTTTAACCCTAACTGTAGTGGATTAACCCTAAACTCCAGTAGATAGCATTCATCGTTGACCACTTTTTCGTTTCTTCATTCCCCTGAATTGACACAGTCTTACCAGTATAACAGTTAAGTTACCGGATCCAGTTCAGACTTGTCACAATATAGACTTTTACTGCATGTTAAACATGACCAAAACATATTATCAAATTATCATGCCATGGCGCGAGTTTCATTGTTAAAATTCACGGGTAATTCGATCATTTGCTATTATATATGAGGATACTTCTTTTGCTCATTCTACCAAAAGTTCCAAAGTTACACTCCATTGAAATTTTTACAATTCTTATTATTTCTCCGCGTTTTAAAATTCAATTTAGAACCAAATCGTAGTTCTTCTCAATTTAGTAAATGGTGTGATACGTTTTCAAATATTTTATGGCTCTCCCAAAAATTTGAATATAACTCAAAGCTACAATACGGGTGAAAATATTAAAGACCCTTAAAATCCTCAACATCACAAAGTAAAAAATTGAAAATTGCATCAAATAGTTGCATTTGCCATATCTAGCACAGAATCACTTATTGACTTTTTAAAGTCAAGTAAAGTTGTTTTAACAACTGCATAAAGTGCTTCAAAAAATAAAGAATGTAAAACTTTTACAATCAACGCCTATGAATGTACATTTGACTTGTTTCTGTGTTTACATTAATCTCAAATATGTTACAACAATAAGAATACCTTCATTGGAAAATGTTGTTAAGTTCACAAACGTCTCCATGACAAAAATAATCAATAATTTTATAACATTGCCATGAGAATTTCCAAAGATTGGCACGACAAAATCTTTCTTCCAATCAGAAACTCACACGAAGAGAGTTGTCATCTATTATGGTTATTTTTGAATGAAATATTTTCATAGAGTTTTTCATCTGTTACTTGAAAATTGTAGTATTTTTTCTGCATGTTTTTGTATCAGTAAGGTTAGAAAAATAACTTTACTCTATTTATATATGTTACGGATGGTTGATACTATGTATATACATTTCCCAATTTAACTTTGTATGTAACACTAATTCTTGATATATATAAAGCATACAGAAAAAAATGATAACAATGAAAGTGTTATCGTTATTTTCTTCATCTCATACTACAGTCATTATAAAGTACAGGTAGACTAGTTCCTCAGTGTAGAATCATTCCTTAACACATATTTAAGACCAGTTTTTATAACAGTCAGGCATGTCAAATACATGTCATTTTTTATTTCTCTAAAAACTTTACAGTGGTTTCTTCGAGTGATTTTAGAAGAAACATATTTTTTCTTTTCTTCCAAAAATTTTTTTTGTTACCCACAAAAATTCTGAAAGTTAGTCCCAACTTATTGTTTTTCTCAAATCGACATTTTTTAATATTCAATTATTTCTGCGCATTGATCATCAGCAGAAGTAATCTTTGTGGTTACAACATGATATTTAGTGCCTCAAATGAAATATATCTTAAATTTTATGGCTGACCTTCAGTGGACCCTGGCAGGGGTGGCTAAACTGTGCCGAAGAAAGTGAAAATGTGCCATGTTTGGGGCTTCCTGGTTCCCTGCACTGAGGTTCAACCATAGCTTTTGCGAGCAATTTGTGTAGATATATATATAAATTATTAAATATGCTCATAAAATGCATGGTTAATGCTCACTGTTGCGAAAAAATAGCAGTTTTGTCATCAAAATATAATAAAAAGTGTACTTTTTAGAAGCTTATATCTCAGTGCACTGAGGGTCAGTATGAAACTTACTGCCTGCATTTCAAACTAGAGTATGAGTATTTTCACAGTCAAGTGACATAACTATGGGCAAATACTTTTAAGTACACAATACGTATTTAAAAACAGTAAAATGAACTATTTAGTTTTCAATTCAATCAACATATCTGAGTTTTAACTTTCCTTCAGGGACTTCCAGATACTATTTAAAAAAACTATTATGATCAAAACTTACCAAAAGAATTACAGACTTTCAAATAGACTGATTATGCTTACTGGAAGCAAAGTGAAAAAAAAAAGGTTATTATTGCGGTAAAAACGTAAGTTATTTATAACAAATTTTTGAAGGTATTTTAGGCATACTTTTAAATATTTTAATTAACATAGCATTTTTGGTTTGTGATGTACATTATTGATCGTTGCCATTAATTTAGGCTGTACAATAGCATAATTGTCATTTGCAATAGTGACAAAAATTATTTTCTCTGCACTAAACTACCATGATAGCAAACAACTACTAAGTCATATTTTATTACTTATGATAAAAGCAATATTATGACATTATGAAACAAGGATATGGTTGCCTAACTGACTAGTTTTACGTTTATAACTCTTTCATGGAAAGTTTTTGATCATACTAGTTTTTTAAATAGTATCTGGAAATCCCTTGAGGAAAGTTTAAACCCGGATATCTTGACTGAATTGAAAACTGAATAATTCATTTTACTGTTTTGAAATGCGTATTGCGTTCTTAAAAAGAATTTGCCCATAGTTCTGTCACTTGTTTGTGAAAACAGAAAAAAATTCTCTAGTTTGAAATGAAGGCATCCAGTTCTACACTGACCCTCAGTACACTGAGATAAAATCTTATGAAAACTGAACTTTTCAGCATTTTTCGTTGCAAAAAGTGCCTTTTTTTTGGCAGCGCAGAGGGTGAGTCATGCAACTAATGAGGGCATTGAATACTTTATATAAATTATTACACAAATTACGTACAAAAGCCATGGCTGAGCCTGAATACAGGGAACAAGAGGGCCTCAAACATGGCACTTTCTCATTTATTTCGACAAAGTTTGGCAACCCCTGAAAGGCTCTACAGAAGGTCAGCCATAAAATTTACGATATATTTCAATTTAGGCAGTAAATGTCATATTGTCAACACAAGAATTTTTTTGGCTGATGCTTACTACACAGAAATAATCGTTTTTGAAAAACGCTGATTTGGAAAAACCTTTACGTTGGGCTCCACTTCACGAATTTTTACTGGTCCCCAAAAATGTGTTTGGAGGAAAAGAAATAATAAGTGTCTTCTAAAATCTTTAAAAGAATCCACCATAAAAATTTGAGCAAAATCAAAAATGGTGTATATCCGAACACCCCATTTCTGCCCGGTTCTTATAAAAATTGGCTCTTAAGTAAATAATACTTCGGTATAAAATTACTCATTTCTGATTAAAACGATATTTATCAAATCTTTTCTATCGCTTAGTAGTTTCAAATTTCTTTCGCATTTATGGAAGACATTCTTTTTTTTTCCTGTTTATATTTAATTGTTTGAATGTTTAAATTAAAGTATACCTGTGTTACTGTTATGTCAGAACTAGTTCTGACACTTGCGATAAATTATTTAAAACTTCCTAACTGCGGAGATGTGAAAATAAAAATTAAAAGAAACGAAAAGAAAATTCAAAATAAGCAAAGGGCACTGAAGTGTTTTGCAAATTAAACGGCAATATTATTAAAAATGAGAAAATACAGCAATAACAATCGTTCCTATATCAATGTACAAATTGGAAAAAACTTTTTTGTAGCTGACTCAAAATTTAAATGTTTTGTTAGATAAATAAATATATAATAATAAATCATTATGTAACTACAGAACAAATTGATTTTTTTTTAATTCCTAATTGTATCGATTAATCGAAATTTAATAGTTCTTAAGTTACGGTTAATTATATTATTTTGTTTAGTTTTCTTTGGATGATTTTATAGTGAAAACATATTAAAGACAAAAGTGCCGATCTAACGTATTTTTTTGTGCAGAGTTAGTTGCTTAACTAAAAGCTTTTGGCAGATTTTTCAATTTTTTATGTCAAAAGGTAGGGATGAATAGTCGATTAAATTTGAATGAAAATTAAGTTTATGTGATACATTTCGAGTAGAAATTCAAAAAAAGGGTCATGTAACTAGCCGGACTATTTAAAAAGAAAATAATTTGCTCCTTACGACGTCTGAGGTCAAAGTGAGTCGACAAGCAATCTTCCATATTGCTCAATAAGTAAAGGTCGGTTTTGAAGAATTACTAGCCATTTACAATTATCACAACAATGTAGCTATTAGTACTCATTGAAGACTCTCGGAAAACATTGAAAAAAAAAGGGGGGGCGGTATTGACACTGAGGATAAACGCTGTTTCGTAATTGGAAGAATTTCGTTACGTTTAATGGGATGTTTGATTTCGCAAAATGACATTTTTTTACCGTGACCAATAGAGTAAACTTTTTTCTGAAGTTAACCTTAACTTTCTTAGTTTAAAATATTTTTAAACGTATCTTTTTCTTTTCATGCAATCCCTATTCAACTGTGTTTTTTTCCTCCCTCCCACTATCCCCACCTCTCTATCTCTCTTTTTTTTTAATGAAATTAACCCAAAACTCTTGAGCCAGTACCTTTTTCTCTATTTGCTTAATAAATTATGGATTTAATTTCAATTGAAAGCACTCCTATTTTTCTGAAAAATCGCTCAGGGGCCGTTCCGCACACCTAAGTAATTGTTTAATTGTTTTTTTTCTTTCAAAATTTAGAGATAATGATTATTAAATCAATTTAAAATAAAACTAGCCCGGTTCAAAGCTATCATGCCATTTAATGGCACGTTGAGTATCGTCTGAAATGGGATACAAAATAAATTGTTTAAATAAACGTAGTGCAATTTTAGTGTAGAAAATCAAAGTTCCTTAAGGTTTTTAAACTCCATTTTTTTACTGCACAGTATTACAAGATTTCTATTATTTACAACATCCTTTTAAAATTTTACTATGTAAAAAGAACGCAGTCATCAATATCAAAATAGTTTCCAAACAGTAACTTCAGTATTATTGAATGTTGTGTTCAATAGTGCCAAATTTTTCCCTTGGTTAAATTCGTAGAATCAGAGTCAGAGGGATGTAAGACGCACTAGAGTAATTTTACAGGAGAGAAGAAAAACATTTTTGTGGTGCATGCAAAGAATGGGACGCGCAATCTTTTAACCCAGGCAAAAAAATTAAAAGGATTTTTTTTTTTAAGAATTACGTTTACATGGCTCGATGTGGAATAGGCTTTTATATACAATGCACTAACAGACGGAAAATCGCAATTTTGTACTTACGTCTGTCTGACTCCGAGGTACAGAAATAAAGAGTTAAAAACTTATTTCATAACCTTATCAAGTGAGTGCAGGGTTGGACTTTCAAGTTGCTTCTTTCTCATTTTTTTTTTTTTTTTAAGTAATATATACAAAAAATTTGAAGTAGCATAAAGCTAACCGAAGTGACTCGAAGTTTCCCTGAATGACGGCACTGCAGAAAAAATATAGTAAATTAAGGCCCCTATATATACGAGCCGACGCATCAGCTTAAGATTAGCCATTTTGAATCGGAGCGCGTGTTTGAGTGGTTGTCTTTCTGGCGAGTTATCGCGTTTGGTGATTGTTCACTGTGAGCAATTATTAGCGGCACACACGTGAATAGTTTATTAAATAAAATATTATTTTCGGCAAATTTGGCGAAATCCAAAATTTTCTCTGGTAACCCTAACAGTGCAACAATGAAAAATCCGATCCAAAATGGCTAAACTTAAGCTGATGCGTCGGATCTTTTGGTACTATAAGCACTTATTTTTGCGAGACTTTATTTTCACGATTTTGCAAACCCTTCGCAATTGTGAAAATTTAAGCCTCGCGAAATGTTATTTTTTTTTCAACTTTCATTTCTCTTCATATGAGATTCGTCAGATTTTCAGCTCATAAAATCCCCGGTATCTTCATTTCCGAGAAAATTTCGGCTTGAGGAAATAAGTGCTTTTACAGTATTTAAAGAAACTACTGTAGTACAAAATCAAAAGCATTCAGTCATGAAATCCTTCAGAATCTTATTCCAAGGAGGTATTCAGTTAATTCGTCGTTTCAGAAATTCACAACGACGGCATCATACTTGTTATGGGGATCATAAAAGATAAGCAAATTGAGCATAGCTTGTTCTTCGAGGGTTGATTGAGCAAAATACCTTCTCCTTGATTGGTTTGGAACGAGATGGTTAAATGATCTGAGCAAAGTCTGGGAATGAAGTGAAGATTAATCTAATCCGCCCATCCAATCGATGTTCGAGCTTCGTGTTTATATGAGTAAGAGTACATCAAATGGTATGATCGTGAACGGAAAGCCAAGCCTGCACTAATGCAGCGTTGCAAATGGTATTTCCTGTAAGCACCAGGATACTCGTATTAGGAAAATAGAGGGAAATGCCGTCTTTCAAGGAGGAAATTGATTTCAAATTTCATCATGCTGCTCATAGGTGGCTCGTACAGGGGTGTGAGGGGGAGGGGAGACTTCCCCCTCATTTTCAAAAGCTTCACTTATCTAAGTTCAAAATTATCAATCTTATTAGAAAATCGCCCGTCAAGTTATGACGAGTGGAAATTACTCGAGAAACAAAGCATTTTTGAATGAAGTTTCAGCCATCAAAATGCATTTTCTGCATATTACACGTCTTTCGAATTTAGACTTCGACAAAAGCAATTTGTTATCAGCTTTTTTTTTTTTTTTCGAAATTTATTTACTTTTTTCCCCCTATAAGTTGTCTATTTTGCTATTTTATTTCCATACTTGGAGTTCCGTGAAATGTCAAAGCTGTCAGACATTTTTTTTTACTTTTCACTCTCCCCCTTTTTTTTTCTTTCTTTTAAATTAATTACTCTGACCTGCCCCGGCTCTGCTCCCTAATTCATATTTATTTAAATCAAGTAGAAAGTCGCCCGTCCAGGTATGACGGCTGAAAATTATTTCAACTCTTTTACGTTTGAACGAAGCAATGTGATATTTGGAGAATTGAAATTTTAACCCGAACTGTAGTCGATTAACCCTAAACTCCAGTAGATAGCGTTCATTGTTGACCACTTTTTCGTTTCTTCATTCCCCTGAAATGACACAGTCTTACCAGTATAACAGTTAAGTTACCGGATCCAGTTCAGCCTTGTCACAATATACAATTTCCCTGCATGTTAAACCTTACCAAAACATATTGTCAAATTATCATGCCGTGGCGCGAGTTTCATTGTTGAGGACGTCAGGAGCGTTACTCGATCATTGACTATTATATATATGAGGATTATATCGTCGGCACCTTGCTAAACTCTCAGAGCCAGACTGACGTAAGTCCAAAAATTGCGATTTTCCGTTAATTAGTAGAAGAATATTCCGCATCGAGCCATGTGAACGTCATTCTTAAAAAAAAATATCCATTTTAATCGTTAACCATAGGGTTAAAAGAGCACGGGTGCTATCCTTTGCATGCGCGAGAAAAACGTTTTTCCTCTCTCCTGTAAAATTACCATAGTATGACTTAAGTTCGTCTGGCACTGAGATACAAAACTAACGAATGTAAAAAAGGCGAATCGCGTTTTGCAAATTCGATGTTTGCCGTAGTACTCAAAAAGATCTATCTACTTTATAACTACTTCAAACGATAGTTTCACACTTAAAGTGATCTATAAAAATTTAAATATTGAAAACAACTGAAGACGTCAGGTGGGAAAAAAATTGTTTTTGCCCTGACAATTTTAAGAGTGCCAATTTTCACATTCGTTAGTTTAAGATGGTGTCGACGATGTATTGCGATTAGAACGGGGAAGGAAAGATTTTTTTGTCTTTTGGGTACGTTTTATCACTCTTCCTCTTTTTCTTGTTACGTCTTTTGTGCATTCCGTCCCAATTATATTTAATACTTTATATTTTATGCCATTTAAGCATCATTAGATTTATGGAAATTAGCACAAAATTCATTAGGACCATGGAGGTGAGCGTCCCACAGCGGTTTGTTTAAAAACTGGACTTTGTCCTTCTTTTAAATTTTATTTTTAAGCGAAATTTTCTCAAAATTTGGGAACAAAAGAAATTTTTCGCATGCTTTAAATTGTAACACCAATGTCTTGCTATTATTTTTTTTGCCAAAGATAAATTTACTTAAAGCTTCAGGGTCAAGTAGAATGACTGAAATTATTGTTCAACGAATTAAAACGTCCAATGACCCCTATTACAGAACCAGTTCGTTTTGATCACGTAATTTTAAGAAACGTTCTCCGATATTTACGCAATTTTTTTTAAATTTAATTTCGCTTCACTCGCAGCTACAATACTGCCGTTTTCAGATAAAGGGCAATAGCTGCAAATTTTTCATTTTTCATTCTTTTGCATTTTTGTTATATCTATTTTACGTTATCTTTATTGTCCAAGCTCGCTTATTTGGTTTCCGCTGAAAAAAGGACACAAAAAATACGTCTAATTCCAACATTTCCCTATTGTTGGTATTGAATCCGAAACGCGTTGCTTCAAATATCTCGAAAACTAACTTCTGTAGATACTGCCGTTTACCAGTACACGACAGAATACTTCGCTGAACAAAAGCTTAAAGACAGGTTTCTTTACATCCATAAGTTCACATCTTTTCAAATTGAAAAAGAGGTTCCCAGTACCCCCGGAACACATGTCTGCAGAGCTTTGCAAATTTGAAATTTGTGTTAACTTTCTTGTTATGTTTAACATTTTCTCAATGTAACGTTCTCATTTTATTAAAATTCTTTTTTTTTTTTTTTTTTTTTTTTTTATTGAAAGATCTTGACCGGAACATCTCATTGCCATATTTCATTTTTTGATTTTAGCAATTTTTTACTCAATTTGGAACAGTTCAGAAAAACTAATTTACACCCAAAAGGGGGACATTCTTGGAACAAACATTATTTGAAAGAACTTTTGACGTTGAATATTTTGACTGGTTTTTTTTTTTTTTAATGATTTCAACTGCTATTTTCAAACAATTTAAATATTTTATCATTAGCACCTATGGGGGAAATTCAAGCCTCAAAAGTCAGCAGCAATACGAATATTTTTTCATAACTGAGGATTGAGAAAGTTGTAGAACTTCTGAATATGCATTTAAACTTTAGTTTTGATAAACATAAAAATAGCTATTGCTAAAGAATGAAAACTTTCCTGTAGACTTAACATTGGGGAACGTTTGCGATTAGTTCATTGAATCAAAGTGAAGTCGGTTATTAAATGAGCGGTAGAACTGCAGACGATTTTATTGCTTCACAAAATGATGATTGGCATGCTTCATTATTATTTTATTGTTATCATTATTCACCATCTATCACCGTATTATTATTATTATTACATTATTTTTATTATTATTATTATTATTAAATTATTACTATTATTTTATATTATTATTATTATCACTAAATCATTATTATTATTATTACTGTTATATAATTATTTTTATTTTTTTTTATTACTAGCTTTTTCCCGCGGCTTCGCTCACGTTGATGTAGTTTTTTAACCGACTTCAAAAAGGAGGCGGTTATCAGTTCATACCGTATGTATGTTTTTTTTTTGTTTGTTTGTCCACTCATAGCGTCTCACCTAGTGAACCGATTTTGATGATTCTTTTTTTAATGGATAGGGGATGGCTCAACTTAGGTTCCATTACTTTGTTTGACCATATTTGTTCTTTAGAAAAAAAAGTTATGGGCAAAAAACAGTAAATTTTATGCAATTAAAATGATATTGTAGCGAAGTTCGCACTGTTCATTCGTGGATAACGGTGGCTCAGTGGTAGAATTCTCGCCTCCCACACGAGCGACCCGGGTTCAAATCCCGACTAGGATAAAGTGAGTTTTACTAAAATTTTGTTTCTACTGTTTCCCGTATTTTCTCGAATGTTCTATTAATTTCTGTATCTTTCCAAGTCTGAAAAGTTCCAGCACTTTCTCAAGTTCATAAGGAGATGTAACGTTCATTCGTGGTTCTGAATAAAGATCTCGAGTTGAGACTAACGAGTATTCGCTTCATTTGGCTTTCACATTGTCTTCGCTATCTTCATCTACGCGGCAATATGAAACTCATTGTTATAAAAGTTTGGTGCCATATAACAGTAACATTAATAGTAATTGTAATGATGATTTTGAATAAAGGCTTTTCTAAAGCAATACAGTGATATAGAGCCAAACTTCTTACTAGGTAACTTCTTACCTTTACTGAAATATCTACATTTACACTAAAAAGAATGAAATAAAAAATTTTTGAAAAAAAAAATAGAACCGACTTCAAAATTGCTCTAAAAAGTGAAAAATAATTTTATTCTTTAAACACCATCGATAATACTTTTAAACATAATTTTTGAAGTTGGCGCAAAAACAAAAAGTAAAATCCATTGTAACCATGCTTCGTTCATATTTTTATCAAAAAATCATCCAAAGTTAGGAACGAAACAGTTATATCGTTACTCAAATAATATGCTGTCATCAATGCGTAATGCATGTGGTAGTGAAGAAACTAGACCTGGTAAAATTTATACTTGTAGTTGAGTTATGGCTGTGAATGATTTTATCGATCGTTTTTGCGCCAACTTCAAAAATTATGTTTAAAAGTATTATCAATGGTGTTTAAAGAATAAAATTATTTTTCACTTTTTAGAGCAATTTTGAAGTCGGTTCTATTTTTTTTTTTTTTTTCAAAAATTTTTTTTTTTCAATTGATTCAAGTTAACGGTCATTACAGGCAGAGGTCAAATAGTTACCGAAACATTGTTTGTCTCTAGTTTCGCCGACATTTCGAATTGCCTGCCCCCTTAAATGTATCAAAAGGTATGATTAAAACTGAAAATTAGGGGGAAAAGGAGTAAATGAAATGTTGGCAAAACTGAGAAGAAACCCAAAAATCGCAATAAATAAATCACGAAAACGTTCAGGAGTTGTAAAGAAGTCAGTTTGGGTAATTCCCAAAAAATCCAATTCGAGTGAGGTCAACTATTCTTAAGTAAAGTGAAACAGTTCCCTTATAATCCCGATCTCCATCAAATACATAATATACAGCGCTACACCGGCAATCTAAATTATTGTATAATGTGTAACTTCTTACCGTATAAATCGTCCCAAAATAGGGTCAACAATGATGCTACCCGAAATGTTTCCAATAAACAGTAAAAATTTGGCAATTGTTTGAAATTGTGTGCAAAGACAAAGCAATGGAAGTTTTTGCGCTGTTTATGAACTTGCGAATTAGTTGGCAAATTATTTTACTTGTTAACAAATTTAAAGAAAGAAATATTAAAGAAATGGCGATATTTGGTTACATGGTGAAAACCGAGAAACAGAATTGCGTAGTCTTTAGCTTCAAAAACAGCGACAGTTGAAAAAAATGCCAAATGCCTTAGCTATTGAAATGATTCCACAAAAAACGTTTGGCTAGATTCCAGCTGATCGATTAAATACCCAGTCAATACAAATAAATAAAAAAACCATTAATTTCCTCAAAGTTGCATTAAAATGGAAAAAAATCAGCCAAATCCATGTATTATTTGCCAATCTTGTGTAAAAATCTTACTTCAAGATTTGACTTGAGAAAAGCCTTGAACAGTCACGAAAAGCAAAGATAGTCAACAACAATAGTCGTTATCGACAGGGAGTTGAGATGATACACTAAATATTGTAATGAGTTAAGAAAAGCCTTTGAACATGGAACAAAAAAGCTCATAACTCGTTTTTATTCTACTTAGAAATTTCGAACAGGTGCCATCTTCAGCAGAAAAATCAAAGCTTTCGATGGACATACAATGTTAATAAGTGCAAGTATCAAAATCCATTCAGTAGTTTTTGCGTGAAAGAGTAACAAACATCCATGCATCCATACAGACAAACTTTCGCATATATAATAGTAGTAAGATTATTATATTATTGTTATTATTAATATTATTACTAAATAATAATAATAATAATTATTATTATTATTATTATTATGACAATAATAAAGTTTACTAATGCAACTCTCTTTTTTTTTTTTTTTTTTTTTTAACATTTTAAATTGCTTTGTTTCTCAGATTTTTTTTTAACATCTAATCAAAAACTTTTTTTGACTCTAAACCTAGAACTTCTAAAACTTTTAACGATAAACTGTTTTTATAGTTAATGCGTATTTACTTTATACTTATATTTCGTTGTAAGAACGAATTTTGTCATGTCTGTGGTAAACATGATGAAAAAACTTAAAATCACTCTCACTATTATCGATGTTTGCTTTATCCCATTTTTCTTTTCTTGTCCTCATTAATTTGTATGATTCCGAATTTTTATTCTATTACTAATTTTATTTCCTAGTAACGTTTATGCTCCTTAATTTGAATCGCTATAAAATGACTTTTAATAAATCAATTCAATGAAATAAAATTAATCCAATGTTCTTAAAGTTCGTTTCAGATTCTTCACTTAACATAGTGGACATTGAGGTAAAATCACCAGAAGTTGACACTGCACTAATAGTTGACATTTACAAAGAACAATGGTTAACAGAAGAAATTACAAACTGTAAAAAATTTAGAAAGGTATAAAATGTTGTTTTAATTTACAATACTTACTTTTCATCGTATTCTTCGCTGATCTTTTCGCACCTTTGTTTCTCTTGATAGTTTAATTTTTCTTTATAAGTCAACTACTAGTGAAGTGTCAACATCTTGTGATGTTATCTTACTAAAACCTTTCAAACTACTGCCTGACCACGGATTGTATGAAAAGACAAACATCCGTTTTACAGCCGGAAATGGACAAATCTATTATTTTTAGCGATTTCAGCTTTTGCAGAAGCAGAGTCTCATTCGAATGGGCGGAATACACGCATCAAATTTTTACTTTTCCCCCTCATTCAGATAGATTCGTCTCATCTGGACGTTTGAAAATTCCATACAATCCGTGATTGGACAGTAGATGCTACTATTTTAACATTCAATTTGTTTAATTCTTCAAGCGTAGTGGTTTGAAAAAGCTCTACAGAGAAATTATTGATAACTGGTTTAAAAAACAAAAAAAAAACTGTATGTTACTGAGAACACCATATATCTACTAATAAGTTGTACGAATAAACAAGAGTATTCCGAAAATATAAGTCACTAAAGAAATATTTTAAGTTTCAAACCGCTACAATGCAGGCTGTACTATTGAATTACGTTATTTTCTTAAAACTTTATTATAATGGGGTCGTTTCCGAAATTTTAAAAGTATTTTTTTTTCTGAAAGAGCAATGCTAAAAAACATAGCATTATCATTTTTAAAACAATTTGACAAAGTTTACGATTTCTTAACAAGCATTTTAATCGCTGCGCTGATTCAGTTTCATTTATTACACCTCTGCACATGACATCACAAGTGATGAACTGCCATTCACTGATGCCATTAGCGCAATATTAAATTCGCTTCTGAATTATCATAACCTGGAAACGCGGTAGACAGCAAGCGAAAGCATTCAGTGTGCCAGAGAAGTTCGCACCAAAGTTCATCATTTGTGACGTCATAAAGACCACGTCTTGTTTAAAAAGTCGGACATTAAAAATATAATTAAAAATCAAACGTTTTGAAAATAAAAGATTTCCTCGCTCTATGTTTTTTTCTCCCCTTATTCTATCAACTTCAGTGACTAAAAATTGTACTTTTGACTAATGGAAGCACCCCATTGAAAGTAAAAAGAAAAACTCTTCAGAGACTACTCTTTGATGACTCATTTTTCATTCTAATATCAAGGTGCGTATAAATTCACAGATACAAAAAGGAATAGAATGCAAATAGCAATCTGAAAGTCATTTAAATCTTATAATAGGAAAAAAATGCAACTTTATAACCAAGCAGCAAAAATTTAAAAGCTTGCACCCAATTCCAGAAAAAGTTAAAACAAAACTTTTTTAATCAAATTTATTGACATAATTTGAGACTTTTAGTTAAGTAATTTTTGATTTCAAAAATGTGTTTTTAACTTTTATCGTAAATCATTTTTAATGATTCTAATTTCTTTTTAAAGGTAACATTTTGTTTTCCGAAACATGCCATACGAAAAAATAAATTCAAGAGATAACTTAGTTTAATCTGGCATCTTTTTTTTATCAGATATCTCCTTAGATAATTGGTTAAAACTCAGTTTTGAGAAGCTGTTTTCACATAATTATGAATTTTTAATGCTTTGAAATTGCATAATTACGCTCTCCAGCGTCTCTCTGATGGGCTAAAACGGTTCCCAGTTCCCTCATTAAAAATGACCATCTGCTGCGCCATCTGGTGAACAAAAAAGAAGTAGTAATAAATGTAGCGGCGCTTTTTATTGATTCTCATTTTTATACATCGAAAGGAGATTCGATGATGTCAGAATATTAGGACGATGACAAGAACTTTCACTCTATATTTGCATTTGACCGTGTGGTATTTAAGAGGAGGGAAAATCACGTTTTATTTTCCGGGTAGTTTATAATTTTGGGTTTTAGAATGTGCTTGGTAGCAACATTGAATTTTTGTTTTTTAAATAAAATGTTAAATCTAACTTTTAAAACCTCTGTACAACGGTCCACTGAGTCTTAACAAAAAGAGGCTATAGTAAAAAGAATGAAATAAGATTTATTATCGGCATTATATACTGGGGCACCTATGAATGGCGGTGGGGAGCAGGGAATTTTTTCGCAGACTGCGCCTTTGAAACCTTTAAGGGGGTGTTTTTAATGGTATTTTTCTTCTTTTTTGGGAGAGAGTGTTCAGGCGTGACGCCAGAACACCTAGTCAGAAACTTCAGCCTAGTCAGAAAATAGGGGCCTGGACCTTGGGGAGGAGCGAGGCCGGTGACAATGACGCAAAAAAAAAGAAAAAAAGAAAAGAAAAAAAGAAAGAAAAGAAGAAAGAAATAAAACAATGAAGGAATAAAGGAAAAGGGAGGGGACTCCGAATAAGAAAAAAACGCAAAGATTAAGCAAAATTTACTCTTTTTTTTATTTACTGCTGGGGCACTTCAAATAAAGTTAATTGCTTTTTAGTAAGCAGTTTTCGTTTTATTCTCTACCCCTCCCCTTTTCCCTTCTTTCCCCTTTTTTTCTTCTTTTCCCCCTTTTCTTTTCTTTTTCTTCTTTTTCTGGGGGGGGACGGGAGGGGCCCGGTGACACAACTGAAAAGTGGCCCGCCTTGGCTCTCTGCAGTCCTGGAGGTGTTCTCGTCCTTGAGAGCTCTTACTTTCATTCTACTTGAATTAAAATGTGACAATAATGGTCGCTAGTTTGGGGGTTCACCATTGCTCTTATTAAGATGCGCAACGCTTTTATATATATATCCGTCAAGCTATTTGATTCTACTTGAATTAAAATGAGACTATACTGTATTTTCATAGAATTTATTTTGCTACTTATTTTAATTTCGAAATACTTTAGTAACATTTATGTAGTCTTAATTGCAAAACTCAAGCAAGTATTCCCAAGTTCAGCTGCCATGATTCAGATAAGCAATGAAAATTATTTTATTATAAAGGAATTTCAAAAGCTAATGATCAAAAGAAATCTTAATCGGAGAAGTGTTTGCTTACCTCGCGTCGACATTGTTCAATTAACACATTTCACTTGTTGTAGACGTCTCCTTTTATTCTTTTACTCTTAGAATAATATTAGTACAGTGATATTTATTTCACAGCACAGAAATGCTCAAGTTATTGAATATGAGGAAATGAATTTCATAAATGTTTAACTTATTACTTTATTTCTTCTGTTCACTGTTCGTTTGCTTTCAATTGTAGAGAAAAACATTATTCAAACATTATTCATTGCAAGTCAAATTTCAACATATTAAAAAGTGAATGAGTTTACTAGACTTTTTTTTTTCATACACTTTTTCAGTATAACAAACATAGAAACATCACATAACTTTCATAATTTCATAAACTTTAGATTTATTTTATAAATATCGACAATTTAACGTTGATTCAATGTGAATCTCTCTAAATATCGGCAAACTGACACCAAATTCAGGATTCTTTTTTAGTTGTTTTCAGCGCCAACTTGCGGATACATTGCCACGTTTGGACAAAAAAAATGGCCACAAAACGCTTACTGATATCTTATTAAGTGGCAGCTAATTTATGAAATTATTTCAATCTTCATTGAAATTAAAATTGATTTGCCACAACAAACGTGTATAGACCCTCTACTGAGGTTGGGAATGTAACAAAATAGGGAGGTGCGCAATCAGATCCCATATAGACTCAACAAATGAAATTTCAACCTACTACGGCTTACCTTTAACGAGTTATGCAAGATAACGCACGAATGTACATACATTCACACATACTGTCGTGGCAAGAAATTTCGTGAGAAATAACTCCAAGATAGTCAAAATAGATATTTTGGTTGTTTAGACATTCATGAGTGTATATGCGGTAGCAGACGGTCGAAAAAACTACTCAACATTCATTACGAGGAGAGTAAAAGGAAAGTCTAGGCAGAAATTTTAGTGACTTTTTTTGCGTCTACAATACTTTCTGTTCCTCGTACAAAGTACTTAAAAGTAAAGAATGAGATTGAAAGTTCTAGGGAGTAAATGTAGTTAGTTTTATGCATTTAAGATAATTTCTTGAGTACGCTTCTGAAATTACATTAAAGACACTCATGAAATACAAGCTATAGAAAATTCACTTTCCAAACCCTTGCATCGATAATGATCTTAATAATGGCCTATTATATATAAAAGTATTGGCCGCATTTCTAGATATGTGCTATGAATTATTTATTTTGATCGCAAAAACGGGGACTTTTTCATGGATCATTATTTTCCGATTTCCCTCTTGAAACAAGACAATATTCCCCCCCCCCCTTTTTTTTTCAATACTTCTGAGAGAAGAGCTGCTTGTCACACAACAAAGCATTTGTATTTTAGATCTATTTTTAGCTCAAATGAGGTCTTAGACTATTGGAGCTTTCAAGAAGTCATGCAATATGACGCACTAGAGAGTTTCTTTCGAATGGTCAGTTAGCAAATTTGTCGTACTAAAAATATAGATAATCTAAGAAAGAGAATAGACAAGAGCAAACCTAGGTTAGAAAAAATATCACAAATAAATGCGTACAATCACACATTATTTTTACGTTATACTAGTGGTACCCGCACGGCTTTGCCCGTAATAGAAAATTAAAAGGTGATTTGATTCGCCTGTATATTTACAAATAATGGATGATGAATTTCTCGCCGATATATTTTGGTAATTTGCTCGTCAATGTTATGGTAGTTTTCTCGATAAAATGTTCTTAAAATTGGAATATAAAAAGAACAAAATCGAATTTTCGAAAAATCGCTTCAAGGTGCACACCTCTATGCTTTTGTGCCAAATTTCATGAAAATCGGCCAAACGGTCTAGGCGCGATGCGCGTCACAGAGATCCAGACTTTCAGCTTTATTATTAGTAAAGATTCTAGTCGCTGCTTTCGACAGCTAAATGGTTTTTCTTTCACGCAATTCGCACCTCAAAAATACCGCCTTCTGCTGCTGCTTAAATGAATTTGCTGTTGGTATAAATTTTAATCAATATTTATTATTTTAATCAATACTTATGTCTTCATACACCTAAATACTTAATCCATCTATCTTTGCATCTATATTGGCTATATTTATCTATCTATGTCTCTATATATCTCTATTCCTTTATATAGATTATATGTATCTCTGACTATATTTATCACTCTACACCAATCTTTATGAATATGAATAACTTCAAAAAAAAAACGTTTTCTATATCAATCTCTATAAGTGCCAATCTGCTTGTACATCTCTCTTTTTCTCTCTTTCTCTCTATACATATAGTACATTTAAACTTATCAATTGATCTATTCATCTATATCGTTATATTTATTTATCAACTATCAATATTTTTATTTTTGATTTATCTACCTATTCATATCAAACAATATTTTTATTTTCTTTCTATCTATCTATATCTATCAATATGAATAGTAACTTAAGGAAAATTCTTTCTAAAATATAATAATTGCCTCATCGTGTTTATAAATATCTTTCTATATTTATTCCTCTATGTAGAACAACTTAAAACAATGTGCTATTATTTCTAACTAAAACTGAATTGTGGAGGGAAATAATATTTTTAGATATTTAAAACTGAATAATCAGGTAAAGTAACGTTTTGGTAATTGCAACAATGTTCTGAAAAGCTGGCAGTTAATTTAGGATGAAAAGAGCTAAAAATAACAAAAGTATTAAATAGCTTTTTTCTAGTTAATTTATCAAAAGTCAAGTGACGAGGTTGCGCATCGTCGACAAAAACTTCATCTGTATACGAAATGTTTCTACGCTTTATCGTTTTCTCGGGAAGTGCAACGCACTACATAAACAAACTAATATCTCATTGAATAAAAGATACTGTCCACCTCTGGCAAGTTGAGCTCCGTTGACCGACAGATTAAATGATTCCATTTGCTGAAATAGGGGTGAGGAAAAACGGCTGAAGGTCAAAAGTCTTAATGGTAGCCCAACTCTGAGCGGAAAATTCCTCTTTTTACTGTTTGCTGTCCCTTGAAAGAAATGGACTTGCTCAAAGCCACAGCTCAACTTCTCAGAGGCGAACAGTACGTATCAACTACAGTGGAATCCGCTTAATGGGACCAGCGGTTAATCGGACCAGCCGCTTATTTGGACCAAATTTTAAAGAACCAAAACAAATATCATTACACAAGCCTAATATTATTCGATTATTAGGACCTAAAATCCGTTTAACGGGACCAAGGAACATGAGAACAAATTGGAAAAAAAATTAAAATCCCCCACTTGAAGCAAGTTTTAAATGGGTCAGCGAACTTGATAGTAAGTGCAATAAAAAGTAACGATGGTTCCTTGCAATTTTCAATTAAATTAATTTAAACATTTACAGGAAAAAAATGGTTAACGAGAATACCTTTAATGGCGGCAGAGATCAAAATTTCAGTGAAATTTCAAATATCTTCAATTTAGTTGCAAAATAAGTAATTTAAATTTCATCGGAAATTTTCAATGACTGATTTGATCCTATTAACCGAAATCGACTGTATTATATTTTTACTTGTGTAGTTCAGTAATTTATTCAATTGCGAAAAAAAGTTCCTATTGAGTTTTGTCTCCCTCAAATTTATGCTCTTTCAGCTGCTTTTAGCGAATGATGCTTTTTGATGATTAAACAAAAAATTTAAATATACTTAAAATTCTTTGTCCAACGTTTTTTATGCAATATTAAGCATTAATTTTTTGTGTGAAATTCAAATTTTAATTTTGGTCTGTTTAAGTTAATTGAACACCTTTTCTAGCAAACTATATGATATCCAGCTTGATAAAACGTGAAATTGCAATAAAAATTGCACAATGGAAATCAAATTACAATGAAATTTAAAATTTTACTTTGTACTCGTCCCAGTTGTGCAGTCAAAACAATGGTTATCCTTCCCAATTTACCTTTCATAAAGTAACAGTTTACTGTATACTTTACGTTCAAAGAATTTAAAATAGACCTAAAACATTAAAAATTTAATTTCTTATGAAAACGTATGTAAATAGTATTTTCGAGCTTTCTAATCTTATATAATTAAAAACTGAGCGTATGTACCTATGTCTGTATGTCCAAGTTACTTCTCCCGAACGACAGTGAACTGACCATAGAACCAGCTATCGATGGATTCGTAATCTTCCCGTCTTTATGTTTGGCTATTTAACATAATCCTCTGATAATAATTAGCGGAGATATCAATTAAAAGCTATATTAATTATGACACTTGGATTTCGACATGAAATCCCTATTTTTTGGAGGCTTTCCTCCATTCAAATTATTATTCAGTGCTTCATCCCAACTTTCCATAACATTGCTTTTATTAAAATTTGTAGCGTGAAGAAAATCATTAAATGAAAGATCTGTTGCCATTTTTTTCTCGAATATGAGCAAATAAAATTCTGGCTTTTGTTTTAAAGGCTTTTCTTGTAATCGGGGGATTTAAAATGTTTAATTTTTGGTTATTTTTCCGCAATCTGTCGCAAAATTTTACTTTTTTTTTTTTTTCAAACCTGATAGTTAAACACGCGTTACTTGACATAACTTTTATTTTCGAGGTAGACTGTGCAAAGCCGAGCAACGCAGCTATTATGGTATAAATGCTGTTTCATTTTTTCTATTAATTGAGCTAAAGATGGAAAAGAAATAATTTTATAAAACCACTTATATTTTGTTTAGCAATTATTTTTATTTAACCACCTACGTTTTTATTCAGTAATGTTGGCTCCCGTTGCAATATGTTTTGGGGAACCAACCCTTTGGTCAATTATTCTGAAAATAAGCGTTTTTATCAAACATATTTTTCATTAGTAGTGACCAAGTTTTGTCAAACGACATGGAAAAGCATTTTTCTTACTATTATTTACTATTGGAGTTTTCAAAAAGTATTCATTTAAAATCGCTGTTGTTTGCATTTTCTCCCCTACCTCCCAAAAACGCTATATGCCAACGGCGCGGCGGATGTTGGGCGCACTAATACATGCAATGCCACTAATTATAATTGAAGTAAATTTAATAACACAATTTGTTAAGTTCATTTTTGGGTCCTCTTCCGAGTTCCTATGTCGTTGTGGTTCCTCGCAGATGCGACATTTTCGAAATCGTAAATCCACCACTGGCTCCTATATGGAGCGAAATTTTCCCCTAGAACTTTACAGCTATGTAGTCGTTAAAATAAACAAAGTAAAAACTAAATATTTTACTGCTTAATTTTTTATTCACTAATTCATACTGATTAGTCTCTACCTTTATCTGAAGCGCAAGATTTAGTAAGTTTAAGTTATTTACTAAAGTTTTCATCAAAGGCCAAAACTTGGATTAGTTTCCTTTTGGATGAAGAGAATTCTTCACTTTCATCTTTGATAAAACTTAGATAAATGATCATTTATAAGATATGTGCATTATGATCCTTGTATGTTCTATGGAGCAGTATTTTTTATTGTATTTCCTTAACTTTGAATCACTCCATTCGAGTATGCAGTATTGCTGACTATCATTGCCAACTGTGTAGTCCTGGCCTTGGAGGAGCATCTACCAAAAGACGATAGGGCGCCACTAGCACAGAAATTAGTAAGTACACTTTCTGTCAAATTTCTGTTTTGTTTTGTTTTGTATTTTTAATTAAGTATGCTGTACTTTCTTTCAGCAAAAATGATACAGTCGTTCAGGCTGAGAAATTAAATGAAAACATAAATTATTACCATAGTACTCTCAAATTTAGTTTTAACGACTGCCTCTACATCGCATAGAATACATCGTAATAGAAATTAATTATTTCTTCTGCAGTCAACGCATCGTTTATAAAACAAATGTAACTGAGAATACTGAGCTATTTCGATTCTGAAGTTTTGATGCTTTTGGAAATAAGGTAGCTTTCACAGTAAGACACATTGTTAGCAACCATTTCAATGTATTCGATTTTTGGGATTTTGCTTGGTTGAATTTTAAACTGTAAGAGACTTCAAAAATACGAAACTGTCTTAAAAATGCTATTAACATTCTTAAATGTAGTTTGAATCTTAGCTCAACATAAACTGCAACATTGTTAAGAGAAGAATGTGGAATCAGCAGCCATGATAACACGCATACCTCTGCTGTAATATTTTAAGGATTCTGAGAACAAAATAACGGCAACTCTTTCAGCAGCAATAGAATGTTAACTTATTCAGTTCAAAATACCTGTTTCACAATATATTCAATAATGGGGAAAAACTGATACATTGTGATCACTTTTTTTTTTCTCAATATATATAAATGTTTCTGAGGAACATAAGAGGGGATTATGAAGAAAGAGACTTGGTTAAATCATTTCTCTGATCTTTCTTTGGATTGTCGCTAAAATTGGAGTTACGAATAATCCAATCCATTTTCTAAAATAACGTTCCTTAACCCTTTTGACCCCAAGTGCAGAGTGCACACTTCAATGTTGGCAACCTTCAAAAGCAAAAATTTGGATTCTAAGCCTCAAAATAATAGTATTATGTCAAAAATATGGCAAAAAATTGTACCATGATTTTATCATTTTTTTATTTTTTTTATAATTTATTTTTTTCCTAGCGTAAAATTCTTTCTCAACATGAACAGGTAAAACAAATGATAACTTTCCTTTAATTATTATAGATGTTCCAACTTTAAAAACAGGCAAATGGAACGCATGCTGTAAATGCAAACGAAAGACTCGTGAATACCAATAGCACAGAATAGATGTTAGTAGGTAGAGAAAAACCGTACAAGTGGGTCAAACTTATGCCTCTCGATTTTGTGTAACACGTGCTACTATCTAGTGAAAACAAAATCAACTATCAAAGTAACTTCTAACAAAAAGCAGTTGAAGCTGTATTTAGTGTCAGTTGGCTAATTGGTTGAGGTGGGAAAATATTTGAACATTTTCGTCTTTTTTTGTCTGATTTTAAAGTGATAAAGATCCCATTTTAAAATAGGAGAATAATACTCTTGTATGAAGTAGGTAAATTTATGAATCCACTGTGCTTATTAGTCAATTTTAGCTTCGAAATGAAACAGCACACTTCGCATTATAGCTTTTAAAAATAGCCAAATTTGTTTCGCTACTTGAGGTTTTGCCCCCCCCCCCTCCTTTTCATAAAAGATATGAAAATTAATAAGCTTGAATTTGCATATTAACAACATCAAAACGGATATTTTTTTAACTTTAGATGACTTCCAAGTTATAAACAGTTGTATTTAAACAACTAAAATGAAAATAAGAGTTCAAATTCAAAGAGTCTTAATTCAAAATGAGAGTTTTAAATTTATATCAAATATTAACTTCATTGTTTTAGGTTATTATCTATATATTTATAAAGCACAATTGCGTAAGATTAGGGTAACTAGAAATTGAAGCATAAGGAAAGGAAATGAAGATGAAAGGAGAAGAAAGATAGAGTTTGCGACTTTTGATTGTAATATCTTTTCTAATCTGGTCATAAAAGCATGATTTTTTTTTTTAATAATTTGTGTGTGTAGTATGTATCTTTTCTTCTTTGTTTCACGTTTCGTTGAAATTTTTTTAGATAGCCTTTCTTTCCCTTGGCTTTATATGGTGTCTGATTTTACCCCACCCATTGTCCGGTTTTATCCCACTTATGGGGCAAAATCGCCATTCTACAAAGGTTGACCAAAAAATCAATAATAAAATAACTATGTACATCAGCACTTCCAAACTCCAAATATTGCCTTCCAAACGTATTTAAGGAAGTATGCTGATTTATTTCTTTCCTAGAAATAAAATGTCTTTTAATTTCACTTTGAAGTGAAATTAAAAGACTTTAAGCTTTGAAGCTTAAGTTGCGGTTTTGCCCATTTTTTCCTCTTGTATAGAAACATTGCATTGGAACGTTTAGTTATGAAATATTATGTTATCGTTGTTTTAATGTGAAAATTTTCCACATAAGGTAATTTCTAATAACAATCTATTTTTTTTTTTCTTTTTTCTCCAGGAACTTACAGAAACATACTTCTTAGCGATATTTTGTGTAGAATCTTCAGTAAAGATCTTAGCGTTAGGCTTTGTACTTCATAAGGGGGCATATCTACGTAACATCTGGAACATCATGGATTTTGTTGTAGTAGTAACGGGGTAAGTTTACTTTTATGACACTTTTCTGTCTAATTTACAACTATATTCGTGCAACTCAGTGGTGTTTTTCTGCTCATGTAATCCTTTGATCATTAAGATTTTTCAGAGAACTCAATCCCATTCTTAGAAAGCTATGCATTGAACTAGTCTTTTAAGCAGATCAATACTTTATAGGTACTGTAAGCGGAGTAAACTTTGCGACTACTGTGGTGAGATTGTGACAAGGGAACTTTTTGACTACTTTAAATATTGAGCTTTTTTGTTCTTGTTGCGAGTATTCGATAGATTGTATTAGGCACACGATTGTTCCTATCCCCGTAGAAAGCACAAAAGTGGTGCTACTAGTGGTTCAGCTAGTCATTTATAGTCATCTTGTCTCAATGTCACCCGGTAGTTATGAAGTCACCCCATATAGCAGTAGTTAGTTAATATGTGAGTAGTAAAATAAGAAAAGTTCTGAATTTTCTGTTCTAAATTTAGCAGAACATTAAAGTAAACTCTTATTTCGGGTGTTACCAACCCTTGCATTATAGTCGGTGACTGAGGTATGCTTGGAATTATTTTACACAAGCTTTTGTATTCATGCTCTATATATAAGTTGATCTGAAGTCACATTTAATATTCTTTCTTAACCTAATGAATACTAATAAACTGGTGTCAGTACTTGGTGATTTCACTTTAATTTTTTACTGGTGAAGACCTCAGAGAAAGCGCAGTAAAGCCATTGAGCTCCACGAAACACAGATTGAAAACTATGTATAAATAATGCACAGGGATGAAAGCGAAAGACAAAAGGTAGAATCTCGCGAAGTCCCTTGAAATTGCACACTGTGGAACCCTGGAATTCTACGGAACACAGTTTAAAGACTACTGATAGAATGTATGCTCAGAGGTGAAAGTGAAAGACAAGTGGTTCAGTCTCGCAATGTCTCCAGACAATGCTGTGTGAAATCCTAGAGTTCCACGGAGCGCAGTTTAATAACTACTTGATATAATGTATACTTAGAGATGAAAGTAAAAGACAAGTTGTCGAATCTCACGAAGCCTCCAGAAAATGCGCTCCCCAGGTCTCCATAGAACTATCAAGACGCATCAGTCAACTCCTGTTTGTACAAATGCTTTGTATCAAGGCGATTTATGTCCTATTGTTGCCTTACAATTCCGTATAGTTCCTAAGAGTATCATCAAGGCCATTTTGCCGACTAAGATGAGAACCATTAATGCCATCACATGATTCCATACACCATAGCATTTAACAAGTTCTGTCGTGTAAACAATCATCTATAAAGATTCATCAAATTTCTTGTTGTGACACTTTCATGATGCATTCAACGTGCTCATTTATGACGAATTAAGTGCTTTGTAATACCTTAGCTTGTTTTACTCAAAATATGATTCGATCCCTATCTAAACCTTAGTGGTTGCAATTCATCCTCAAAAAAGAACTTGTAGTTTCTTAGAACGCAGTAAGTGTCATCACTCTCAAAAAGTGGGTGTGGATGAATTGAAATTTTAAATATGTTTTTTTTTAATTAGAGCTTAACGAACATGCATATGAGCCTTAACATTATTTGTCAACTATGCATTGATTAATTACTGTTTTCTTCTAAACAGCTACAGTTCAACTATTTCTTAACTTACATCATACATAGTTACTTTTCTGTGCTTTGGCTTCATTGTTCGGACTTCCTAGCGTTAACATCGTCAGTTATCTTTTCATGTTTTCTGGACAATATCCAGCGAAAATGAATCAAAAAATATTATATTATGTAAAAGGCTCAAAAAAAAGTAATGGCATCTGTTGCCAAAAAAGATTTGGCAAACCATCCTGATTGAAATTGTGATTTTCCGATTGTCGTAAACAGAATATGCATTTTGAAAAAATAAAAATAAAACAAAATCTTGAAGCTGATATTTAATCGCTTTCTTTTTTGGGCATTGCAATCTCTGATGTTGGCAGAATGCATGACTATTCAGATGCAAATATTGTATTGGCATCACTTTTCAAGAACATAAAAATGCTCAAAATCTAGCTCACTGCCTCGAGACATTTATTACAACCTCTTTGTGATTACCCAAACTAAATTCTGAAGCAAATATAAATGGGCCGACGTAATTATGCTTGGACATTTATATCCGAAGAGTGTGTGATTTTTGTTTTTGTTTTTTTTATTATTATTATTTTTAAGGTTTAACTGTTGCAACTCCTGTGAAGTTTGCGAGAGATATTGAGTCACAGATAATATTCGTATCTGCACCAATGCGTGTGCATATCGCTCACTATCAACAACCGTGGCACATCTCAAAAAAAAAAAGCGTAAAAAAATTAAGCAGCTCATTGGTACTGTTCCTTAAACTGATTTCTTTTCAAATATTACTATATGATCAAAAGATCTGTGATGTCGACAGATTGGTTTTCGAAATCAAAATTGCCACTGTATAGTTAATGTTCAAAATCTTTCTTTTCGATTGTAAAATTTTAATGATGTGCCACAATTGAGTGTTCCGTTTATATTCCACCACACACCAGCTATGTAAACAAGCTTTGTGCCCAAATTGTAGCAAGGGCATTAAACATATTTTTAAGCAATAGTTTTTACGCTTTTCAAAGTTTTAAGATGAACCACTATTCTTACCTATGAGCGATATGATAAAATGCCAGCAAAGAAAAATCAACAGGTGGACCTACTTCTGCAACGGCCTTGGGCAAACGGTTCATCCACAGTTTTGCCGACATTTCAAATTTCCTCCCCCTTTCATAGATTTAAAGGTATGACTAAAACTTAAAAACAGGGAGGTAAAAATAAAATGTCGGCAAAACTCGGGAGACACTGGGCAAACATAATGCCAATTTTTGCCACCACATATCCGTCTATTCCTCGCAATTTCCTCTTCTAGCTGTAAAGACTCATTCAACATTATGTCTGTCACGCAGAATACAGGTGCAATTTAACATGGGATTCGACCAAATACCTTTTAACTCCTTCAGACCTTTAGACCTGAGGTGTCCAGAATACCGGACATGAACTTTGAACAGCTGCTAATCATTAGACTGATAAAATTACTTATTATTTTTTGTGATAACTGTTTACATTCTGCTTATTATTATCTCTGCAAGAATTTCTCATTTTGTGATTGGTAACTGCCCCTTTATTTCAAATACAGGGTGGTTATAAAATAACGTGAGGTGTTCAGAGCCTTCTAGCAAGTGAAGTATTGGACGAAATATTGCCAAATTTCATGGGCGTACACAGTAGACCATGGGATTTTGATTTCTGAAATAAAAAAAATGTAGTACGAAAACTCGCCACCAAGAGAAGTTTTGGCGTTAAAAAGGTGTATTACTGTGAATATTGAAGGATTAAATGTCAACTGACAAAACATGCGTTTATTTAATTCACAAAATATGATTTTTACGTACAAATGAGGTTTAATATGACCAACATCAAAATTTTCCAGGTTCTGCATACAATGCACAATATTTTCCACACATCCGAAGGGGGAGGGGGATTAAAATCTCCTACCTGTAAAGTATTTCCGAGTTTTTAAAGTTGAGATATCGAGAATATGTCGTAGGTACACCGCATCGTGATTACTCTCCATGACCAAATGTCACAAGGTGAAAGTTTGGGCGACCCGGTGGGCATACTGTAGGAAATGTATGACTAATAATGCTATCAAAGAAATGTTGCCGCTGTACAAACACAAATATAAAAATACGAATACAAATGTGACGACCAGCAACAGGCTCTGGGCTCAGCTAGGCTGGTCCTAGTCAATTAATTAATCCTCAATGAAGATCAATGGCCCTCTTAAAGCTATCCACCCCCTAGCATATTTCCGCCTCTTCCGGTAAGCTGTTCCAAGTGCACACGACCCTACTGAAGTTGTAGTTTTTCCTGATTTACAAGTTAACCTGAGATTTAAATAGCTTAAAACCAACCCTCGTCCTGCTTTCGGTGCAAAAATTTAATCCATTAACATCTTTCATTTTGATAAATTTAAATAACTGAATTATGTCCGCTCTGACTTTCCTTTTGCTCCAGACTATACATATTAAGCCTATTAAGTCTGGTATCACAACTAAATCTGAAAGTCCCCTTACTAGTCTAGTTACCCTTCTTTGAACCCTTTCCAATACATTCAGACCTAAAGTCTAACGTGGAGTGGTGCACCGTCCAATATGAATGTTATCCAAGAAAGAAATCTTTGGTGCCGTGCCGAACTTTCTTCGTGACGACATGTGGTATTATTCTTCTTTTGTTACAAATTGAAATTCCATGTTGGTTTTTTTGAACCTCATTTGTAAACAACAAACATTTGAAGAAAAAACTTAACGTGTGCTGCATTTTTTAACATTTAATTCTTCAGTATTCTCAAGTAATACACTTTTGCAGCGCCAAAATTCCCCTTGGCGGTGATTTTTAGTACTATTTTTATAGTAGAAATCGAAATCCCATGGTCTGCTGTGCATGCCCATGAAATTTGGCAATGTTTTGTCCAATACTTCACTTGCTAGAGGGCTATGAACACCTCACGTTATTTTATAACCACCCTGTATATCATTTTTTATTCATTATTTCAAATGCTTACACGATTGTTTATAGAACATTTTACAATGAAGTTTGATGATGATTCCCACTTTTTCTAGCTGAAATATTCATTTCAAAATTTATGTCCGGTACATTGTACACATCATAATTTTTTTAATTTTTCACCTAAAATCTTGAAATTTTCTTTTTAAGAGTCTTTGCCATAGACTCTGTCTGCCAAATAATAAGAAATCGCTCAACTAGGGTAGGTGGGGGTAAAGCCCCGCGTGGGGTAAAAACCCGCACCGACATTTTAACTTGATCACCTCAGAGTAAGAAATTTACCTCTAGGTGGTGGGTTTGGCCTATGGAAACCTATTGATCAATGAAATTTTGTCCTGACTAGGCACTCCAGAGACGAGAAAGGGGGATAAGTCTGTTTTTTACTACTTTGATCTAACTTTTCTAATACATTATTTGAACATTGTAAAATGTAGAATTTGAAAAGAAAAATCAATGAATTACACGTTAATACTGATACATTAAAACTTCACTTTCGCGTGAAAACAGTTATTCTAATACTTAAAAAGAGTAGTGTTTTTAACTACTTTGATCTAACTTTTCCAATATATTATTTGAACATTGTAAAATGTAGAATTTGAAAAGAAGAATCAATGAATTACATGTTAATACTGGTACATTAAAGCTTCACCTTCGCGTGAAAACAGTTATTCTAATGGCTGCTTAAAAGCAACATGTGGCGTTTTTCAGAAAGTGACAAAATGGGGAAAATCCCCGCAATTGTTTTGGGGTAAAACCCCGCATCTCCAAAAGGTCAAGGATTCTCTCCACTCGGCTTAAAATTGTCTCTTTTTTGAAATATTATTAATATCTTTGTTTAGCATGGTGTTTTGTGCAGCTTATTCATCTTAAAAAATTAATTGTTGGTGGACATTTACTCATAAAGTTTTAATTTGGATAAGATTTGTTAGGTAAAATCTTCATTTCAATTCAAATGTGCTTTCATTAATGTAATAATTTCTTCTTTTTTTTTTTTTTTTTGAACATTTACGTACGTTTAATTTTTTGTTCTTAGTACCTTCAGAAGAAAAACAATTCAGAACCATGATAAATGTCGAGCCTAATGAAGAACGTGCCTTAATTGCAGGCATCTCTTCGTTCTGTATGGTAGACATTAAAGTTAGGTTCAAAAATATCGATTGAAGATATCTCTGAAAAATGGAACAAAAACTTGGGACTTCGAAGAAGAAACAAATTTCCCTATAATTTCGAGATTTCGAGTGAAACTGTATAGAATAACGCGAAGCTTATCCCTTCACAATATGCCAAGATAACTTCAATATGAAAAGAAGGAGGAGGTTATGTAGAGGGTTTTTTTTTTTTTTTTTTTTTTACATCAAACACCTATAAGCCTGCAAATGTACTGAGACATAGGAAGAGTCATTGGAAATGAAGACGGTATAAATAAATTGTCGTAACCTCAGCATTACACGGTTCCATCCATGACACAATAACATTTTTAGAAAACTCAACCTAGTGTACTGTTAACTCAAAGCACTGGGTACTAGATATTCAATTAAATTATAGCTTCAGCCATTTAAATTATTTTTTAAAATGCGGCTGTCATTTTTTTCCCGGGTAATTAATCCTCCTTTTGTGGAGAAGAAAATATTTTCGTGACGAAGTTTTAAAAAAAAAAGATTAAATATGTGAGATATTTAAGTTCGGTACTGCTGAAAACAATAAACCAATGGTTCAAGGAGGTTTTTCAAGTGTTTTTATCAAGCAGTCACCCTTTTCATTCACATTCATCTTGAGTGGGGTAAAGATTCGCATTGCGGGGTTTTACCCCATTTTGGGGGGCAAAACCCCGCAATTTTGTTTTCCCCCTAAATTGTAATTTTCTCAATTATTACTAATCAGACGTAGCTAAAATTTGGAAAGATTATAGGTAACAACCCACGCAATGACTCTAATTAGAAAAAATTGGAAAATATGCCTTTTACTGACCATGATGGCATAAAAACTGAAAATCGCGGGGCTTTACCCTCACCTACCCTATTTCTTAATTCCTACTGAAGGGGTTGACAACCCACTCTGCATTTCACAAGAACAACTATGAGATAAAGCCAAACAAATAACAATGGTGCATTCATTGTTTAAACAGAACTATTCATTTCATATGCACTAAAACAAACATAATATATTTATGTTGGTTTCATTTTCAATTTTACTATTTACTAGAATACAATTTGTAATTCTTTGTAGAAATACCATTCAGTAATTTATTTTTAGGATAATAAATACATTAGCAGATGACACAGACTTGAGAATGCTGCGTTCGTTTAAAGTTTTACGACCATTAAAATTAGTGTCAAAAATGCCAAGTAAGTCAAAGCATTCCAGTAGAGAGTATACAACGCTGAAATGGCGCATTTGTTAAGATTGGAACGAATGGAATATACGATGGAATGCTGTACTCTTATTTGCGTTGTTACCTCCAGTAACTGCATTTGTAACTTAGTCTACATTTTGGCATGATAATAAAAATTAGCTATAGTATTCATCTGTTAAAACTCTGTAATCATGTATATTCATCAAAGTAATATACTTTGCAGCTTTAATGCATCGCAAATATAATTTTATTGTATTTTTGATTACCATTAAACAGCAAAGCATTGCGTTGTGTTTTATTATTAGAGAGTTATCTTCAATGTGATGTAAATAACATTTTTGTACCGATCAGTATTGAATACAAACAATAAAACAATTTTCCTTACTTACGTATAAGATGAACTCTTTCACTCTAGCCTGAAAATTTCCCTAGTTTTGCATTATTTATTTTCAAAAGTGAATTCTTTTGCACAAAAACTTCATTTTTAACTTATTTAATTTTTTACGTAAAATTTTGAAAATTATCAGCTTTTGTTTGATTTTTTTAACCAAAACTTCCACTTTTAACTGTAGAAAACTTAAAGTTTTAATGCTTATTCATTTAACACAAAGTTTCATTTTTACTTTCATTTTAGAAAATACTCTTAAACTAACCATTTATTTTTGTAGGTCACTATATTTGTAATTCATTGTCTAAAAAAATTCTGGAACTAAATTGTTTCTCTTAAAATACTTCATATTTTGCAAAGCTGTTTTCTCAAGAAAACTTTTTATGATATAAAATCCCTACAAAAAGAGAAAATAAAATCAAGGTTTGGATAAGATTAATATTTTGCTCCTAGTTTAGAAATTCAGAGATGCCAATTAAAATGTTTTACTTGATTGTTACAAAGTAAATTGTCGCTCAATTACATTACAAAATACGGAATATAAAATTCGATTCATCTTGTCTTTCTAAGTTGTAGATAGAAATAAAATGTTATTTCCTCCCCATAAAACGCATAGTACTCCCTTCAATTATGCTGGGAGTACATAATGTTTTCAAAATAATAGAAACTAAGCGAATAATGCATTGAAATAAAATTTTAATATTCTGCTTGCAATTAAAAATTCAGTTGTACTTCTAAATTAAATGAACACTTCTTTTTAACACACAAAAAATTGCTCCATTAAGTAACCATTGATTACGTTGAATACAACATGGTATGAATCGTAACTTTATTATAGATTTATGACATTGAGTTTACCATAAAATGTTAGTAATGTCTTTTTAACCGTCTAAAACGAGATGAAGAAAAGATCAACCAGTAGTTCTGCTATTCATATAACTAGAAGCAAAACTGCAAGAGATTTCAATAAAAACAAAGAGCAATAACTGAAATATTCAATTTTAGTGTATGTTTTATTAATTGAATAAACTTTTTAAAAAATATCCTGTTTTGAAATTTTAATTTAGCTTGCTGAATATAACAAAGGATTCAAATGGTTGACTTAAGTCAAAAAACATAAAAGCAAAGTATATTCCTTCTTTAAAATCGTTTAAAGGTTTTAACTACTAAGTGGTATAAAAGCTTAAAATTATGACTTATTAAAAAAAAATTGAAGTAAATGTATTCATAAATATTAAGTAAACGCATAGCATCTTAGTTACATTTGCGAGAATTAGCAATCAAACTAGTTACATTTAAATGGCGTAGCTGCGAATACAAAAGATATTTTATATTTTTATTCAAAATCGTCGGGCATAATGTTTTAATTACATCATTCGCGAGAAGATAAAAATTAATGAGAATTTTAACTATTATATTTAAGAAGTAAAAATTTGGAGAATAAAGCTGCGGAACAAAGAGTACTTATATAACACGTCGCTTACAAATAAAACAACTCAACCAAAAACAGGTTAGTGAACTTAAATATAAAAATTTAAGCTTGGTACTAAAATAGGATTTAGAAATATGTTCTGCAATTACATTTCAAAATCAGTGTCTCTAACATAAGAATTAAGTTCTGTATTTTAAAATAAATTCTATTTTCAAAATTAAGTTCAGCAGAACTAGCCATTCGTCCATACTTTGTATGGATCTTTTTTTTGACAATTTTGAACTTTTATTATGTTTTGGGTTGTAGCATAGGTTGAAAAACAGCGCTGTTCACCTGTGGCCTAGCCAAACTAAGTACGATGATGGAATGGTAAGTTAGATTAGAATTTAAACATGAATATCTGATTGTGTAAGTGGTGAACTACCGAACTCTTTTGCCTAAACATCCTTTCTCCAAGAACTAGAACTTATAGAAAACTAGTCCGTAATATGTGTACCGTGGCTGTGACCTGTTGCTCAATAGTAGTCATTGTAGTGTACTAGTCAATTTCTATTAGAAACATTTTTGCAAGTTTATTATATGAATGTTTAGTGTACATTTAGATTTTAGTCCTATAGAACTTACTTATTATGATGTTTTGATTCATTAGAATAGTGTGAGCTTTCAGTAATTTTTACTTCATTTTTAGCGTGATAAAAGAGAATTAGAAAGAATTTGTCGGATGTCTTTTCATCCATAAGCTCATATCTTTTGGATTGAAAAAAGCGTTCCTTGTTTTGATGAAACACGTGTCTGCAGTTATATGCATTTTTTTGGCAATTTAACGTTGTTATTTCTTATTTTACAACGTGGTACTCACTTTAAACAATTTCAAACAACTTCAACATTTATTTAGCGTAGTAGTAATGTAAGGTTGGGACCTCGCAGGCCTAGTAAACTAATACTTTTGTTTTAACAATGTGCCACAAAAAACGTTTTAATAGATGCCTCGCGAAACACTCATCAGCAATAAGACGATTAGAATAATTTAATACTAATTTTAACGCTGTTAATAGATATAATCGCTGGCTCCCCCAATATTTAGACACTTGAAAATCGCCCGGACAGGTGTTACGGATCAAAGTTGCTTCTACATTTGAATGAAGCAATTGCCAGTTTAGTGATATTTTGATAGTTGAAATGTTAACCCTAACTCTAAAAGGGTTAACCCTAAACTGCAGTAGATAGCGTTTATTGCTGACCAATTTGTCGTTTCTTCATTCCCCTGAAATGACAATCTTACCAGTAAAACAGGTAAGTTACCGGATCCTGTTCAGCCTAGACAAAAAAAAAGTCTTAACCAGCATTTTAAACCTTACCAAAACATATTATCAAATTATCATGCACGAGTTTCGTTGTTGATGACATCAGGAGAGTTACTCGATCAAAGGCTATTATATATATATGAGGATTACAGGAATAAATTTAATATTTCGAATCTGGTAATTTAATTGGCATTGCATGGAAACTAACTATCAACCACGACAGTTACTGAAAGCTCATTTATAGTTTAGAATAGATGGCGGCTTTATATATGCAATTTTATATTTAAGAAATTGTATGGCATGTGGATGTTATAGACTGCCTAGTAGTAGCTAGATATTTGGCATCTTTCAGGTTCATAACTTTTTTGGTATCCGAAGATTTAGATGTAGATCTACGGACGTTACGGGCAATACGTGTTTTGCGGCCGCTCAAACTGGTGTCTGGTATACCCAGTAAGTAGAACTTGTGTGATTGAAATTTGGTTCAGGATGTAGGTCGTAGCCAGAAAAGTTCAAGAATTACTAAAAACTGTATTTGCGTACTATCCCAAATGAAAAAAAAAATCATTAGCGTCCTTCATTGAAGTAATGTTTTTTTATAATTTCTTTTGGAAGAATGTGGGGCAAAGCTTTTCGATGCTCAATTGGGCAACATCACAGGACTTGTGGATAAAATTGACTTTGTCAATTCACTACTATGATTGAAAAAATGATTTCAGTCATACATAATATGCAAACAATCATATATAAATTTAATATTATCATAACAAAAATTTCGGTCTGAAAAATTCAATTTTTTTTTTTTTTTTTTTTTTTTTTTTTTAGCTGTAAAGGAAACATTTTACAAACGTGATTTATGCGTAATTACTTCCTCTTGTATAAGAATAAAAATATTGAAGATGCTTGTACAAACTGTAAATTGATAGTTTATTGTCTGTAGGTTAATGAAAAATAATCTCTTAATGTACAATTTTACAATTGAATCTGTATTCAGAAGCTCCCTAGTTAGGAGAAACCCCAATGACTAAAAAGTTTCTTCAGTGCGTTACGGATTTGATAACGGATTTTGTTACGGTTTTTTTATATATAAAGCTCTCACTTCCCACACAATTAGGAATTTACTTGTTCATATGAATAGAATGGATCTGTTGTTTTAAAAATAAATACGCACTATATTAAGCGATCATCCTTTTCAGAAAAAGCATGCTAGAAATATTCTAGGATATATTTCTAGTATGTTACTACGAAAAATTAAGTTTCATAAAATAAATCACTTTAATGTTTATAGTATTTGCAGTAAATTCTAAAGTCTAAGACGTTTAAAGTACTTAATTTTATTTTATAATATGCATACCATAGGATCATTAAGTTATATTTATGTAAAAACAAATTCTGGCTGCGAACCTAAATTTAGAGCTTTCTTTTTAAAATAATTTATTTGCAATGTTTTTCTCAATACGTTGTATGATCTCTCTGTTGTTTTAGTTCTTTGATTCCCAGTTTCTTATCTTTGATGCATTTTACTTTCCAAAATCTAATTATGTTTGTTTAATTTGCCTGTTTTAAATTTATGATTGTAAAAGAATTTTTTCAATTCATGTCGTCATGATACATTGCACAATCATTTCACTTAATCATCTTAAAATTCTTGACTGGTAATATCAAATATAAGGGTATTAGCTAAGTTAAAAATATATTACCACGTTTTTTCTGTATTTACACTGGTGTTAGAAATTAAGAGAATTTCAGATATGGTCAATTATCTCCAGAACGACTTGGCCGATTTTAATGAAATTTAGTATGTACATACATTGAAATAATGCAAAACAAATAACCCTTCAAGATTTAAAATACACACGCATGATCATAAATAACACTTGTTAGAGTTAGATAGTATGAAACAGTGGTTGCAAAATTGAAGAACAAAATCCTCAACTAACAAACCTATAGACCTTGCAGTGTGACTCCATACTTGAAATGAAGTAGTTTATGGGATCCCGGGGGAATTGTTTCCACTCGTTCAACAACGCGGTTCTCAGACAACGGATGGTCCCCGGAGAGGTATCTCCAGTTGCTATTGTTTTCCCGAGAGCGTCCCAGACATGCTCTATAGGATTGGCGTCTAGAGATCTGCTTGGCTAAACCCTCTCGGGAATATCCTCCACTTCCAAAAATTCGTTGAAAAGAAGAGCTCTATGTAGCCTTACGTCAACATCCGTTAAAATTATCCCAGGACTAACAGTACCTCTCAAGAGATGAGCATAGGGCTCCATGACCACATCTCTATTCCTCGCAACTGTCAAAGAGCCTCTCTCAAAGACATGGAGGGGCGTGCGGCCACCCAACATTATGCCTGTTCAGACCGTCAAACCACCACCGTCATAATGGTCGATTTCGCGCATATTGGAGGGTAGGTAGTGGGTTCCTGCTTCTATCCAATGAACGTAGGACAATAATAGTCGGTTAAGCTGGACCGGGAGCCACTACCTGCCCTCCAATAACCGCGAAACCGACCATTATGGATGAGGAGGTTTGACGGTCAGGGCAGGCATCATGTTGGATGGCTGCACGCCACTACATGTCTTTGAGAGAGGCTCTGTCACAGTTGTGAGCTATAGGGATGTGGTCTTGGAGCCCTACGCTCACTTCTTGAGGGGCGCTGTTAACCCTGGGTTAATTTTAATGGATGTTCACACAAGACCACATAGAGTTCTTCTGGTCGACGAATTTCTTGAACGGGAGGATATTCACAGGATAGATTGGCCAAGCAGATCTCTGGACTCCAATCCTATAGAGCATGTCTGGGACGCCCTCGGGAGGGCAATAGCAACTCGCAATACCCCTCCGGGGACCCTCTACAGCCTGAGTATAGCGTTGTTGAACGAGTGGAAAAAATTTCCTCAGGATCCCATAAACTGCTTCATTTCAAGTAAGGAGTCTCACTGCGAGGCCTATATGTCTGTTACAGAGGATCATATCTCCTACTAACCCAATTTTTTTGTTCAATTTTGCAACCGCTGTTTTATACCATCCGACTATAACGAGCGTTTTTTGTGACAATGCGTGTGTATTTTAAATTTCAGATAGCTATTTGGTTTGTATTGGTCCAATGTATGTATATATCAAATTTCATTGAAATCGGTCCAGTAGTTCTGGAACTAGTTGACCAAATCTGAAAATTCTCTTAATTTCTCACACCAGTGTAATTATACTTTTTATTTATTATGTACCATATAATCATAAATTACGTCTCTTATGTACGTTATACTGTTGGTTTATTAATTATCAAATTTACAAATCGAGCTTTCAGTCTTTTATTTATTAATTCGATTCTAAAAAAATATACATCCGTGGCACTGCTTAAGATTGATCCGTTCCATTTTAAAATATTGAAAAAATAGTAGTATGAAAGAATAGTACATGAAAAAATTGCAACAAAGAAATGTTTGATTTAAAGGAGAATATTCAAAAAATTTTAAGAGGTGAAATATCATCTTAAGAATAATGAACTGCTTGATAAAAATGTTAGAATCATGAACTAAGCCGAGAATTTATTTTCTACAAGTGTCCTTATAAAATCAAAATTAAAACTATTGTGATTCTGTTGTTAGTGTTTGTGATGCCTTAATAGTGTTTACATTCTAGTGTAACTTCCAAAAAATTTTAACTATTAGAGAGTGGCATTACTAATTAGTTCATAGAATGAGAAAAATTGATAAGAGTATTAATTACGAACACTGTTAGTATGGGTCACTGCTAGAATGAGTTACTTGTTTTGTTTAGCTAGTTCCTCATTTTTGTTTGTTTTTATTTAACAGATAGTTATTTTTGATCTTCGAAAGCATTACAATGTAGTCATGTTGTTCGATTCAAATCACAGATGTTAAATCATATTACTTTTACGAAAAATTTCTACATTTTCTTTGTTTAAATGATTTCATGCAATTTCGAATACGAAACAAGTGTCAGTGTATTCTTTTTGCCGATAAATTGAATCTAGGAATTGAACGGCTACGGGGAAAAACGATCAAAGTCCATTTTTCTAAAAAAAACTCTGGTTAACCTATGGGAATACGTAGATTATTACAGATAGTATTCAAGAGAAATATTATTCAGGCAAGAAACATCATAGTGAGTGAGTTTTAACAGGGAAGAATGAGGCTAACTTGGAAACGGTTCGAGATTTCAAGCTCAAAAACGTAATGAGGGAAATTTGAGCATGGTGGACTATGATCATTCTTCCCCGTGGCCCTTCAATTGGAAATACTTCCGATCTATTAATAACTCGCTTTCTTGGTTAATTGTTTTCTTCGTTTGTATAATTTTCCGAAAGTAAAGTAATCTATTCAAAGCTATCCACGCACATTCCATGCTTTTGATGTAGTTGAAACAATTGGTAAAGACTTCTCTTGTGCGCAGGTTTGCAAGTGGTTCTCAAGTCCATCATCAAAGCAATGGCGCCTCTGTTACAAATTGGCCTTTTGGTGCTGTTTGCCATCGTGATCTTTGCCATCATCGGCCTTGAGTTCTACAGTGGTGCTTTACACAAAACATGTTACATACAGCCGGACTTAGGTAAGTCTATTTTTGATGACTTTATGTATACATATCAATTGAACTCGTTTTTGCTCTCTTAAAGGGGGGAATTTTCAAAGCAGATACTGATAGAACTGTAGTTACCACAAAGTCGATTATTCGAACTCCAATGAACCGAATTGTTCTATTATCCCACAAGATCTTATGCCCCTCCTCTCTTTTTTCGAGAAATACGGGAGCACGTAAAATTGAAAACAGTCCGTTAATGTATAAAAGAATAAAGATTTGGGCTTTTTTTTTTTTTTTTTTTTTTTTGATGACTTAGTCATCGTATGTATATTCAAATACATAAAATTCGTTCTCTTTCTCTTGTAGCAGCGATTACTGAAGCTGATTCTAGTGATACAAACGTTATCACATAAATTTTTTCATACTAAAATCTAGAAGTGTTGAATTTAGCTCTATGAATTGTGTGTGCAAAATGTTCTAATGAATACTCATCTATTTTTAAAATTGCACTGGATTCAGCAAATAAAGCTGACTTATAATTTGAAATTGTACAGATTTTCATTTTCTGTTACATTTATGCTGGCAGGAGGACCTGAGTTCTGACCCGCGTTTCAAGTGGCCAGTCTGAATTTTCGAGGCGCACAAATTTGTCAGCCAAAAAGCGTCCATGTTGTATGATAATGCTCAATGTAAAAGATCCCTTAGGTCTTCGTTTGGTTTTGACAACCCTCGGCAACCTTATGCAGTTTCACACTGAAGAGGGCTCAGGTGCCTCCATCTGAGCAGGGTCTGATTACCGCACTGGCCGCCTCGGCCTGGGCCACTCATCCTAAAGGGCCCCGAAATACTTCAAGAATTGTGCATAGCATTACAACTTATAAAAAATACACGCATTTTTAAAATAATAGTGGGAAAAAAATAGGCAGTCATGGGACTGCCACCAGAAGTGAAAACTTAAAAATACAAAAGAAATTTGGTATGTTTATACGCACGCGTGTGTGTGGTGTGGGTAATTAATTGTAGTTTCAAAAATTAAAAATCATAATTTGTAGAAGAGAACGAGAGCCCCCCCCCCCCAAAAAAAAGGTCAAAAATCTGGAAAATCAACATCCTTAAAAATTTTAATGCCGCAGTCTGCACCAAGAACCCCCATGGTGGGCACCCCGCCTTGCAATAGCCTGTGTGTATGGCATGGCAGGCATTGTAAATAGTTCTTTTCTGACTGAAACAAACAGTTGAATATCTTCTTCAGAGATTGATTTCAGTATTGGTGGAGCAGACACATTTTCCCAGTCATTGAGGTCAATGTGAGATTCTGCATCAAATTTAATAACAAGAAGGAAAAATTTGTCTTTTTGGGAGTCTATTTTGCTGAACATTACGAGCTTCTAAAATTCAACGGGCTGCCAATTCACGGATGTGCTGTTCCAGGTCTGTCAGCATTGCAATAAATTAATTTTTTAGGACATGCGAAAATATTTTCTTTGGATTACGGGATCTATTTTGCACTTCAACTCAGTGGATAAATATCTAGTTAAAGTGATTTTGAACAACTGTCGGCCAATCTGCACGTAAAAGATAATGATAGCAAACCAGATTGGAGCATAAACTTTGACGACTTATAATGCAAGAATTATTTAATTTTTAGAAGGAGATTCCACTGAAACACAAAAACGTAGAATTTGATCAGCACGAGTTAGCCATAGAACATGAGACATTTTGCTAGGCTTTAGCTCTTGCCAGGGCAGATTTTCGTGCTATTTTGTGCTTCCGACGAAGCATGTTTTTCTCAATAATTACTGAAGTGGTGGGGTAAAGTACTGCTGAAGCAATAGCTACTCCAGCCCTGTCTGACACGTGCCCGTGAAAGCAAGTCAAAATCCACTGTATTGCTTGTAGTAGTAAATTTATCGATACAAGCGTTTGTAGTTGGAAGCTTGTAAAGGCTTCTTGAATTCATCCTCACGGTTCGTATCCGATAGAAGAGATACGATGAAGTAATGATACTAAAACTGACTTCACTTTCTTCTTGAGGCTGAAGCTGCGATTTCTCTCCCTCTCCCATGCTTTTTTCCGGACAAGTGTAATTGTCAATATCTTTGCATTTGCAAGATGAAAGATCAAATAGCAATTTACTAGCTAAATAAAATGATTCTGATTATTTTCTTAGTTATTTTCGGATAGGATTTCAAAAGACTACTGCTGCATTTCATGAGGTAGATTTTTAGCATCTCTTATTCATTTATGTTGAACGACAGGGAGCGTTTGACCAAATTTACACATTTCAGTCAATTCTAACAACTAAAAGGGCGGGTGTGAATTAAACCAGGTGCAAATTGAACGTTTGATCATTTATTTCTGTAAACGAAGTAACATTTATTTTTATTGCAACCTTACATGAAACGTATCCTATTTGGGGAAGGAAATCCAAACTTCAAACCCAATCCGAAGGCAAAAACACTTATCAGAATGGAACAAAATTTCTCCCATGTTAGTTTGAGGCCATTTAGCACCTTTTAATCCTCTGCCTCTCAACTTTTCGAAAAAAAAAAAAATATTTTTTTTTTGACCCACTCTACTGTGCAATCAACTTTGAAATGTGCTAATAAAGTGCTCTTAATAATTTTAGCTGTTCTAGAGGCTTTGAAAATTATTCAAGTTTTTGAAATTCCTTAACAAGGTTTTCAATTTTCTCTTATCAAGAAAATAAAGTATAAATTGTCGAAATGGCCAGAATATTACTCTTTCGTTCTTATTTTCTGAATCTCTACACCATTTCTTTTAAACCATTTTATACAATTTTTATGCTTTAGAGCATTTGATGAAAAGAGGGGGGGGGATGTTGGAGAAGTGATCAAAAACAAACTACACTAAAAGCCGATATGAGCAAGTGACAATGGGCTTCTCTTTTCTCCTCCCTCGCTTTTCCTCTCTGTCGATTAATGCCAACGATTTGTCGAGCAAGCAATTTTTTTTTTTTTTGATTGATCTCGATTTGCAAAAGAATGCATAACTTTTAAAAGACTTTGCCTATTTTTCTTCATATTTTTGTTGTCTCAGTTACCCTTTATAAAGCATCAAAATGCATATTTTTATGTCCATTTTACGAAAAAATTCCCGGGGGAGAGCCCCCCGGATCCCCTGAAATTATGGATATTCAACATCCGACTTAAAGGGACACTCTCTTGTTATCCTTACCACTACAAGGTGAATTAAAATAACAACAGTCCAACAGTGGAATCATTAAAAATCGAGACAAAAAACATCTATGTTAAACATATTTTTGCTTGTATGTGTGTCTATATGTAAAGATATGTGTGTGTGTGTGTGTTAAGGCAATGTGTGAATCTGGGCCCCTCCCGAAAAATTTTTCTGGATACGGCCTTGTCGGGAAATCGTTCCTCCCGAAAACTGTTTTTGTATTTTGAGAAACGGTGTGATTTAAGAATCTCTTGCATGTTAGGTATTTTTTATTAATTAAAAATCAATTCTTTATGTATTTAAAAGGAACACGCTTTTGCGTGCCATTCTCACAGTTCAAAAGTAAAATCCTAGGCTGAAAGCCAGCATAAATTATGCATAAGTAGTAGCACCAATACTTGCCAAGTGCAAGAATTATTTGTCTCTCAAGCAATCATCAAGTGAAAATGATGTAACTAAACTTTAGTGAGAACCCTAAATTGTATGAAAGTTCCTTGTATACGAAGCAGCAATAAGTGTTCTGATAAGCTAGCACCACCGTTTACAAGTAAATACTTAATAGCTCGTTACAACATTTAGAGATTGCAGTTTTTCTTTTTTTTTTTTTTTAGTCTTGTCATTCTGGAATACCTATAATGGAGCTGAAGGTAAAAAAGTTATAAAAAGAATCAGCTTTGTTACATAGTAACAATGGAGTCAATAAACTCAAGCTTTCATCTTAACTTTTCTACGTAGAGCCGTACTATATTTGCGGATTTCTCGCTGGTGTGCTCAAATACTTTTTAGATGTGAATATATTCAACTTCCTTATGTGGTTTTTTATCTTCAACTCGGTTGTGGCTCTATCAGACTGATGTATCCAGTGTGAGAGTTAATTTGCGATCTTTAGATGTGGTACCCAGCTGTTAAGTACTTGCTTGCAATTCTGCTTTACCTCCGACTATGGTATGGTTACCTGTATCTTAGGGTGGTTCAAAAATTCATGTAAAAAAAAAAGTTCCTCCTAGATAACAGGACACCTCTCAATGGTTTTAGACTTCTGGATAGCAGTACACTGGAAGAATTTTAGCTTCTTATTTCAACTGAAAGAGGGTGCTCAACCCCGTCCCCCAAACTTCATTAGAATGGTGCGGGTGTTAAAAAAATACATTGAACTGAAAAAACAATGATACATGTTATAATATATACTAGTAAAATGCATATACATTGCAAAAAATAATTATATAAAAAAAACAGCTGGAGAAATTAAGTGTTTCTAAATGTGTGCCATTTTCTATGTTACGGCCAATGTTAAATTAAGGGGTCATTGAGCACGGGCTTAAAATTTGAGTAATAAGCTAAAATTTTTACAGCATAATACTATTAGTAAGTCTAAAAAAATAGAGGGTGTCCTGGACTCTAGCTAATTTTTTTTTTTTTTTGAGCCACCTACTGTAGCTGTATACCACCCTCTAATTCTCGAAGAACGTCTCTTTTCATAACTTAACTTAAAGAGTGCTCTCTGAGTCCAAATAATAGAGATAAATCATCAAAATAAATCATCATAACATTACATGTGACTTACTTTTTGATATTTGTCTTCTGTTTCTAGTGGAGATCTACAAGGAAGGTGAAGCGGAGACCCCGTGCTATAAAGGGAATGAAGAAACTGCCCCTACTGGTTCCCGCATTTGTCCCGCGGAAATCACTGAATGCAAGGAAGGCTGGATCGGCCCCAACTACGGAATAACCAGCTTCGATAACATCTTTTTTGCCATGTTGACGGTCTTCCAGTGCATTACCATGGAGGGTTGGACGGCAATGCTGTATTGGGTGAGTTTGCAAGCAGCCGATAAAAATCTCATGGACCACAACTTCAATCTGTGGTTAAAGTTTTAACTATCATGCTCTGTATTCTTTTACAAAAAGTGCGATGTCTGGGTTGTTTGGGTGTTGTTTCATTTATTCTTGTTAGTGACTCATTATTCATGTAAATTTACTTGTTGAATACAAATAAAAATGTGTTATTTTGCACGCATACTTTACGCACTTTTCTCGCGTCACGCTTTTTCATTCAAATATTTTCTTTTTTTGACGTTTTCTAGTTATAAGTCCTTGATGACTAAATTTTCCTTTTTTTTTTTAGCATTTCTGGAATAAAAGATATTTGACAACTTTCAATCTTTTCACTATACCAATAGTTTTTTTTTTTTTTTTTTTCGTCTGAGAGATAAAATTTTTAACGGTGGGGAGAAATTCAGTCAGACATATCACCCACTGGCAACAATAGAGGCACATATTAAAAAAAAAAAAATAGTATTAGAAAAATCAAAGTTGTGCACTAAACTACTTTTGACTGATTACAATTTACGCAAAGTTTATAATGCCATACTTACTAGTTGGTTTTTTAAGCTTTTATTACGTATATAGTTAGAGTTTGAAAATTGTTCTTTTAAATTGAGAAGTTTTACCAATACTGTTGATTGTATTGTTTATATGACACTACGTACCAGTTATGTAGACGAACTTTGTTCCAGTATTGTGGCATAAAAGATAAGTCAATTCAGATTTCAAAAGAATTGTTATTGCGGTTTTTTTCCTCCTTAAAATGTTAGGGATGTGACATTGTTCCCATCGGTGAGTGATATCTTTCCCATTGGTATGTTTTAGTAGGACAAATATTGCACCCCGATAACAGAAGTCACAAAACTCCAAACATTGAAACTACGCACTAATTTATTATTAGGTGAATGCACCAAATAAGGCTATCCTAACATTCAGGACCTAATATCTCCCTCATTCATGATTCAATTGACTTTTTGTACATTTATCAAATGACTCATAAAAAAATAAGAAAAAAATCATTCCATGTGAAAATTTAAGCTTAAAATAGAGTTTACCAAAAAATGGTGAATTGGCTCGATTAGGAACGTGGATCTCCAATAAGGCCAACTCTGAAAAATGCTAAAAAGACTCATTAAACTATTTTAAAAAATGAGATTTTTTTGCATCATATTAAAGTATTAAACCCCATTTGATAAACTCAAAAATTCCATATTTACTTCAATGGTATGAAGATAGATCAATCGTCACATTCAGGGCAATGATAAATCATTATTTTGTGTTCTTTTCTCACTAATGCCCGCAGTTCGTGCACATACTATAAGCAGCATATGCAGCTCAAGATCATATTCTTCACCCGCTCCTTTGGTGTCTTTAATTAGGACACTGAAGTCCTAATAATGCCAATAATGGCCTTATTGAACTGCAGTCTACTTTTAGAGGATTATAAAGTCACAGGAAAAACCAGTATGTTGTGGCCATCACGAAGCTTTCTACTATATCTTTCTTATAATTCTGATTCCTCTCCATGCTTAACGAGAAAGCAAGTAACTTTTAAAAGTAACTTTTAAATCGTTTTTGTTTACATGGGAAAACGCAAAAAGGAATGAAAATTACTAAACGAAGAATTACAAGCATAGCTTATACTGATACCATGGCTGCGAAGCGCCTTTTTTCTTCTTCTTTTTTTTTCCCCTTTTCAGTTTTTTTTTTTTTTTTTTTTTTTTTTTTTTTTTTTTTTTTTTTTTCGATGTCATAAAAATTCTTGAACCTGTAAAGTATTATGGTGCAAACCGCAAATTCATACGACAATTTGTTGGTTTTCTATGAATTTTTTAAATGTGTCAAGAACTTTTCGGGCACCCTGTATTTTTATTGTTAGACAGTTGAATGCGAGTTAGCGTTTGTGATATTTACGTACATGATCAGAATTGTGTTTCTTTCTTTTGCAGACAAATGATTCGATGGGGAGTTCGTATAACTGGATATATTTCGTGCCCCTTATCATCATTGGATCCTTTTTTATGCTCAATTTAGTTCTTGGTGTCCTTAGTGGGTATGTTTCAACCTTCATTATACAGTTATTCAGGAAAACTTAAAGCCACACTGTCTCAATTTTAAACTGCTCGACTCATATTTTCATAGTTTTATTTATTTGATGATATAAAAAGGAAGAAACACTCCTAAACTATTACATATAATTATCCAAAGGTAAGAAATAATAATAAATTTAATCCCTTCAAAAGAAATTATTAGCTTGGTTCAAAACTATGCTGCCATTTAAACAGTGCTGTCGGAGTCAGATTGATATTGGGGTAAAGATATCGGGAAGAGATAAAATGGAGGGAGTAAAGACTTTCATTCGTGAAACAAAGACACTAAATCACGTGATATATTTTAAAGTGGAGCATTGGAAGAAATCAGGTTTCTTTCGCTAGTTTCACGCAAAACGTGTCAACCATTCGTCGTTGTTAAGTCACGTGACTTGAGATCGTTGACCAAGCTTTTGCTAAGACAATGATTGGACTTGCTCCCTCCATTTATGATTCTTGCTGTAAGGGTGAAGCATTTGGAGCCGGTGTCAAAGTTTTAAAATTTCCAGAGTTGGAGCCGGAGTCGGTCATTTTCCATCCAACTTCGCAGTCCTGCGATCAAGGTAGCTTTGAGCCACGGCAGAAATGGAAAGCAAAATAAGTTGCAGTTGGTCTCTTTAATACGATCACTTTTAATACGAAATCACATCTAAAACGAACAATTTGTTCGTTAAGTGTGGTTTGCTATCTAATTACATAGAAATTTTCACGTATAATACGTACAATAAATTGAAAGTCTCGGCTAAGAAGAACAAAAATTTCTGACATCCTTACTGGAAATGTTCGTGGTTGAATGCTGTAATTTTCTTTTTTAGAAATTATTCATCATTTTGTTAGGTAGGAGCAGTCCCATTGTGTAAAGAGAAGAAAATATTAAATATTTTACATAGAACACAAAGCTCGTACATTTGTTTACCTGTGGACTTTTCAATTTACTCGGAGATAAAACTGTTCATCTTCCTTTTGAATTACAAACTTTTCCGGTATTGTTAATTATCATCTTCCTCTTTCAATATTTTCCAAAAATATTCATTTATAAAAAAATAAGTGTTTTTTATTTATTTATTTATTTATTTATTTATTTTTGAATGCACTAATAGATTACAATGTTTTTATTAGTAGTAATATTTTCCAAATACCGTATAGGTAAGCATTTCTTCGTTTTTTTCACAGTATCACTCATTCACGGTTGTTACGAATAACAGCTAGTTCGAATAAATTCGTGGATTTTCAACATTTCGTATTAACCGAGTTCAACTGTATTTTGATAGAAGCTGCAAAATAAAAATTTTAATTGTGAAAAAACTCCCTCTTAGTACGGCACGACATCACGAGATATCTCATTTACAACATTGCACAGAATATTACAATATCGGAAGAGCACTTTCCACAGTTCCACAAATATTTCCCAAACATCAACTTCAGCATGCTATGAGCTTTGTGCAATATTCCCCATAGTATTCCGCAAAGTTAACCGACGTGACTCACAGTTACCCAGAATTACCGATCATTTGTTTTCTTTCACAGCATGTTTTCCGAATAGAGACTTTCTCTTTTTTTCATTACTATTTGTTGTGGAATTTCAAGGTGCATTCCGCCGCCGTAAGATAAAGCGCATCATCTGCAGAAATGAATTTTTGAAATGCTGGAAGAAATGCGTTTTGGATTCCATTCCACACTGAGAAAAATGAAGTTTTCAAAAATGAATTTATTCATGTTTTCAAATTTTCTTGAAATCTTTGTTTCAAATATGAGTAGCCATGTTTTCAAATGGTGAGCTTAATTATTTCATACTTAAAAATGAGTACATAACTCTATTAGTACTCAATTTTTAAATAATTACGTATTCGAAAATGAGCACAAATACCTCAAAAATGAACACATGTTGATTTGAGTATTTGAATGTTTCAAATTTGAATACCGCATAGTCGGAGCCGTTTCAACTCTGAGATATTTTCATGAGTATTTTTTCGTCGTTTAAGAAAATTGATTTTAGAGTGTGACGAAAGAGAAATGTTAGAATTTGCCTGCCTCAGCCCCCCCCCCCCCCGTGCTTTATTTTCAGCGAAAAACAAATAAACAAGCTTGTACAATAAAACTAAAGTACAATAGATGACAAAAAAGGGAAAGAATGAAAAATTTGTAGAAACTGCGCTTTACGTTTCCACTGCAGCATTACATACGAAACCATGATTTTAGACCAAACGGAGTTCCTGATTCAATCATTGAGTTAGCACAATTACAATGAATTTTCACGAACACTAGCACTCAGGAATTTTCGGCTATAATGAAACGGCAAAAATCTGTCTCTTTTAAGTGCAGCTTTTCTCTTTGCTCCCAACGAAGTAAACATCCTTCTTGTTCGTTTAACTTGAAGCTAAATTATTCATTCTAAAGTGTGCCAGTTTTATGCATAAATAAGGTAAACACCAGTAGTGGACAGCGATTCTGTAGTGATGGCCACTTCAAGGTTTATATTTAAAACGAGTTGATGTGTGCATCACATGACTTCCTTTTACACCAATTTAATGTTATTTCCCCATTATTGGCAATTTTAATGTGATTCAATTGTTAACTCTCCGTTAAATCACCAACAATGGCCAAATTAAAACTAGACTTAGAAAAAAAAAAACTCGCCAAATTCGTTTGAAGACCAAAAGATTGGTGATATATCGCCAAGTGTCCACCAAATTATAACACTACTTGAATTTGCATCGAAATTAACAATGATTTCCCACAAAAAAGGTGCAAAAGACCCCTTCAGAAACTCCCGAATGCAACCAAAAGGGGAGGTGCACAATTAGATCCCACTAGAAGTCTACGTACCAAATTTCAACTTTCTAGGACATGCCGTTCTTGAGTAATGCGACATAGATACGCACATACGCACATACATACGTACATACAGACGTTACGAGAAAACTCGTTGTAATTAACTGAGGAATCGTCAAAATGGATATTTCGGGCGTCTATATGTTCGTAGGTCTATATGCACGTGTGGTCGGATCGAAAAAAAACTCAATATTCATACGGGGGTGAGCAAAATGGAAATTAAGGTCGATTTATGAGTGAAATTTTTTTCGCGAATACAATACTTCCTTTTTTTTTGTAAAAGGAAGTAAAAATAGGATTCCAGGTTTCCCAATGGATTTAAACGTAAAGGAGGTAATACTTGGTAATACCTCCTGCATATTTGATGCACTTTTGAATCCATTGAGAGACCTGGAATCCTATTTTTACTTCCTTTTATAAAAAAGGAAGCATTGTATTCGCGAGAAAATTTCACCCAAAAAATCGACCTTAATTTCCATTTTGCTCACCCCCGTATGAATGTTGAGGTTTTTTTTTTTTTTTTTTTTTTTTTTTGTGACCCGATCGCACGTGAATATATACCTACGAACACATAGACGCCCGAAATATCCATTTTGACGATTCCCGAGTCAATTACAACGAGTTTTCTAGTGACGTCTAAATGTACGTATGTATATGCGTATCTATGTCGTATAACTCAAGAACGGTATGTCCTAGAAAATTGAAATTTGGTACGTACACTTCTAGTGGGATCTAGTTGTGCACTTCCCCTTTTGGTTGCATTTGGGAGTTTCTAAAGGGGTCTTTTTCACCTTTTTGGGGGGAAATCATTGTTAATTTCGATGCAAACTCAAGTGGTGTTATAATTTGGCGGACACTTGGCGATATATCACCAATCTTTTGATCTCCAAACGAATTTGGCGAGTTTTTTTTTTTTTTTTCTAAATATGGTTTTAATTTGCCATTGTTGATGATTTAACGGAGAGTTAACAATTGACTGACATTAAAATTGCCAATAATTGGGGAATAACATTAAATTGGTGTAAAAAGAAGTCATGTGATGCACACATCAGCTCGTTTTAAATATAAACCTTGAAATGGCCATCACTACTAAATCGCTGGCCACTACTGGTGTTTTACCTTACTTTTGTTTTCAAAAGTAATATTTAAAACAATGTTAGAAACAAAGACTTTTTGCTTCAAAATTAACACATACATGGGTGAGTTTAAGGCAAAAAAAATGTGTTTATTACACGTTTTGAAATGAAATATAGAGCTGCACACGCGCAGGAACTTATATATCTGCTTTTCCCTGAAATAGCCCAGGGGCGAAATTATTTACCAGTTGTAAAATAGCATATTTCAAACAACCACAACATTGATTTCTAAAATCCACACAAAAATATAATAGCTTTCAGAAAAATAAAAATCCTCACCGTGACTCCTTCCAAACTTATTAAAATATTTCAGTTGCATTGAAGCAGTCGTTTCAGTTTCATTTTTCCCCCCGGAAAGAACGGGAACTTTTTTTACATTTTACTCACATAGCACCATTATTCTTTATCGCTCACACATCACTAGCATCAATATGAAGTTTTCCCGGCCTATCTTGGATGCTTTCCCAAACTGGTCAATTTCTTAAACGCTTCAAACCATCGAAATATTCTCCTTGACCGATATGAGAATGCTGGCTTCCCGCCAACTAGGTCATAAGTCTGTTGCATTGTTAGTCGAATTCTAATCGACTTTTTGTAAATAAAACAATTCTTGTTTTTTTAATAAATAACTAACGTTATAGTACGGCTCTTGTTTGTAATCAAGCTATTGCGTAGTTCGGAATTTTTAATCAAATTTAATTCTGGAAATAAGAAAAGAAATCTACTTATAATTTTAAAGAAGTTTCTGGAAACATTAACATGCACATTATACTCATGTATGGTGAGATTGCTACGGTTTTTTTCAACGTGGGAAAATACTCCTTGACATTTTATAGGAATGAAATATACGAAAGCACTGTAGGACCGAAAACGTGAACAATTCCATAAAAAAACTATCTTTCTAAGGATGAAATGGAATATGGCAAAAAAGAAGAGATATGCACAATTTTAATTTTAAGCATTAAGAATGTTTGGCATTTTGAAGTTTAGCAAGACATTCCTATTTAAAGTATTTTTTTTAATTTCAATTGATTATTATTATTTATTTTTTTATAGTTTGCTTTTTTTTCCTGCGATGATAAATTTTTATTTGAAACTCAAAAAGCAAAACTACGCTTGATAAAACTTTGGGGATGCGGGAAGCCACTGAGACCTTACAAGAAAAGTCCTCATTCGGCAAATTTGAAAACATAATTACAATATTGCAATTTGAAACTGCTCGAATGTCATTAAATGTACTTATGTATACATACTCGTATTTTATCATTTGGCAAAATTAGGAGTTTTATTCAGCAAGCTAAGAATTTTCAACTTCCAAAAAATGTGAGCATCCCTGGTTACTTGACGTCGTTTTCCTACCGATAAATAGTCTGTTATTTATCGGTGCCCAATGTACTTCGTTGTCAAACGTATATGATTTCATTATATTTGAATGAATTAGTCTACATTAAAAATATCCTTCGTGCAGAGTAATCCGAAAAGGCACGTACTCCCGCTTCATTTTCAATACAGTGAACTTCCGATTGTCCGCGGAATAGAGTGGCACAGTAACCGCGGATAAACGAAAATCGCGGATAATTCGAATAATAGGTAAAAACTATACTTAGCGGAAACAATAGCTAACTAATATTAATAACACTCACACATACATTTGAATTATAACTAAAAGCATTGCTACTAACATTGAATATAAAAATTCTATGTGAAATATAAAAGCGAACAATAACACAATCATAAGTTGTGTTTTTTTAATGTGAAAAGACCCGCGGGTAATCCGACCGACAATAATTTATATATTTATTTATTTATTTATTAAAGCATTGCACACTACAGGAAGAATCCAGTTACAGTGGCAACAATACAAAAAAATCAATTAAAATAAACTATACATTTAAAATATTAAAACATAACGACTTAAAATTGTAAAATGACAAGTTAAAAATATCTAAATCATGACAATGAATGTTAAAAAGTTAGTAAAATTTAAAAAGACAAAAATTATCGACATAGTTCCGTCTGGTAAAAATATTTTTAAAAGAAGAATGACTCCTAAGAATCCTACTTGGGACAGCCCCCCATAATCGGGAGTTTACTGTTAGTTATGGTTGAATAATTATTATATACATTTAACTTGGAATCTTAAAAATCATAAACATCGGTAAAACACTATTCATGTCGTAACACAGCTGATGTGTTATGCTGCTGCTGTTGCAGATGTTGTGCAGAGTTTTGGGGATTCGAAGAGGCTCCGCCGCAAAACATGTGCAGGCGAGGACGTGGTGCAGAATTCAGCTGTGTTGCGACATGGATGGTGTTTGGCCAATGTTTTGTTTTATTTATTTAAACCAGAGAAATCACCACCGTACCAAACCCTGGTGAGGGTTTAACCGGATGTGATGATTGGGTAGAACAGAACAGTTCATGAGCGACAAAGCACTCGTTGGAACAATCTTGATATGTACAGAAGCACTTAAAAAAGCATAAAACATTAAAATAAAAAAGTAGGCCTATACAAGTGAAAAAGAAGGTTTACAGCTTTAGAATAAACTTCACTCAATTTTTAGGTTGCAGAAATAAGAACGTTCCATATTTGAGTAATGAATAATATTTAATGACTAATATATTTTTGACTATAAGAAAAAATAACCCATTGTCTTTCTTTTAGTGAATTTGCAAAAGAGAGAGAGCGTGTAGAAAATAGACAAGAATTTCTTAAGCTAAGAAGGCAACAACAATTAGAAAGAGAGCTTAATGGATATGTAGAATGGATATGCAAAGCTGGTATGTATTTAAAAAACGAATTTTTAATTAATGAAAATGATACTCCGAAAAATAATATTCATTAATTATGGAATCATGATACATAAAATAAAACACAAAAAATCAATTTCAAGTATTTTATAATGTTGCAAAAAGAATATAAAATACATTGTTTACTAAAAAAGAAAAACCTCAAAATTTTCTGTGTCGTCTTTTTCCCGCAAAGAGAGCTGTTATTTTGTGTGGTACACTGTTAGCAGAACTTTAAACCCCTTTCTGGAGTCAGTAAAACTCAAGTCAGAGGGGGGGGGGAGTATTTTGAGTGACATTTTTTCTTCTCAGCGTTTTACTATCAACTTCACAATTCAGTGTAAAACGTTCTTAAAACAAAACAACAATGTTGTCGACGCACTATACCATACATGAAAATTATAGGAAGATGTCTAGTGTGGCTCAGATAACACTCTGTCTTGACTTTCACACTGTTTACCTCTTTTGGAGGAGTTTAACGAAAAAAAGAACGCGTTACCAGAACGGATTTGAGTAGGAATACTTTTGCAAAACTGCGACTAAAGTAACTCGATTCAGAACCAATTATTCTTCGCTATTACCCCTTCCATAATACCCCCCAACCTGGTTTGTGCCATGTTTTTCGAACTTTGATTATTTTTTGGGAAGAAATATAGTACGACTGATAAGTTGAGCAAGGGCATTAACAATGTTAACCTCTTTTGGGGTAGTTCATGGGGCCGAATTTAGCTTCATGCCGCCCCTAGGCAGGTTTGAAATCTGCCGCCCTCCTCCACTTACGTGGTTTATCCAAGGTCAATGTTAAATACTGAAAAGCACTTTTTTTCACGAGGCTTTAATTTTCACGAGCCCGTCGTAATAGGAAAAATTTAAGACCAACGAATTATTTAAACTTTATACATATATTATAACTAAATTTTGATTTTATTAATAGTAAAATTTACAAAATATTCAAAACGCGAAATCCCCTATAGCTTTATTTTCGTGAATATATATACAGGTAGTTATCAAAATAATGGAAACACTTGTGTATAAAAGTGGCATTTTTGAATGCGCTTCGTAAATAATAAAGAATAAAACTAGATATCATTTTTTTTATTTAAATAGCAATGTATATGATCTGTTAGTGTATGGTAGTTTAACGGAAGTTCTGGAAGTCTAGGGTTTTTTTCAAACTCGTGAAATGTTGGACCTCTCAAATTTTTAAAGAAGCCTTGTTTTTAGCGCGTCTAGTTGGATCAAATGTAACTGAAACCTCTCAACCTTTTCGCGTTTCTAGAGATACAGTATCTAAAGTCATGATAGCATGCATCCATCGCGGTAAGACAAGCTTGACAAAGCAAAACAGTGGAAGGAAAGAGAAGCTCAGTAAAAGAAACCGTCGGGTGTTGAAGTGGATTGTGTTAGCAAAGAATATAAATAATAGGAGAAAAAGCTCCACTCCGCTACCAGTTTTTTAGCTTCGCCGAGAAAAAAAAAATACTTACGGAAACGTGGTTTGACACAAAAGCCGACATTCAGGGAAAAAATGTCATACATTCGTCGCCAATGTTGAACTGGCTTGGCGGAGAGTTGCCATTTCCTCCCATTTCCTCCGACTACAAATTCGAAGAAAAAAAAAGAGTGTCGGGGAATGAGACAGGACCCCTCTGGAGATTCTAAAGCCTTTTGTATCTGAAGATTTGAAGAGTTTCTGATGTTCAATCTTCCCCTTTTTTTTACTAATGTACTGTACTCATTTGCTACTGTTGAAAAACCGCAACTGATCGTTGCCTCCGCGATTTTTCTCTCTGAGTGAGCCTGGAACAAGTGTCACCGCCGCCATTCGACCCCTGAGCTAAGCGATGAGGGAAATTTGTTTCTTTATTCTTTGGGGCAGCTTTAAGCGTTGTGTTGATTACGGAGGTCCCGAACTGATGCATCTACTAATCAGAATAAATTCGCGTATTTTCCCCCTTTTACTGATCATATCCTTTTCAGTTTAATGATAAAAATATATATTGAGGGAAGAAACATTATTATTTATTTTGACTTTTGCTGATTTATATCATTGAGGTTGTAAAAACAAAACAACCTTTTTGGTTTGCTGCGGGAGTAGTTCTAGGGGAGTATTCTGTTTTTTTTTTTTTTTTAATTCAAAGAAATGGTTTAAACGAAGACATAAATTTAAAAATAGTTAATGTTTTGTTTGCTTAATTTTATCCCTTTAAGAGGAACACCAAGTGTCCCAGTATCTACCCTTTTTTTGTTCTCAAGAAGCATTATAAAATTGAACGAAAATGATACAATGTTAAAAAGTACAACTGTGCAGGATCACTGCAGACACGTGTTTCTACGTTACAAGGAACGCCTTTACCAATGCAAAAATTTGAGCTTATGGATGAATAGATCCGATAAATCGGAGCAAAACCCTTTGGAACGGCCGGACTTGAATATTTTTTCGGATCGTGTGTATCTCATTCATAAGATTCATATTCAAACATGAGCTCAAATTTTTCATTGATAAATGCGTTCCTTGCACGCCGAATTTCTTATCTGCACTGTTCCTGCACATTTGTGCTTTTTAACGCTGTATTAGTTTACATTTATTTTTAATCACAAAGGTATTATTTCCTTCATATTATAAAATTGGCTAAATAGCATTATAACATAGGGGTGTCCACCTAGGAAGGGTCATGGCTCAGACCGCGCCATTAAAATTTTTAGGGGGTTGTTTTGAGGGGTATTTTTCACTTTCTTTAGGAGATTTTTGTTTTGGGGGCAAGGGGTCTTGGCAATATTTAGGTGGCGGGGGTGCACCCTTAATCTCAAGGGGGAGGGGGGTTGTATAACGGGAGCTCAGATTATAAGAAAATGCGTATAAACTTAAATAATTGCAAATTTCCCATCTCTACTATATCAGTGATTCAATTGATTCATGTGCTTAAGGAAACAAGATTTTACTCAAGTGTGTTTTTTATGTTTTTCTCGTAAATTTTATAAAAGTTAATGTGGAACTTAGAATTGGATAGGGCAGTGGCGCAGACTCCATGGGGCTTGAGGGGGCCCGAGCCCCCTCAAAAACTTTTTCGAGAGCACCCCCCCCCCCCCCAATAATTTAAGAAAAATTTCGAAATATTAGTACTATTTTATTACCGTATTACTATAGTACTGCATTAGTTACTTTCAAACACTTAAATATTTTTAGGGTATAAGACTCTATAAAAACCGGCTATTTGCATACTATTTAAACATTATTAACTAATATTAAACAAATTAATTTTGGCATATTATTTTTATTTAATTAACTCTGAGCCTTATTCAAAGCAAGTTTAAATTAGCTATTTCACTTATTAATCAAAGTGCGACAGCAAGATTTTATGATTTATTTTTTAATGATAGTTTAAGATTTATTTAAATATAATTTCATTCTTTTTATAGATATATATATTCACTGTTCTATAATAGTCTAAAAACAAAATTATTGTACTATAAATTAAATTAACTTTTTACGAAAATACCGTACAAGTGTTTTTTTTTTTTTTTTCGTTTTACAAAGCCAAAACATGTGTCTAGTTAGCGAGAGTAGAGTTTTCGGGATTCTAATGTTGATAATATATTGCTCTAAAATGCTTAAAAAACTGTACAACTTACTTTTTCCACCTCCAATTTAGAAAATTTCCCGGGGTTACACCTGCGGTATGTCCCCCATCCTACCAATATTTTTTGTGGGTAGGCGCCACTGGGATGCAAGTCAAGTGCCCTACTTTATATTAATGCCTAGCCAGGGCACTGCACGACGACTTCCCGAAAATAGAACTGTAAAAATGTCCCTCGCTGAAGACAAGTGACATGATCTGACTGAACCAGAAAATCTGTGTACCAATTCTTAGATTGACATTGAAAACGCCATGCCACATATTGTTTGTTTGCATAAATCAGAAAATATGTAAATTGGCATTTTCGAGATTCAAAAATCTGAACTTTTTTTTTTGAAAAAAAGGGGGAGGGGGTTCCGTGGGGTTACATATCCCATGGATCACCGGTGACGTTCAGCCCCTCGAATAATTTTTGCAAATCGGCGCCCCTGGGATAGGGGGGAATGTCCATCCGTCTCAATTTTTCAGACTGGCCAAATTGATTTGAGAAAATAATTCAATAAATGATGAATTTATTTTTCGAAGATCCTCTAACAATTGCTTTAAAACAACAGAAGGGGTATTTAGCACGTTTGGGAACAGATAATAGACGTGTTTAGCGTTTATCAAAGGTCTACAACATTGTGACTGCAAAAATCCACTGTAGAGTTACATAATATGTACGAAACAATGAAAAAGTATGCTTTGGTTTTTCCAGTGACTAAAATAAATTATTTAGATTTCGGATGTTTAGTTCTGATGCAAATTAGTATGCTAATTAATTAATACGTTGAAGTTTGCTTATCGTTCATTTAGTACTTTTGCTATACAGGGTGTTCCGTTTTAACCTGCAAGACCTTTATCTTCGCAACCGTTAGTCCTAGATGTATACTTCCAATTGGAAAAATTTTCAAAATCAGATGCGGAGTTATTGAAAGTTTGAAGCAAATATAAAAATAAGTCAAGAAATACAAAATTTAACTTTTTATACTGGCCCCAGGTCCCCTAACTTATATTTAGAGAAATAATTTCTATTAAAAACTATTACTGACACAAAAAACTTGACATTTGTGCGACCGAAATTCAAGGAGATATTCCAGTTTAAAGTTTTCAGGGACCATACAGAAGATGAGATTGGAACTTATCTCCCTTTCAGAAGAATAACAGGTTGTCCAAGTAAAAAAAAAAAGTATTTATGTTTTTCATTGCTATTCAAAAATAAATGCAAATGTTATGCCCGTGATACACAAAAACGCACGGTAAAACCTCGAACAATTTGAAAAACCACACTCTATGTACACATATAATTTTAAACTCTTTTAACTGCTATATTTTCCCCCAAAAGGTGTTATTGACAGCAAGTGCAAAGTGGTGTAAGTCACAAAACGCTGCGTTTCATATCTCGGTGAATACTGGTCGTGCTAATTTCAAACTTTTTGTGTTGGAATTATTTTCAATGGAGAATATTTCCCTAAATATAAGTTAGGGGACCTGGGATCCGTATAAAAAGTTAAATTTTGCATTTTTTGGCATCTGATTTTGAACATTTTTGCAATTGAAAGTATGCATCTAGGACCAACGGTTGGAAAAATAAAGGTCTTTGCAGGTTAAAACGGAACACCCTGTATATGTTCTAGTACATTAGTGTGTTTGGGCTCATTAGTTTTTGTGTAGTACGCATATAGGTAAACTCTTGACAAATTGCAGTGGGATTCCATTTCTTTCTAATAACAGTTTTAAGATCACTATGAACTGGTTTCCATGCCAACCGTTTCACATTGTAGAGCGAGCTTTTCTCGTAAACGACAGGCAGTATTTCAACATCTTTTTTTTTTCATCCTTATCTAAAAGAACATCATCGAAAAGTAAATTTTTTTGGTGAGAAAAAAACCATTTCTTTCGATGGTACGCTAAAGAAAAAAAGATGCAAGGTGATGAACTTGAGCTGCAGCACGTTGAAATCGGGATATTTTTCATGTGATGGATTTTGATGGCCAATATCTTTTACCAAATCAATATTTACGCTCTGCAAATGATACACATTAAAACAAGTACTGTAGCAATAGAGTTACCAAATGCGAGCTTTTAAATTATTTTTATTCAAAATCTAAGAAATCCTAAAATTCAGGGGGGAGGGATTCCCACCGCGCTTCGTCAATAGTGCTACTCAAAACTAATGAGCTCAAACTCAGAAAATACTAAAACGCGTTAATAACCAAAAACATAAGTACCTAAATTTTCGAACTCCTAAGTGCGATAAAAAAATTTTCGATCTTGGTCAATTCGTTTCACAAAGCTGATCCGCCATTTTAGTGCACTCTTTTGGAAAACCCTAGATCTTAAAAGGATCTGGGTCTTGGAAGCTGGAAGTGTGTAATATAGGTTAGTTTCAAAAAGGCATTTATTTCTACACCTCTGTAAAATTTCATCCAATTCGGAGATAAAGGACGATTTGAGAATTCATGTCAGTTGAAGTGGAATGACTCATTTAGGAGTTAATTAATTACTCAAGTGCAATTCTTTAAGTGTTTCTTTTGACTGAACATAGAATGCTTTCTAACACGGTTTTTTTCTTTTTATAGAGGAAGTTATATTGAATGAAGAAAGAACAACAGAAGAAGAAAAACTGCATATTATGGAAGGTATGGCATATCACTAACTTTTTTCTCTTCCTTGCCGAATGCGGGAAGTGCTGAATTCGAAAAAGATATTTTATCAAGTTTCGCCTAAATTTTTATTTTACTCACCCCCGACTGAATGTTGAGCATGTTTTATTTATTTATTTATTTTTTGATCTGTAGCTCGTCCGTACATTCATTTATACCTGTGAAAGTATGGTCAACTGAAATGTCCGTTTTGGTCATCCTCTAATTAATCATCACTGGTTTTCTCGTGACGTCTGTACGTGCGTAGGGAATGTATATTTTTCATATCAAGCTCCAGATACACTGTAACGTACTATAACGCAAGCCGGTTTCGAACCATGCAATCAGTCAGTTTCTACATTGGCCGTGGTAAACTGATCGGTAAGATCTTGAACTTGAAACTGGAGAGCAGAGAGTTCAATGACTGCCAATCGAAGATCCTCCGTGAACGCTGATGGTGAATTGAGCACCTTAAATCTGTTGTGGTCACAAAGTCCTCCATGTTCCCATGCGAAATCAGTATCTCTCGGGACTGCTGGATCTGGAATGGCTCCGCTAATGCTCTTGATCAAAAAAACAGCGTAGTATTTAGGGGCCTTCCAAACGGTTAAACAATGTGTAGTGTAGTTACGGAGGACCTTGAAGTGTTAGTGTAGACGGGTTATGCATATTAAACTTAAGGCAGCCATACTAAAAAAAAAAAATCCGGAAACTTTTCTAAATATATGAGGCAGTTGCGGTTCATGGAATTTTCAAACACGTTTCTGTGTAATTAAATTGAAAAACCAACGTAAATAAAGCATAAATGAACACAAAAATACAGCAAATAGCTATTTTAAGGCTACAATGGAGCATCTTCATCGGTGCAAAAAGGCTCAACGCACAACCAGAAAGTCGCGAGAGAACTGACAGCAACCACGTAGGCACCGGTATTTATACCAAATAGGGCAACCAATAGGAGTTCACGATACTAGACGACAAACAACCAATCAGAGAACAACAAATCATCCCCGTGGCGTGCAGCCAGAAGGGAGAGACAACCCATCAGAAGCCAGGAAACAAAAAGAGGGAGAGAAAACGAACAACCCAAAAAAAAATAATTATAAAAATTGCTTCCAAATAACCAAATATATTGCTTCCAAATAGATACTTGAAAGCAATTTTTATAATTGCTTTTTCGGGTTGTTCATTTTTCTCCCTCTTTTTGTTTAATGGCTTCTGATTGGTTGTCACTCCCACTGGCTGCGCGCCACGGGGATGACTTGTTGTTCGCTGATTGGATGTTTGTCATCTTGTATCGTGAGTTCCTATTGGTAGGCCCATTTGGTTTAAATACCGGTGTCCACGTGGTTGACGTCAGTCCTCTCGCGACTTTCTGGTTGTGTGTTGAGCTTTTTTGCACTGATGAAAAGGCTCCATTGTAGCCTTGAAATAGCTATTTGCTGTATTTTCGTGTTTATTTGTGCTTTATTTACGTTGGTTTTTCAATTTAATTACATTGTAGCACAAAGCTCATTTGATCTTTTGTCTCTTAACATTTCTGTGTGTTTTGGAATCCTATTTCTGTAATCTCCACAAACGTTTCTGAGAGTGTTTCGGAATTCTCTTTCTGAAGTTTTCAGAAACGTTTCTGAGTATTTTAGACCTCTTACCGTTATTTTCAGAATCGTTTCTCAGTATTTCGGAATCCTCTTACTGTAATTCACAGAATTTTTTCCGAGTATTTCGGAAATTTGAATTTTATGAAATTAAATTTTGTAAAACGTTACCCAGTATTTCGGAATTACTTTGGAACCATTTTTTCTGCATACAGCATTCTGCTCTCTTTAAAAATACTGAATTTAGTAAAAATACTGAAAAATTACAAGGCTGTTTACAAATAGTTTCATATTACAAATCCTACGACGCTTATCTCCTGATGTTTGCGCTCATAGTATAGAAGTGATAAGAACGATTTTCTGCATTGTACATAATAATCATCCCATATTTAGGACGGCTAATACAAGGGTCTTCAAATTAGACTGCGCCTGGGGCTTCGAAAAATCACAATCTGCCACTGCCTCCAGGCAAGCTCGTCATTTCAAAGCTTTCTGGGGGGGGGGGGTTGCTGCAAAGAGCATATACTCAATGCATTTTATAGGGAGAAAACACCAAGATAAATGCAGAATGTATATTTACATCATGTTTTTGAAATAAGAAAGGGGCCAATTGAGCCTCCCTGATCGCCCTAATGACGGGTCTTCCTCTAGGATCCATAAAAAATGCTGCGGAAAGTAAAGATTAGCTCCCTATCACTATCAAGAAACCGAGTCAACCCTTACCCAAGCGTAATTTAATAAATGGACGTTATCCATAGTGTGGCTAATTCAGTGTTAGTAACTAGCGACACCTCGAAGTTAAATACATTTTGAAGAGCAGAAATTCAAATTTACCGGTTGACAAAATACGAGCGGGCACACATACTCATATCTAATGAGAAGTGACTACAGACCTCATTTAAAACAAATACATACGAGTACTATTTTAAAAATCTGGAGAAAAAAATATTTTGTATACACTTATTTTCTTCATTTGTGCCACGCTTCATGTTGGGGCAATTATGTGATCATAAATAATTTTAATTTCAATGTCACTCTGAGTGGCCGAAATTCAAATGAAATCAATTAAAAGTCAAATATGCGTCCAAATCATACTGGTAATACAACATTAGAAAAATGAAAATTCATTTAATTCAGTGGGGCACACAAGGGGAGGTTCAGGGGATCCCGACCTCTACCATCACAATTGAGTTCTTTTGATTGACTATAATCCTATATGTATGTAGAAAGTAAAATAATTCCAAAGAAAGGTAATAAGATTTTCAGATTTAATGAAAGATAAGATAAAATTTATTTTCTTTCTTTCTTCCCATTTAAAATCGAACTGTACGTGAACATAAATTGTTCTATAATGATGACTTTGAATCTCTGTTTTTATTTTTAAATTGTGAGAAAAGTAAATACATTCATTCTTTCGCTTCCTGGTCTAATTAAGTATTTGTTATTAGTTTTTATTTTATCGACTAATGCTAGGTAATCATTCCATATATATATATATATATATATATATATATATATATATATATATATATATATATATATATATATATATATATATATATATATATATATATATATTAGGGTGGGCCGAAAAAACTTTTTTTGGAAATCTGTTTTTGGATAGTGCGGAAAAGTTGCTATATGGGCCCGTTATTACCCATAAAAAATTTCTCTAAATTTGTTTAATATTTAGCCGGCGCTATTTGACCTTAAAAAACTGAAAAAAAGGACAAAAATGCACTTTTTTTAAAAAAAAAGGGGGTGGGGGTCGAAAATAAAAGTTTGGAGCTAGTTTCAGCAAACATTAGAAGTATCTATCAGTGAATTAGTTGAAATCCTCAAAGACTTTTATACATTTCGTAGAATATTTAGCTACGCTCCTTTAAGACTGAAACATTGGAAAAATGAAAAAAAAAAAATTAAAAGTAGTTTCGAAATAAGTAAGTACTGAAATGTTACGCAATACGTTACTTAGAAAAAACAGTGAAAATTCAATCAATTTTATGCGACATTTGTACGCCAATTTTAAAAAATGCACACACTCAAATAAAAAATAGTTACATAAGATGCTAATTTTTTAATCTTCGGTTTCAATTGTTTTTCCTGGATAATAAACGGCGCTCAACTACTTCTATTATTCCTAAGATTATTTTATAACTATTTTATATATATTTGACAAATAGAGTCCTTGAGTATTAAAAAAATGTGAATCCTCTGAAGTCCTTTAAACTGATTAATGAATTGAACGCAAGTATTCTTCTTTTTCTCAAGCCATTTCTTCCTCTCGACTTTATAACCCTCTTAAGAGACAAAACCCCCCGACAAGAAATGCTGTAATTCTACACCTCAACAACTGGGAATTAAGCAATTAAAGGGGTCCTCTCTTGTGTCCAATGTCCACAATGAGTTGCCACTGAGGCATCTTATACTGGAATTGGACGGTTGCACAAAGTGGCCACATTCATATTCTGGAGCTATCGAACAACTTCTTAGAGATTGTGAAAAAAATCCGGTGGTCAAATTTGATAAAATTGACTGCAATCTTCTGGTTTTGGACATGGAAGATATAAAAAATTTAAGTACTGAACAACAATATTTGTATAGAATCTGTCTTGCCGTAAAAGATGGTAGTTGTCCTTCAAGCGTGGCTGACAGTAGCCCAGGAAAACTCAGTCAGTCATGCGCGATGGCTGACAACTACAAACCGTTTGTTACGCTTGTATATAGACACTCCAACTCCATCAGAAAACCTTACAATGCTTGTAAAGTATGTAATTTTAGTTTATGCTCCAATGTGGTTTGAAATAAAAATGAAACCGAACTGCCAGTACCGCGCCCAACATTTTTGGAAAATGATTTATTTCTCTTGCAAGGCAGTTTCCAGACAACGTTAAGGAGATAATTTTCAAAGTTCTCTCAAGTAATGCATATTTCGCTCATCCTGAACAGCTAGTGTTGGCAATGTTGTTTGACTCAAGAAAATACATTCGGGAATTAGCTGTCAGGCGCATTCTGAACTCTAGAAATAAGAAGACGAAGAGCTCGGATGGTGTACGATTTTTTGAGCGTCCTAAACTCAATTTTGAAGCCGTTGATTATGTTGATTTAGTTGATTGGGCAAACTGTGTTGTAACAGAGCCACCTCTTACAATGCATATAAAAGACCTACAATGGAAAGAAATGTGCAAAGAACATTCTACAGAGTTTACTTTCGAGAAATTTCCCTGCCACACGCAAGCTGTGAAACGTTGTGTGAAACTAATAACCGAAGCTGCAATAAAAGTTCGTGGTGAAACTACACGAGATGGATACATTCGTGCTAAACTTCAAGCTAGGAAAGAACTTCCATCATTTGATAACAAGGGACAATATTATTCCAAAAAATAATATTCATTATGCATGAGGTATTATAAATCAAATTTGAAGATTTCTTTTTTTTAAATTTTATTATCTATATATGTAGTTCTCGAAAATGTATGATACTATTGCGTGATAATAATTACTATGATTAATGGCGTTATTTAATTAATTAGTCTATGATTTAATTTTGAAAAATAATTTTCACATTGGTTTTTAAAGAAATTCAATATTTTTTTCACTTTTCTCCTATTTTTGATGTCGGAAAGGAGCGGTTAAATGCTCATTAAAATCAATGAAACATTTTATGGGTTCAAACTGGCTCATTGTATAACATTTTCAGAGCATTCCAGCAAAATAATTGGAATTGAGTTTTTTTAAAAAAAAATTCGACAAAAATTCATTTTTCTCTTTTTTTTCGGTTTTTCAGTGTCAAAAAGCGCCGGCTAGATATTTTTTAATATCCAAGAAATTTTTTGTGAGTGCTAACTAGCTCACTACGCAACTTTTGCGCGCTATCCAAAAATTGATTTCGAATTTTTTTTTTTTCGGCTTATTTCGGCCCACCCTAATATATATTTAATGTTTTTTATTCCAAACATTCGATAAAATCAAGGAATGTTCGTATAATATGAGAGTGGTGAACCTTTGATCTGCCCCCCCCCCCCCCCACTCTCCTTAGAAAAATTCCTATGTGCGCCACTGATTCAATATGATATACAATGAGGAGATCACATAAAAAAAATATCTACGTGTGTATCCATCAAGTCAAACTGTACTCCTTTTGGTCACGGGAAAACACCGTTAGCTTTCTGTGTCCTTATTCAGCAAATTTTGTCTGACGATTCGACGTAATAGGGAAGTTTTCGGTTTTTCAATTTTATTTTTATATGATAGAGTAACATGTATGAACATCATAGGTGAAAAAAATTTTGCGATACGATAAGTAGTTTTTTTAATTAATTTTTAAAGCTCAAGCGCTTGTGACATCAAATGGCATAGGAAGTGACATCATGCGCTCTTCCGATAGGAGAGAAGCCGAAGGTCACGCATTCGACTTCGAAGACGAAACGTAAAAGGCTTATCTCCTCGCATTTAACTCCTCGCGTTTCTGGAATATTAAACCTCTCATCCTCTCGGATATATTCGAATATCATCATTGATGTTACATGAGGAAGATTATTTAGATTGTGCTCTAACGAATCCGGTCTCCATAGTGTGGTCAAAAGGATTATTGAATTTCTAAAAAATATAAATATCAGCGCGCTCAAAATGTCCCTAGCGAAAACAAGGGATCTTCGGCGGAAGGCTGCCCATTCGCGCTCTGTGACGTAGGCTCATGACGTTTCAGAAGAGCGCACTTTTGCGCGTGGATTTTTAAAAATTCATTAAAAATCAACCACGGTGTTTTAAAATTCGGCGATGGTGAATTTTTTAGTTTTGAGGGTCAATTAACAATATCCAATAGTCAAAATATGAACATTTAATAGGTTGCAACTTCCCTAGTAGTTTCATGCGATAAAACTATCATCATTCGGCGAAATTTGGAATTCCATTCAGCAAAATTATCATCATTCGGAAAAATTTGAAGTTCCGTTCCGCAAATTGAGAATTTCCGCCCTTCCGAAAATTTAAGTTTGGGGGCCGCTGATTACAATAGACTAAAGCTGCAATGCAATCACATGTTTAAGTAAAGAAAATTCTAAAAGCATTAGAATACTACAGCGGTTCCCAACCTTTTCCACCTTGCAAACCCCTTCCAAACTCCGAAAGAAGTTGGCAAACCCCTTGGGTACTAGGGGTTGCACGTGCGAACATACCACGCAAAGGCAATAAAATTTGTGAGATTTTTTTTTAGTTTGATGCTGCTGCATAGTTTATAACAAGAACGAAAACATAATTGCCAAATATAGAATTACAAATATTGCTACGAACTAAAATAATCGCTAAAAAATGAATGCAAAATAAATTCACCAAAAAATAAACACAGTGATTATTCTGTGTTGAGCTTCAATCAACTTTGAAAATATTATGAAAATGGGATATTTGCGGAAAAAAGAGGCTTAAAAAAAAGTTTGGCTGAAATTTTTTCTGACCCTAGGGTACATTTATCTCTATTATCACTAAATCAGAAGTCAATTAAAGAATGATCTTGAATGAGCTTTTTTCTTACAGTAAAATGAGAAAGATCTAGGTTTAAGTCTTCTTGAAAAGGACTACGAGCCTAGCTGTTTGATAAAGATTTACTGCTTACATTAATCGTTTGATTGCTGAAAAAGTTTCTTGTAATCATGCTGTAATGCGGAGTAAATTGCGTATATTGAAAAATAATAGAAGCTTCTATTTTCAATAAACGCATTAACTCTAATTTTAACACAAAAGGTAATTTTTGAGAAAACAAATATTGTTAAGTTCACTCACTACAAGAGAAATTTTCTACACAAACCTTATTTACATATAGCGCAAATTAAGTTGCATCATTAAATTCCGTTGTTTTTTTTTTTTTTTTTTTTTTCCTTCTTTTTTTCTGCGTAAACCTCACACTGCGAAACTTTCAACCCACGAAAATTTTCTATAGTAATTAATTTCTGATACTTCCTGTTATATTTTTGGGTTGCTAATAGCCATTCTTTCGCTTTTTCGACAATAAAGCTCGAAGTAAATTGCAGTCAATGTAGTGTGAAAATTATAGCAACAAACAACAGCATGATCACACCGACACTTCCATGCATTTTTGACTCAAGACAAGGAGAAGAGCGATAGCTCTTCGTCAGACTCAAATGGTTCAGAATTTAAACACTAAAATTTTTAAGACGCTCATATATGCTCCATGTAATGTTTTCATCAAGTTTAATTAATCTTTCCGATCAAAAGCTTCTGAGGAAACGAACGCTTTCAAATTCTTTCATCTGAGGACATTGCGTATTCATAAGTAGATCTTTTTCAGCATGGCTTCAGGGCTTTCACCAATCATTGTCAATGATGGGAGCGTTAAAACCGGCACTTTGCAATGACAGACTTAATTATTTAAATGTAAAATATGCAGAAAGTATGCAAATATTTTCAAGCTAAGAGTATCAAATGATGTGTGAGAGCCAAATGAACAAAAAAGGAGCAAAATTTAATTGAAACCGCTTGACCATGAAACTTCATCAGAAACAGACATGTTAAAACTCCGCCATTACAATATTTTTTTCGTGAACCCCACAAAAACCTCTTGCCCCCCCCCCCCCCCCCCCGCGGACCCGGAACCACCGGTTGGGAACCGCTGGATTGATCCGCTCAAGTCATGAAGAGAATTTCTTATCAATATCTAGCTTTCAATCATAAATTTGAGTGTGTAAACATGCATATTTTTCTTATTGGGAAAGTTTGGTTTGAAATGACTAGAATCGCACTTTTCTTTGGGGATTTCGTTTGTGGTGTCATTTTCTTAGAATTTTCGAAAACTACAGGAATTCTTAAATTGTCCTTTCTGACCCAGAAAAGTAATTTTGTCCTTTTGAGTGCATTATGAAAAGTGCTTAGTATTTTTTAAAAAATTCTGTTATTTTATTCTTTTTAGTGTAAGTGTATTTCAGAAATAGAATAATTTTACCATCACGAAACTTCACCTTATTTTTTCATATAAATGCTCGATATTCATTGTTTTGCTGCTTAGGTTACCACAGCAAAGTTTCGGGTTTTGGCAAATTTGCCGAAAATAATACTTTATTTAATAAACAATTCACGTGATCTTAAGCTGATGCGCCGGCTCCTATATGTAGGGGTCTTACTTTACCCCATTGACTACTATCAGCACCAGACCCTATTCGCAACTCCAATAAACTATAGGGGGCGTTGCAGCAACTGTCTAATGGCGGATGAAAAGGTAAAACAAACAAATACCTTAGCTTATAACTTGCTTTGAAGATTAGTGAATGAGAGAAATTTTTTGTCGTGTTTGTAGGAAGCTTTCTTTTCTTTTCTTCTAAAATCGCATCACACCACAAACTGTCTAAAGCCTGTAATTTACCCCAAAGAAAACACGTGGAATGGAATGTTTTACCTTTTTCCACAATATATTGTTAATCACCGCAAGATAGCGTATTCGAGCTCTGGAGTTGCAAGTTGAATATTTTTGCATTATAAATGAATGTGAAAGAAAGCAACAATTTTTGATTAAAAAAAAACTTCTTAGAAAATGTTTCTGGCAGCGCCACCGTTCAGAATGTAAAAAAAAAAGATAAAATCAAAGATTCACTTCTATTGTGTGTCTTTACGATACACAATTATTTTATTTTACACATCATGAAGATATGTAGGGTGTATACAAACTCATCATTGTGTGAAAATTGCTGAGAAGTTGAACAATAGAAATTTTAAAAAAATACGAATTCGGACGGACAAGGCGCCGGAGAATGGTAATTTCATGTGCTGCAAAACTCTACTGACATTTAATTCCTGCAGTCAAGTGATTGCAGATGTATCACTGAAGATAGATGAAGACAGACTGCACTCCCGTTCGATACAAGGACTACTATAGTGCCTAGAAAGAGTAGTGTGCCGATTGACGGGAGAAAAGTGAGGTCAGATCTGAGGAAAAGCCAGATGGCGCTGCGCTCGAGGAGTACGTTATGCTCCTCAATCAGACTCGTTTTAAATCAGCGATTGCATGCTGATTTCGCAGTTTAAAAAGCCCCGTTTTTCGGATTGAACTTACTTCTGTGCAAAAGACAAATTCTGTAATGAGTGGTAATTGTTACATGGGTGTTCATTTATTTTTTGAAGCATATAAAATTACCTTATGCTAATTTATCTTCAATGAAAATAGTAGACTATAAGGGGCCATTCATTAAATACGTAAGGGTCCCGAGGGGGGGTTGGAAAAGCCTCTACGTACCCTTACTTGGGGGGGGGGGGGTCAAATTCATTCTTACGTAATATTTTCCAAGTTGGTATTTCACATTAGAAATTGCGCGGTCAAGTGATTTGGCAGAGATTATATTCCATTTGCGTCTGGAAGGTAAGAAAACGTGTTACGGTAAAAATGTTTTTTTATTTGTTTTACAAAGAATTTATAGTGTAAAATATAATAAAAGAGTCGCATTGTGTATGGCATGTTTTATTTGTAATTAATATTACATCAAAAAAAAAAAAAAAATGTCGAAAAAAACATTTAGTTTAGATTCTAACTTTTCAATAACTATTTCTTTACGCAAAAGATTTAATTTAATAACGTGAATTTAATAACGATTCCAGTGATGTAAACGATTCCAAGAATTGTTATTTTATCATTTTGAAAAACGAAATGGAATCTTACGTAAAAATAGGGGGTGGGGTGAAAAAGATGGGGGAGGGGGTCAAAAATTGCTAAAAGCATCCTTACATAATTAATGAATGGCCCCTAAGTATTCAATAACCCCCGCGTCTCTTATTTCTCTACTAATAATAAAGCTGAAAGTCTCTCTGGTCTGGATTTCTGTCCGGATTTCTGTCTGGATCTCTGTGACGCGCACAGCGCCTATACCGTTCGGCCGATTTTCATGAAATTTAGTACAAAGTTAGTTTGTACCATGGGGGTGTGCACCTCGACGCGATTTTTCGAAAATTCGATATTGTTCTTTGTTTATTTCAATTTTAAGAACAGTTTCCAAAGCAAAATTATCATTAGATGGACGAGTAAATTAGTAAATTATCATGACGTGGAATCGTAACATGAGAAGAGCGAATGAACATAGCCAATGGGCGAAAAATCATCATCCATTATTTGTAAATATACAGGCTAATCAAATGACCTTTTAATTTTCTCCTTCGGGCAAAGTCGTGCGGGTACCGCTAGTTTCAAAATAAAACTGCTACTAAATTCTTGAAGCTAATTAAAAATTATCAGGGCTTCTCAGTCGGAGTCGCTTGAAAAACTACCGACTCCGACCTGTTTTTTTTTTTTTTTTTTTTACATTTTCAAGGACTTTCCTTACATTAAAAAAAAATAATAGGGCCACTTGCTCCGATCACATATATAACTACATACTAATTTGCAAATAACTGCAATTGGCAAACAGCTGGCTTGATTATTTGTTGAATTTTTGGTAATACTCATCAACGTCAAACTTCTAGTTTGCTTATTTTTACAACGTTCTTTAGAACCTGTCAGCAAATGGTTTTGTTGTCGATAATTATCGAAATAGAAGTAGTTATTGAATCTGCCGTTTTCACTGTCAAAAAAAAAGTATTTATGTATTTTTATCTTTTATCTCATACTTAAAACAGCGAAAGTCATGTTTCCTTAAAAACTAAAAACAAATGGGGAACCTCCTCGTCCCTCTCCTTTGTCTAACATTGCTTATGATAGCTTTAAAATGTTCTTTTAAAAAGAAGCGCAGCTTCTGAATCTCCCCTACCCCTTAATCAGGAAACAACATGACAGTGTTACAATTAAAAAATCTAAATAAGTAGCGGTCAAAAGAACATTGTGATACATGATTTTGGACGCAAAAATTATTTTCCCGTTGTCGATATATGAGATTTTAAAGCCTATGGGAATTTTAAGAAAAGCGAGTCTCGTTGTTCCAAACTTAGCGAGTTTCGATGAGGATAGACATCTTTCTCACGCTCTGTAGATATGGATGTCCTGCTCCATGCAGATGAAGAAATCGTCTGTGAGAAATTGGTACCTTCAATCCCTCGCCAAGTGTTTAAATTTGCCACTTTTCTTAAAATTTCGGGAGACTTAAATACCTTTTATCTCGATAACGAGGGATGATAACAATAATAATTATCAATTTTGTACAGGATTTTAAAAGGCTGAAATTCAAGAAAAAAAAAGCTTTTTTTTAAAAAAAATATAGCTTACGCGCTCGTTGATTCCGTTTGTCCGAAAGTCTTATAGTCGGTCGCTAACAGTAACCAGGCGTAGCATTGCTGAAGATTTCCAATCTATTCTCCAGACCCCATAAGCCGTAGAGGTGGTGCTACCATATACCGTGCCCAAATCGGACTCTTTCTCATTTAGGGGCCTCATTGACTCAGGAGTAGCTCCTTTCTGCTTTAAAACTCATGCTGGCTACATGAATGGGGCTTGAGTCTCCCCAAGTGGCATTAAAAACAACAACAAACTGCGCTCTAAAGCCATCTCGATTGGTAATACATTTGCCTTAAAATATAAGTATCAAATTTTCAGAGTCAATTGTGTAAAATTTTGTTTTGAAAACATCCTTGTCTTTTGTGTCTACTTCAGTAATGATCTTTTTTATCGTCAATATTATTTTCCACATAATTTTTACTGTATACAAAAACTACAATATTTGGAGACCTTTTAAATTTCATAGAAACCCAATATTCTTTAGGGCAAATTAATATGAACAATTACATTTATAATAGATTTATACGTGGTTATTTCAGTTTCACCTGCGGAAAGATCAAGTTTTATTTTTTTTCAAACAGGGAACATTTTTTTTTAACTGCATAATTCCTGATGGAACTTTCCTTTGGTAATTTTTTAGTAAAGTATGTTGGCAGATTTGGGGAAATTGTCGGAATTGCCTCATCTTTCAAAAAAGGTTTTTCCCGAGGAATCAAAACTTCCCTCACCATTTATAATATGCTTAAAATGCGTTTCAATAAAATGTTTTTCGAAATGCAGAGCATAAAATGAGCAATATTTATCAAAAACTAAAGTGGAATTCGTTAATTCCCAGCTGGGAATTAACGAATTCCGCTTTAGTTTTTTCTTCATCTGCTGGAGCTTTAAAAAAGCGTAACTTTTTTCCTTGAATGTTTTGTATCCCCTTTTGCACCCTGGTACGAAAACAAGATGAAGCTTTATTTCTTCTAATGTTCAACTTTGATGCCTCCATTAAAAGCCTTAAACGCTGTTTCATGAAATATTCACGAAATAAAGGTAAGAAAGAGAAACGCGGAACTAAATTGTAACAAAATCCCGCGTCTACTAATGTAAACACCGCGAAATTGAACGTGCATCTCGACTTGCACTGCTCTCTAGTGGTTTTCATACAATTTGTCTTCAAGAATCGCGGGGGAAAAAAGCGCCGGTCGGCACACTACTCTTTCTAGGCACTATAATGTTACAAGGCTGAGGAGGGGGCTAAGGGGACCCGGGTCCCCTCCAAAATCTGTAAAAAAAATGAAATGAAGGTAGTTATTTTTGGTTTTAGTTGTTCACAAATAATTTCCAAACTTTTTGTTGCAAAAAAAATAATAATAATAAAAATAAATAAATATTACAGTGTTAATAATAATTATAATACGTTAGATCAGTGATTTCCGAACTGGGTGCCGCAGGAAGAGGTGAGAGGTGCCGCGAAGGGTCCATATGGTAACAATAATTTGTATATAAAACTTAGGAAGCCGTGAGAAAATTCTAATTCTTCAAAGGGTGCCGCTAGTCGTTAGAGTTTGGAAACACAGCGTTAGAAGAAGGCACCAGGCCATGGTGTTTTGAAGGGGTCAGGGGTCCGTACCCCTTACTCAAGAAAAGAACGTGTCTTGGGAAAGCGAAGTTATTTTAACAGAAAGAAAAGCAAATAATGTTGGGGGAAGGGGGGGGGGGGGAATCTCAATTCTTCAAAAAAGAAATTTTTAAATTTAAAATGTTTAACAGATGCAGCTTATTGTTGCTTAGTAAATTAGGTTAAGGTTCCCCTTTCTTTCTTTCACCCCCCCCCCCTTATTTTTTCTTTCTAGTCAGTCTGAAAAGAAGGGTCTTCAAAATGTTTCTCTCTTTAACTCTCGCTCCTGCAAAAAATAAGTTTTATTTATTCGATTGCAGTAATAATGGAAATTGATATCCTGAGAACGCATTTATTTAGGCGTTTTTCGGACATCAATTTTAAAACATTTCTGGGGGCTCCAGAACCAACACCCTTTCACTAAGGTTACTACCAAAAATAGTATGAAATTGTGCCTTTTAAGATTTCAATTTTGAAAATTTTCGGAGGAAGATCCCTAAAACCGCTCCTTACCTCTTAACGTCTCCAAAAAGTTAACCTGAAATTGCGTTTTACCTTTTATGTGAGAATTATCGAACTCTTCCTTTCCAAAGATTGCCTAATGTCGGGGAAAAAATCTGAATTGCTTTTGAAAGGAACCTTAAAATAATAATTTAAAAAAAAAATCGCTGACTATTGATCAGGTAATTACGTTCAACACCTCATATTTCTTTTACCCCCCCCCCCCTGCCCCATTTTTTTCTTCTTTTTCCTAGTCGGTCTAAAAATAAGAAAGTTATCAAAATGCTGCACTTCGCAACCCCCCCCCCCCCCACTAAAACCATTAAAGAGCTTCTCATACCTCGTTTTCAAGGTTTCAGTCTCGAAAAGTTTCTTGGGGATAATTACCAAACGCCCTTGCCTTCTGAAATCAAAAGCATCGAAAATCGTTAAAAATGCTTTTATGGAGCTTCAATTTTGAAAAATGGTCGAACCTCTAGTGTTACCAAACATGGTCACCAGTCGCGCGAAGCTGGTTGACTGCTCCCGCATGAAATCTGAAAATGAAAAAAACTACAATTTTGAAAAAATTAAGGCGGATAACGTTTAAATCACTCCACCTAGTATCACTGAATATCTCTTTAAAACTTCGTTTTTTTGGACTTCAATTTCGAAATAGTTTTTGGGGAGAGCCCCAGAACCGCCGTGCCCGTTACATCATCGAAGTTAGTCTGAAACTGTGTTTATCGGACTTCAATTTCGAAAAATTGGGTGAGAGTGATGGATTTCCTTCAATTTTTAAGAAAAAATCTGTCGAGGGCAGCTTTAAAAAGTCCCATTCCTTTCATTACACTAACGTAAACAAATATAGCCTATAATGACGTGTTTAAAATTTCAATTCCCAAAAATTTTGCTGAAGCCCCCCCCCCCCCTTCCCGAATTTTTCCACTCCCTAGCATCACCAGAGACCGTCTAAAGCTGCGTTCTATGGACTAAAAATCCAAAAAATTTGCGGGGGAGAACCCCCGGTTCCCCTTTTCCCCCAATCAGAAGCGAGAATTTTTTAAGAGTGCCCCTCCTAAAACTTTTTTTTGGCTGCGCCACTGGGTAACAGTATGAAGTCGTTGCCCCACCTCGAAAAAAAAGGAGAAGATTAAGGCTCTCTTACCCCCCCCCCCCCCTCCAAAAATGAAATTACAAAAAAGGGGGGAGGGAGCTAATCTTGGTTATATGGGCCCCCTGCAAAATAAAAACATATATACGCCACTGTAATGTTGCTCATTGCAACAGACACATTACATTGGCTTTTTTTGGATGTCTTTTCATCCAAGAGCTCAATACTTTTACATTGAAAAAGGCGTTCCATGTAACGCCGAAACACGTGTCTGCTGTAATCTGCAATTTGTGCTTTTTTGACGTTGATTTTTCTTAGCTTGCGTTCGACTAACCTCACCGATCGACCGATGAGTAACCGATTACTAACCGCAGCGTTCTGTCATCTACCAATCACATCACCGGTTACCATTGTAAGCTGTTGATTGGTTGATTAAAACACGTGATCAGTAGCTGTCACGTGATCGGATAACCGCTAGCGACCGGTTGAGCTCGTCGAACGAAGTCTTACTTTAGTTGCGTTCGACGAGCACGACCGAGAGTGACCGGTTAGTTAATCACGTAACAACTAGTGATCACGTGCTCCAAACAACCAATCAACTGCTTAGAATTGTAACCGCAGCGGTAACCGGTTGATAATAGAACGCCGCGGTTAGTAACTGGTTACTTACCCGGTGAGGTTCGTCGAACGCAACCTTTGCATTACAGAGTTTATGAACTTCTACTTCTACTTCCGCTTGTCTTTTGATGACTCGCGCGCGTTTTGGTTGAATCGTTGCTTGTCAGCTGTGTTGTGCGGGACAACTTATTTTGCAGTTTTGTTCTTATTAGGAAATATTTACATTGTATTGAGAATTTTTTTTACCATTATGGTTATTGTCGCACCGCATCTCGATTTCACATCAGAATCATTTAGTCCTCGTAAAGCGCTCTCATCTAATCGTATTAGTTTACCCTATCCAAACTCAAAAACTTATAATAATTTATCCGAATATTATGCTTTTACATTTGCAAAAAAAGAATCTCGAGAAAATGAACTTTCAACTTCAAAGAAAAATAAGGGTGATCAGGTACTCGAAAGAAATTATGCTTGGTACTATGCTACTTTAGGATTAGAATACTCGGAGGATGAAGAAATGGAAGAATTTTTTTCTCAGGATGTTTGCTCGAAATCAAGTGTAGCGTTGCGAAGTAAACGAAAATGGTCCAAAAGTGTTCCTGAATCGAGTAAGTGTGAGAAATCTAACGCCTTTGCTCCACTCCGTTCCACAAAAGTGATCGTTAGTAAAGCTACAAGTAGTGGACAATGCAAAAAATATTTGTGCTATGCTGTAAAAAATGTTCGAAAAAGATTGTCTCTCAGACAAACAATTGATACATATTTCGATAAACAAACTAAAGCAGCTGTTGATGGTTCTACCCCTAATTTGTCTGAGAGTAAGAAGAATGATGCTAAAATTATTTCAGAAAGTTCCGATATGAATGGAAAGGTGGACAGGTGGAATGATGTTTATGACAGTGATACATCCGTCAACTCTGGGCTTCAAGTAGCTGAAAAAGTTTGCCATGGTTCTTCAGATTTGCAGACTATTAATAATACAAAACTCCAGGACCAAAAACATCACATTAAATTTGTTGCTTTACCCAAAGATGATGCAGTAGTTCCCTTGAAAGCAGTTGGGGGAAACTTCAATGTTATGAATCAAAATTCCTCTAGTATTGCATTTTATCCTAAACTTGGAGCTGTTTTTAATTCTAGAAGCAATTTTTCACCAACAAACAAGGAGGTACTCCAAAACCAACATCCTGGACAATTTAGCATCAATGGCAACTCGGCTAAAGATAGTGCTGAAGTTCCTGGGAAAGTATCGAAGTCAAAAGACAACAGCATTGATTGTTTAGTGAAATCTATTATTGGAGGAAAATTTCATGCGGTGGATAAGAGTGGTGCTGATGTTAACCTTTGTTGCAAAAGTGTTTCAAATTCTCCAAGAAGCCCAACTGCTAATAATGATAACATGCTTCAAAACAAGAGCGCAAAACAACTTTTCAATAAAGGCCTTTTAGCTAAAGGTGTTAAACCGACAGGACTTTTAAAATCAAATGACAATGCTAGCAATTGCTTACTTAAAGCCACAACTAAAGAAAATATTAATGGTTCTTTCAGCCATCTTGATGCTGTAGATTCTGTTTCAATGAAAGTGAAGGATAGGGTTAAATCAAATATAAAGGTTGTCCAAAGTAATAAGAGTTCTATGAAAAACAAAACACTTGTGCTTGATACTAAGCCAAACAAAGATTTTGGCTTAATTAAGTCTCAGGTTAAAAGCCAAGTCAAGGGGGAAAATAATGTTGTAGCTGTTAAAGAAAATGTTCCAACTTCTAGTGCACCAGGAACAGAATTCTTGTTGAAATATGGTGCTATTATACCAAATAATAATAAATTACGTGGTTTCAAAATTCCTTTGAAGCGAAAAGTTTTGTCCGAGATAAGTAATTGATGTCTAAATGAAGGTTTTTGTCACGAGTTGTTTTAATCTCGATCACTATAACTTTGCACATTCATTGTCTTGAATATTTGTGTTGTGTGTTTCCATTTGCACTGATATAAAATTTCCTAATTTGTAGTGTTTTCTATCAATGCTTATTTTATTTAATAAATTGTATAGTGAATAAATTTTGGTTATTCAGTAAATGTTTTTAAAGTAATTTTTTCACACTGGTTACAGTAAAACCTTTCCGAGCGGCCACTTTTTTGCGGCACGGATTTTTTAGCTAATCATTTCGCTGTGTGTGATTAACGTCTTTTTAGCAAATACAGTTGGCTCTCTGTTTAATGACGCTGTATTTAACGACTGCTTTTCACGGTCCCAGATGGTTCACTACAGTGTTAAAAGCATTCTATTTAAAGACCATTTTTTGTGGTCCCTTGAAAGTTATTAAACAGAGAGCCAACTGTACATTATGCCTTTCAGGCACTAATTAAGTCTCTGACAATCAATTTGGGTTTTGTAATCATGAGCAGACTAAACTTTCAACTGAAGTGATTTTGGGGATAATAAATAAAGTAATCGGAAATTCAGATGCAATGACAAATAAATTGTTAGAGCAATTATTTATTTTGAATTGCAACAAGCAACATTTTGAAAAGTACAAAAATTGCAATTCTTTTCAACTTTCCCAGATGCCATTTAAAGTATTTAGTATTAGGTAAAAAGTTTCAATAAATAGCATAATTGTGAGAACATAATAATTGTACTAATATTTAGCTCCCATTTGGTCTCAATTATCAGAAATGCCTTCCAGTTGTTGAATCATGTCCTTTTTTTGATGGGACCTAATAGCTTCTTGCAGAACATTAAATGATTGAAGAAATCTGCCATCAACAAACATGTGTAAATTTGTTATTCATGCATTTTGATTTTTATGGGCATTGGTTGAAAATTAATCGCTATGTTTTCTTACCATTGACAACATATGTTATCTGTTTTCCAGATTAATTCAATCTATTAATAAGAATTTAATATTAGAGTGTAAGATGTTATCTGGCTTATGGCAAAAATGTATATTGTGAATTGTGCAGTCCATTCAAATTCATTTGACAACTAGTGTACTGTTAGAAATATATTATTTGTTGATATTTTTTTTCAGTGTATGTTGAAGAATTCCATCTACTTTTTCATTACGTGAATGTAGTTGTATTTGATTGAATTAGACATAATAAAAGTTAATTTAGAAATTTTTCTTCTCATTATTTCAAAATATACTATTAGTTTCAAATTTCAAAATTAATCTTGCACTTAATGTTGATTTTAATTTAAATATTAATTATACATTTAAGTTTTTTTCCCAGAGTTTCGAAAATATCATTCAAGGAAGGGATCTTATGCATTACAGCATTTTCTGTCAAATGAATTGTAATATGTTTGGAAATAGAAGTTTTTATTAATGTTCTAAATTTGTTTTTGGGGAATGAAAAAAAAATGTAGTTAGCAGAGAGATTTTATGTTTTAAATATTTCATATCATTGTAAAAGGATTCGGGACGTAAAAAGCATGGCTTTACATGCAACATGCTTTGAAACGTTGACTTTCTCATTTTTAAAATGATTATATTAATCTTTAACATACAAATCTATGGAGCATAATTCCATAAGGAAAGGGGTCATAAGTAGTATTTGGACACAAATAGGAGTCTGGGATTCATTTTTTTGATATTTAAGTCCTCAAAACAGTTTCAAGCTATTTTTAACCCCTTTATGTGGTTTGGTCTTGAGATTTTATATTATTGATAATGGAACTGGAATATCCATATTTTTTTCATTGCCTGATGAAGTTTTTCTTTCCCGTTTGTTGCGATTAAAAAACTTTTATTAAAAATTTTCTATTTTTACAGTAATTTTGCCCAAATGATGTCTCAGTCTTAAGGAAAAATATTGATGCACTAACTTATTTTACTGTTTATGATTTTTAAACTTGCAAGTTAAAACTAAAAATTCTTTTATGCCCCCTATTTGTTTAGGTCAATGGTGTCCAACCTACGGCCCCTAAACTGATCTGTGTGGTCCATTTTACAAATACAAATGTGACAACCAGCAACAGGCTCTGGGCCCAGCTAGGCTGATCCTAGTAGATCTATTGATAAACCCAAGTTCATGTTACTAATCAAAAGCACAATTAGTGAAAATGTCGTAAATTTGGAAACAAATATTCCAAAATTAATTTCTGGAATAGAGATGCATGTAATAAAATAAGCATCAAGCAATGATATCTACAATCATTGGTTTAGAATATTAATTTTCTATACTTTCTTATGTTATTTAAAAAGAATTTTTGTGTGTGTGTGTTCTGGTCCGTGAAAATGATTTTAACATGAGGTGTGGCCCTTGATCACAGAGAAAGGTTCAGCAGGAAATTATTTATTAAATATATTTACAAATTTTACAGTATGCAAAAGTACATAAGTATAAAATGTTTACTCACTATATTACAAAAAAATTTATACTTCTTTTTTTTTACATTATAGCAAGACGTAAAGCTGCAGCTAAACGAAAAAAATTAAAAAACATGCACAGTAGAAGCACTGAAGAAGAGGAAGAAGGTGATGATGAAGGTAGCTTTTGTAGTCGGTGATTTTTTGATAATATGTATGTTTTTCCATTTCATTCTAGTGTATTGCATGTTGTTGGTGTGATTGATTTCATGAGTATTTTCTCGAAGTTTTACATGTAAGCATTATACTGTGGGAAATGTATATGACTGCATGTAAAATTCAAAATTTTGCATGAAATTTTTGCCTGTTATTTCAATTTTGATTGTTTCTAATATATTTTATATATGTATTTAACATTTAATTCTGAACCAAAAGCAACATTCCTGAGCAATGTTTTGCATGCTTATTAATTCTTCTGGTATATACATAAAGTAATTAAAATGTTTCCAAGTATTTTATACATAAGGGTTGACGTAAAAAAAACTTATGCTCAATTGAAATGAAGCATTCTCCCCCCCCCCCTCACATTCAAGGAAAAAACAAGAACTCATGCTACAAATTTCTTTAAATTTTGATGTGTCTAATACCAGCCTCACCAGGGTAGGCAATGGTACTATTGATTGTGTGGTTTAATTTAAATATGTAAATCTGTAATTTGAAGTAAGAATAACCAATGTCAGATTTTAACTAAATTTAGTTTATGACAGGAATCTGTCCGCAAAGTAGATATTTTTTTAGTCAACAATGATCAATGTGACCTAGTATAGAGTTATGTTAATCACCAGGGGCACACAGAAGCTTTGGGGCCTGTCACAACTTTTTTTGCCCGTTCCCCCATATTGTTTACCCCTGCATCCCTACATATATTTCATCCCTTATTTTAAAAATCTTGGGCCCGGGCCAACAGATGTATCTTCTCCACCCCCACCCCCCTCGTTCATGCCCCTGTTTATCACAGTAACCTGTATCATTGCTGCCAACACCTCTCGATTTGTTCAGGAGACTCGTGATTTTCCTTGCCTTCTCCTGAACGCCCTAATGAAGTAAATATCTCCCGAATTTTCATCAAAGCAACACAAGTCTCTGATTAGAATTTTTGGGAGCATTCCTTCAGCTAAATGATTACAATTTTTGAAACAGGTTTATTACATTCCCTTTCTCTAGTCTTACATTCAAGACTTATTTCCCTAAAAAATGCAGCAAAATGTTCCCAAATTTTCTCCAAACTTTCTAAATTTTTACTTGTTGCAAGTAATGTTTATTATCCAGGGATGCCGCCCCCTAAGGGTAAGGGCGCGCCCCCTGTAATATCTCAGTACAATTCATTATTTAGTGTATCATCTCAACTCCCAGTTCATAGCTGTATGAATATTTTTGTGTTTGGTCTGACTGTTTGAGGCTTTTCTCAAGTCAAATCTTAAAGTAACATTTTTCCCCCAAGATTGGCTAATAATAACTAGATTTTGCTGATTATTTTCCATTTAAACAGAACTTTAGTGTAATTAATGTTTTTTTTTTATTATTATTTGCGCTGATTGGACACTTAATCATTATCCCATCTAACAGCAGAAACCTCGCCAAAATTCATGCAGAAAGATTTCAGTAGCGGATGCCTTTGGCAGTTTTTTCAACTGTCGCGGTTTTTGAAGCCAAAGACTACGTAATAATGTTTGTCAGCTTTCACCATGTAAACACAATATTGCCAATCAAAGAATCTTTAAAAACTTTTTTTACTGTAAAATAATCCAGCAACTAAATTATACAAATCCATAAACAGCACAAAAACTTCCATTAATGTGACATTGTGCACAAATTCAAACCATCGCCAAATTTTACTACTTATTTTGGAAACATTTCAAATGAAATTGTTTACTGCCATTTTATGGTGACCAAAAGTATCTCAGCATCTGGTGACAATATCTCTTTAACAAAAATTAGTAACATACCATTTTATAAAGTAAGGAGGGGGAGCATTATCCAAGGTATCCCAAAACGATTCCCTCAAATTCGGTAACATTTTAAATCACACCAAGAACCTACAATAATTGAAATTTTTCTACAATAACTAAAGCAAGTAGAAGGGGATTAGGGCACGCAGCTACATTTTTTTAAACAGTTCGTACTTCAATAGACATACAGAGAAGGTAAGACTCCATGTAAAAAAAAATAAGTATTAACTGATAAATCTTTTTAAACATGTGAAGTTTAATTTCATATTTTGAAAAATCTTCAAATTTATATATGCTTAAATGTCGTGTTTTAGTTTCTAAATGAATACTATTTTGCTCTTTTTACTTACTGATATTTTAGTTTTATGAGTAAGGAAGAAGCTAGATTTTATATGACGTGAAAAAGGTGTGTTTTAAATTCTTTCACTTAAAACAGAAAACAAATGCAAGTAACGATTGTCTCTCATAATTATTGCTAACCCAGGCAACGCGGGGTATTTTAGCTAGTTTAGTACAAATGTGCTTGTGTTCATAAAAAATATCCATGTATCAAGTGTTTTACATAATGTCACAAGAGCTTTCTTTCACTCAAACGAAACAATTTTTTGAAATTTGTACCGTTGGTTCGTTGTGTTATTTGTCTGCCTAAGTACACTAAATGCCTTTATAATTGTTCAGTTTTTACTAGACAATGCCAAACCTTTTTTGCTTAACTATAACTTATCCAATTTTTGATTCATTTGTTAATCACGTTTTGTTCTCTGTTTGTTCTTTAAAATGAACTTGGAAATTTAAGTATGCCTAGCAATATCAGTGATGGTGAATAAAAAAAAAGGGGGGGGGGTACTGTAATGAACTTAGTTATGTTTGATAAGTTTTAAATGTAAAAAAAAATTCTTTGTGTTTAACGTTTTTTAAATTTGAGAATAGAACAACAATAAATATCCTAGTAGTTATGATCATCATGAATCTTTCTTCTACCTATTCGCACGAATAAATACTTCAGTAATTTAGTGTTATAGCAAATGCTGTCTTACTACATAACTAGTTCGTTTATACATCCACAGTTAGAATTACTCTTAGCATTCAATGTTACTACTGTATTAGTATATTTACCTTTGCAGTTTTTGTGAAAAAGCTTTATGAATGTACTTTTAAAGAATAGCTATGTATTAGTAGATATATTGTTTTCTGTTAATATAATTTTGCTTATGGCTCAAAAAGTCTAATTTTTTACATCATATATATATAAACATTTTGTGATACTCTAATTTGCATGAAGAAAATAATTTTTACTTGTTTTAAGATTTTGAATTAACTTCTTTAAAAAGATGGTATCAGGGCCGGATTTAGGGGAGGGCAGGCGGGGCTACTGCCCTGGGGCCTCCAAAACAAAGGGGCCCCCACAATAAAAATTTTATAAAATATCCTAACTTTCACGGGTCAGCAAATTTTACGTTTTTTCCCCCCTATAAATAATAATAATAATAATATAAAAAAAGAAATAGCAGTAACTTCAATATGTATTTACTATTAAAGTGCTAATCGAAAATATCGGAAACATACATATATATCAAAATATTCGGATACATATAAAAGTATCGGATATTTTCGAAAATATGATGATCTTTTCGAACCCTGATTGGGGCCTCCACACTTCCAAATCCGGCCCTGGATGGTGTTGTCCGAAAGTTTCTGCTCATAGTAATAATTTAGTATCTACAGTTTTCATAAGATTTTTTGTTTGTTTTGCATGTAATAATGAATTTCAGACAACTTGACTTACTGAAAATTATTCACCATCACAAGTATACAGAATGTTCTACTGTCATAGTATACTAAAATCTATTTTCTCTTTTAACGGAGTTGTAATAATTTATGTGTGAACCACTAATAACATTTTCTTTTCTTGCATGTGCTTCACCTGCTTTGCCCTCCACGTGGCACTTAATCCCACAGCACCAACTACTACAAAGTTTAAGATCAAAGGTATAGGAATTAAAATTGACGGGATTTTTATCGGAAATTAATTCATTGTCTAGCTTAGATTTTTATACTCTAAAGGTGTTTTTCAAAGAGTTTTCAAAAATTAAAATCCATAATAGTTTTAGTGATATGATTAAGTAATCATTGTGAATATCTGTAATGTATTTTGCATTAATGGTTTTACTTTTCAGAGAATATATTTTAATGTCAAAAAATAATCAGTAGTTTAAAACTAAGAGGTTGAAGATCTTATTTAATTCTTTGTCTAAACAAGATAAAGAATTAGTAGTAAGTTTGTCAAATTAATTATTTTTTTTTGTTTAATTTTTCATCAAATTAGATAGTCATTATTTCAACTCTTTGATCCCTTTGATTTCACACAAAATAATTTCATTTTATATGTTTTTCATTTGTTGAATGCACTTTTGCTTACCAGCACTAGCTTTATCCCTCCCGCCAAAGACTGCAAAATTCATTACGTTTAAAAATGTCACAAAAAAATGTACTATCAAATTTTTTTTTATTCTCTCTGTATGTAATTTGTGTCAAATACATAAACATTTATTGCATGATTTTCCACAAATACTTGTATTTCCCAAACAAGAATTGTGTGATTGTTTCCACTTCAGATATATTTCTGCAACATTTGTTTTCAAGCATCTAAGTACATTCTTTGCATGTTTGTTGTGTGTGGATAAAGCTCTTAATATTTAAGTACTATTAAAGTTTTTTCGTCAAATGTTGAGAATACACAGATTTCGGAATTAAAAGTTTTCCTAATACATACTAAATTATTGTTCTTATTCTTTTTGCTTTGCACTTTTTGTATGTATAAATTGGTGTGCACATTTGTGATCAGTCTTTGTATACTAATGTCATTTGCACGATTGTTGATTTTCTCGGGGAGTTATTTTTATTCATATTGATTTTTGTAAAAGCACATTCAGCCGTAAGTGATATTAATTATCTATTGTTTGTTTTGTTGTTTTGTCATAACCTGTTTGTTTTTAAAAAAAAATTCAATAATAATTTTTGCAGCAAGGTGTTTCTTAAATATTTCACCTTAACTATAAAAGCACCAATTTTCTGCCAGCTATAAATTCATTTTTAATTTTATGGATCCTGTCATACCTGATGGGACAAAGGACTGCTTTGAAAAAGTTGATAGTCTTAAAATGTTATTTTTAAATATTTTAACTGCTCTTTTTCTGCACAATGTTTACCCGTAATTACAGGTAACTGCCTTTAATGTGAATGTTCCTTATTTCCATTACTTTGTTAACCTAAATTACTTGATGTGACACAATTAAGTAAATTATTTCAATATAAATTGTTTTAATCTAAAGTTTTTGTGTTGAAGGATAGATTTGTCTGAATTTTAATTAGTGTTAAAACATGAACTAAGGTATAAATTTTTCCTGGCTTAATGCATATGAGTTTGTTGCTATTTTTATTATGTCTTCTTCATTAAATATAATATTTAGCTGATAATACCTCATCTGATGTTAGGTGATCACTTTGTCATAGTGCTAGGTACTAAAATGCTCTGTGACAGGAAGGGAGCTACATTATTATTCTGAATTAGTATTTTGCAACTTAATTTTATTTTTTATGATATTTTTAAATAAAAATCATGTTTTCTCTATTTTTATCTTTGATGTAGCTCTTAAGCATCTCAGCAATCTTTCCATTAGTGATTATGCATTCATTTAAATCTGGTTAGGATAAGAAATTTTTATTTTTGAAAAGGTCAATCTATTTATTTCTTTGGAATAAAAAAACCTCTCTTTTTTATTATGAACTTTAATCATAGTTTTGATTTTAATTTTTGTAGCAGCTGAATCGGTTAAATGTCATTAGATATTTTTTTTTACTCTTCACTTTAAAAAAAAGGGCATTTAGTTTGATGTTAAGTGATATTTTGTTTTTTCTTTTTCAATACTCAGCTATCTGGCAAGGGATCCCATTTTTCTCATTATAGCTTTATTTTCTTGTATTGTGCTCCAAAATTTTCTTAAATTCCTCAGTGATTTTGTAGAATATGATATTTTCAGATCCAAAATGAGGTATTCCTTAGTGCCAAGATTCTTCTGAGTATTTTTGAAATATATGATAAATAAGTAATACTTATAAGATTAAATAGTGTTTGATCACAAAAATAAATAAATATGTTAAATTTGAAACAAAATGTAACATATTTATCTTTTTTTTTTCATTTAATAAATCCCTTTTTTTAAAAATACATTTATGTATTTTTTTTATTTCCTTATTTATTTATTCAATTTTGTAAAACTAATATATATAATTCAATCTTGTTTATCCCCACCAACTGGAACCAAAGGCAATCCAGAGAATTGAAAATCTGAATGATATGAATACTAAGCAAAATGGATGCTTAAATAGGAGGAATTATTAATTTATTTTGATTTAAAAAACATGTTTTGTAACAACATTATGTATAACTGTATACATGGCATTAAGAAACAGTTTAAAAAAATCAGAACATTGCTTTCGAAAGAAAAACGAGCTGATGTGTGAATCACATGACTTCCTTTTACTCCAATTTCATGTCATTTTCCCATTATTGGTAATTTTAATGTGATTTAATAGTTTACTCTGTAAATATTTCCTACAGTGGCCAAATTGAAACCAGATTTAAAACTTAAAAAAAATCGCCAAATTTGTCACCAAGTTAGCGACAAAACTTGGCGATCAAAAGACTGGCGATATATCGCCAAGTGTTCGCCAAATTATAACACCACTTGAGTTTACATCAAAATTATCAATGATTTCCCCCAAAAGAGGGCAAAAGACCCCCTTAAGAACATCTGAATGCAACCAAAAGGGGAGGTGCACAACTAGATCCCACTAGGAGTCTACGTACAAAATTTCAACTTTCTAGGACATACCGTTCTTGAGTTATGCGACATACATACGCACATACACACATCCGCACATACGTACATACGCACATACATACATACGTACGTACAGACGTCACGAAAAAATTCGTTGTAACTAACTCGGGAATCGTCAAAATGAATATTTCGGGTGTCTATACGTTCTTAGGCACTTATCCATGTGGTCGATTTGAAAAAAAAAAAAAAAAAAAAACTCAACATTCATTCGGGGGTGAGCAAAATGGAAATTAAGGTTGATTTTTGAGTGAAAATTCTTTCGGGAAAATAATACTTAAGTAAAAAAAAAAAAGTAAGAAAAAAGAAATCGTTTGTTTTTCCCCTGTTGCCAAAAAATAATTTTGAAAATGAATTACTGTACTTTCAAAAATAAATAAAAATAATGTGATTCAATGATTAACTCTCTAAATATTTCCATCGGTGGCCAAGTTAATACCAAGTTATTTAAAAAAAAAAAAAAAATCGTCGCCAAGTTGGCGAAAAAACTTGGCGACCAAAAGCTTGGCGATACGTCACCAAGTGTTTACCAAATTATAACACCACTTAAGTTTGCATTGATATTAACAATGATTTCCCCCCAAAAAGGTGCAAAAGACCCCCTTAGGAACATCCGAAAGCAACCAAAAGGGGAGGTGCACAACTAGACCCCACTACGAGTCTATGTACCAAATTTCAACTTTCTAGGACATACCATTTTTGAGTTATGCGAGATACATACGCACATACGCACATACACACATACGCACATACATACAGACGTCACGAGAAAAGTCGTTGTAATTACCTCGGTGATGGTCAAAATGGATATTTCGCGTGTCTATACATTCTTAGGCACTTTTCCGCATGTGGTCGAATCGAAAAAAAAACTCAACATTCATTTGGGGGTGAGCAAAATGGAAATTAAGGGCGATTTTTGAGTGAAAATTTTTTCGCGAATACAATACTTCCTTTTTTGTAAAAGGAAGTAAAAAGAAAAACTTTCAAACATGAGTTATGTTGAAATGAAATTGGGTCACATAAACAATTTATCATTCATAAATCAAAATAAACTAATGTTTAGCATGTGAACATGCCATTTAAAAAAAAATTCAAATTCAATCTTGGTAAACTTGGTTCTACTCCATTTTAATTGATGTTTTATCTTTCATTACTTTTTATAAAAAATTGGAAAATATGAATAATGCAAAAGACATTAAATGTTAATAATGTTGAGCCCGTATGCATGCAATAATACTTCCTTTCTCTGTTGTCCTGCTGTATTTGTTTTTATGATAATTTTCTGTGAATAGATAATTGCAGACTAATTTATTATTTTAGTTTCCTAGGTTTGCTTACTTGACTGAACAGAGAAAAAATTCCCTTATACTTGTTTTTTCTGTTTCACAGGCATTGCGAGGTCTTCCTATTTGAAAACGCCAATGAGAGATAGAGGGAAATGTAAAAAGTTTTGGCGAGCAGAAAAAAGACTTAGGTTTGATATTGATTTCTGTGTTATATATTTTATACATATTTGCTTTTTTGGCATTTTTAATTGATCCTTCAAGTTATTCAGCTTTGAAATTTTTGTATTTCACAGCATTAAAAGGGTGTTTGGCAGCTTTGTTGTAAAATCATGGTTAATCATTAAAAAATAAATAAATAAATAAATAAAATACCAGTTGGATAGGAACAGAAACTTTCTTACGATTTCTTGTGTTCATATCCTCTTGATTTCTTCTTTATGTCTGTTCATTGCATTTTGTGTTTAAAAATTAAATTTCATAACCCTCATTTTACATCAGAGGCATAACATTGGGGGGGGGGGGGTCACATGGGCGGTCGGCAAGAAAAGTTTACTACCCCCCCCCCACCTCCCTGTTTTTCAGAAATGCGCCCACCAATTTCATTTTAGTGATGGGAAAAAAATAAGCAGAAAGGAAACCTTTGCGATCTTAAGAACATTGAATAGAAATAATAAGTGAACAAATAGAAGAAAAGTGTCAAAAAGGGCTCTTTTTGGCGAAATTTTGAAAGTAAATGCAATTTTTGAATATTATTTAGGAACATCCAAGGTTCTGCATTATGATTTACCTAGCTGAGGGATGCTGGAATGTTTCGAACATTTTTTAATGAAAAGAAAGTATTCAGTGTATAGTACAAATCTATGACAAGCGTCAGTCAAGTAAAAAATTAATAGGTAAATAAACAAAATTTCATAGGGGCTGCCAGCATTTTTAAATTTCTATCTTTTTTCCTTTTTTTTTTCGTAAAAATATGATCAAGAAAATTGAGGTTAAGTGGAGAAAAGTATATGTGCCACCAAAATACGTTTTAATTAGAGAAAAAGTTGAAACAGAATAAGACGAGATTTTAAAAATGTCATGACTAGTCACACCACTAAGTTCTAAGTGTTTAAATATAAATGGTGAAATTAAACAAAAATTTCATAGCAACATTCAGAAGATTTCATAGCAACATTTAAAACAAAATAAAGTGTAAAAAACTGAGATAAGTGTTAACAGTAGCATATAAGTTAAATGCTGAAAGTTTTTTTTTTTTTTTTTGATGGGAGTCGCAAACACTTGTATTTCAAACAAATAAAAAATATAAGGCTGGAAATTGAAAATTTCTTTGTGGAAAAACCAAAGCACTGAAATAGTTTTGGAAAAGAAAAACTATGGAGAGTTTTTCAGAACATTTTTATCAATAATTTAATCAAATAAAAATGATAGTGACATTGACAAATAAAAAGGGGAGGGAGAGAGATCCTGAACTCTATCCCTTTATTTTACGCCATCAAACTTAGCCTATAGATCAGCGATTTTGAAACTTTGATAAAGTATCCGAACCCCATCTCTTCTTTTATCTCCCTTAAAGATGGCCTACAATTACTTAAAAACTTTGATGTCAAAAAACTTCTAGGAGTGCGCCCCAGCTCAAACCCTCGAAAAACAGCCTGCCCCATAATTAAAGATTGTCTAAAATTCTGTTTTTAGGACTTCTGGAAAATTTTGATGGTCCCCGAACCTTTCTTACCTCTAATATCACCAAAGACTCCACAATTTCCCATTTAGGGTTTGAATTCTGCTAATATTTCCGGAAAGAATTCCCGAACACCCTTATAACATCATTGAACATCTTAAATATTATTTCTCTAGACTGTTTTTCTGTCGTTACAAGAGATTTAATTTATTGCTTAATCAAATTCTGTGATTTTACCCCATCATTTGAAACTTTGACCAGAAAAGGAACTCGACTCATTACGCCCCTTCCCTATCCTTTAATTGCTTTTTTTTCTGCCTAACAGGCTGATTGCAATCTTTATACTAGAATTTTGTTTCTTCATATATACTATCGCGCCACATTCCCCCCCCCCCCCCCCCCAACAATCTGTTAATTTTTTTTTCCCACCGTGATGTGCGCCCCTAGGCCAGGGCCTAGGGTGGCCTATTGGGTAATCCGGGCCTGGCCTCAAGCCCTTCAATTGTAATCACATTAGTACTAATTAATAATAGATAGTTTTGATTTTTATTAATTCTTATTTTTCTTTTATTGCTTTAGGTTCACTATTCGCCATGTATCCAAATCACAAACATTTTATTGGGTTGTTATTGTCCTTGTATTTTTGAATACTGTGTGTGTAGCTGTAGAACACTACAACCAACCTCAATGGCTGGATGATTTTTTATGTAAGTCTCTTTGTACTAACTTAAAACTGTGTCAGGGTGGCGACAGATCAGGGAGATCAGGGAAAAGTCAGGGAACTTTATTAATCAGGGAAAAGTCAGGGAAATATCAGGGAATTTCGAAAAAATTACAAAAAATCAGGGAAAATTGATTTTATGAAGAAAAAAAAATTGTTTTTTTGCTTTACAAAATTAAGTACTCTGATTCCCTAAGCATTTTCTGCCAATTATCTGTTCAAAAAAAAAAGTAAATTTAAGGAGGTGCGATTATACACTGCTACATATTTGTGCAACTTTTTTCCTTAACGTCAAAGTATTGAATCTTACTTATTAACCACAGGATGATCTTTCTAAGATTGTTTCTGTGTCTGTTAGGTTGTTTATTTTACCTAGGCTTGAAATTTCCTTTTACACTTTCAATGCTACGTAAAATAAACAACCGTAGAGGTAAAAAGGAAGCTTTCATTAATGCCTTAGCTTCTTTGCTTTTATTCCATTGTTTCTAAGTAATTAGCGTACTGTAATCACGATTTCAAGAAAAATCTTGGTTTTTGAATTAATACTGATAAAAGTTATTACTTCTTCGCGCTTTTAATTTAATTGCAAAAATGAACTTTCAATTAAAAAAACTTTGTTTTTTGCCGTTATACTATTTGTTGTCGCTGCAGATTATAAAGGTTTTCTTCAGACTTAAATGATTCTTTTATTTTGTAACCAAGTTGTATTCTTGTTTTATAAATTTTGAAATTAACTAATTGCTTTTTTTTCTTGCATTTCAAAGTTGTTTGTTACAAAGCAACCAAAGTTTTTTTTTCGTTACATACTGAAATCATTTGAAATAGAGTTAATTTGTGTACTTAAGTAAATATCTTTATTTTTAATTGTTAAAATGATGTATTCATTCATTAAAACCTATGTTCTTGATTAGAGAAAAGCTCCCTATGAATGGATGTCAAATGGTTTCATCTGTTTTGCATAAATATGTCAATTAGTTATATAAGAATAACTACATTACTTCTATTCGTTCACTATTACTTGTTACTATTGCAACAATTATTATACTGTTTGAAAATTTAGTTTGAAATAATTTCAATTACTTTTTTGTTCTATCATACATACACATATGTTTTTAAGAGTGATTTTAATCATTTCTTAAAATTCTTATGTTACGTGGTTTCTGGAACTAAAGTTTTTTTTTCTTTTTTAAATTTTCTATTATCTTTTCATGTAGAAAAATTTAATATACTGTTTTGTAGTTTTTTTTTCCAAAAAAAATTAACTTGATATGTTTTTTTTCCAACCATTTTACTAAAAAAGTAGCATTTTTTAAAAATATATCTTTAGTTCAACAACTTTACACAACTTAAAACGTTTAAAATACTGCATTTTATGCAAACATACAATGGATTTCAAGTAGAGTAAAGAAAGAAAACCATTATCATTGGTAATGTAAATCAGGGAAATTTGGTGAATTTAATCAGGGAAATCAGGGAAAAGTCAGGGAACTTTTTTTTCACAGTTCCTGTCGCCACCCTGTGTGTGTTTGTGACATTAATCTATAATGACAACCACTAATTTTGTTGTGATTAAAAATAAAAAGTATTCAGAAGGTAGCGCAAATGATTACAAAGTATGCTCATGGGATACCTTTTTCTATGCATTCAGGTTTGGTATTTTAGTTTTTCTTTTTTTACGCTCATTCGTATTTGCTCAGGTTTTCAACTCTTGATATTCCTTGAGTTTTGTTTTCCCAACTACGGAGCTTTTTACGCTGATTAAAATGCTCCTTGTAGCCTTGAAAGAGCTATATATTGTATTTTCGAAACTTGTTCTTTATTCAAATTGTTTTTTTTTATTTTAATTATATTTGAGCTCTAAACATATTTGACCCTTTTGTATTTATTATATACATGTACAGTGATCGCTGCTTATATGAATCAAGTTTGTTCTGCACAATTATGATTCCATAAAGCTGGATATTATTCTGTGTTTGGCGATCTGTTTCATTAAAGCAGTTGATTCAATAAACCAGCGTCCACTACACACACACACATATATATATATATAATATAATATATATTTTATTTATTTATTTTCTTTTTTGAAGGAATCTCAGAGTTTGATTATCTTTTTTTAAAAATCTAAATACAATACAAAAACGAAGTGATGTATATTCTAACATAACAATGTCAAAATTTGTAACATATTGTTTTAAAAAAATGTTGAAAATTATTTATATTTTTCATTCACAAGTTTCTTTACTGAGTTTTTCTGACTTTTAAAGTTTGTTTTCTTCAATTTCTTTTACAGACTATGCAGAATATGTATTTTTGGGTCTTTTCATTTCTGAAATGCTTTTAAAAGTTTATGCCCTGGGAGCACGCATTTATTTTGAATCTGCCTTTAATCGTTTCGACTGTGTTGTAAGTATAAAAATTTATGCTTAAGAGTTAAATGCTCTTTTTTATTTCTGCTTTTGTCAAAATAAAATGCAGTCAAACCTCCATATATCGAACTTCCACATATCGAAATTTTCTATACATAGAAATCTCAGCAAATTTCTATGTTCATTACATAGAAAAATTGTTTCTATATATGAAAAAAATCTCTATATATCGAAAAAAATTTCGAGACATTCGTAGATTTTTTTTCCACTTTAGACTGTTTGTCTCATGAAAAATGAAGGTTTGGGGAGAAAATTATGTTTACTAAAGGAAACTCGTAATTAATCTGGGGGTGTGTGGGGGTGAGGGGTGTGTAGATAGGTCGTTGTTTCGTTCTGTAGTTCCATAATTCCCTCATGTTTATTTCAAATAATAGTTGTAACCAGTAACACTGTAAAATCAGTTTCAAGTTATCCCTTTTGTCTGTTGATTATCATTCCTAGTCTTTTTAGCTTCAGTAAAAATCATTCAATTTAAGTAGATTGATTTTTTACTTTTCTCTCAATTACATTGTCAAGACGAAAATCCCCTATTGTTGCGGATCAAGTTGAATTTCCAAAGAATGAAGAATTATGAAGGCACAAAAATGTAATTTCTGTTATATTTTTAATTATTAACTTTCATTTAATCTGATGCTCGTATAAATTAGAAATTGGGTTTCGTACATGAAAATTAGCTTTAATTTTAATGTTTTAGGAGATTTTTAGGATAAAATAAGATTGCTTCTATATATCGAATTTTTTCCGGAAATTTGCTACTTCGATATATGGAGGTCCGACTGTACAGTTGAACCTCTTTTTTTCAAAAACCTCTTTAACTTGAAAATTTCCCTGCTTTTATAATAGTATAAGTCAATGTTTTTCCCCATCTTGATCTTGAATAAATTTCTCCCAAAACCTCTAGATCTCAAATTCTGATTACACTGTCTTCTTTTTGAATATGGTCCCAGCTAGCTCTCTTTATCAATAGCACAACTTAAAAGTAAAAGGGTTTTTTTTTCCTTTTTTACATATCAGCATCCATATAGCCCTTCATGTCTTGTGAGGCATGTAGCGCAAGGGACACTACATGTAAATAAAGCAAGTTTTTTGGAAATAGTATCCATTTGGAAACTGAGAGGGGGGGGGGGGGCTATGTTGTACAGCGGAAAAGCTCCTTGAGTTTTTTACTTTTGAGTCATTAAGAACACTTTTTTCTAGTGATAAGATTAGGAACAATCTGCTAGCTTTTTGCTCTTCTATTTTTTATATTATTTTGATGGAGAATTTAAGTTATTTTACGACAAACTTTGAAACGTAATTTTTGTTCTAAAAGGTATGCATTAACTTGCTACTCATAATCATTAAAATTAGTAAAACGTTTCATGCTGTTAAATGTTTGAAAAAACTATGCAAAACCAATCGATTAGTTGTTGACTTTGTTCCAGATGCTTATTTTTATATTTTTTATCAAATCCTCTGTATTTGGAAACCTTCATATCTCGAATATTTTCTTCTGTCCTGTGAAATTCAAGATAGACAGTTTTGACTGTAATGAAATAAAATGTATGTATTTAAATTTATGCCACCTCTTTCTGCTTTCGGGGGTCTATTGATGCTAGAATGTGTTGCCAGTTGTAGTCCCTTGACTGTAGATCATTTTTCCTATATTGCATTTTTAGTAAAACATTTTCTTATCACATATGAGGCAGTGAGAAGCAAAGGGATGCAAGTAGACTATTTTAGTTTTGAGTAAAATGCATTTAAAGGTCAGATCCTAGATAGGCATTCATTTAAAATAGATTCTATGTCATGCTGTACAGCAGCACCTACCAGGGCTACTAGTACAATCTCTTGCCCCAAGACAGAGGAGAGGTTCACCTACCATTTGTACTGGTTATCTCCAAATTTTTAATTTTGTCACTTGTATCCCTTTGCTTTTGAATACCTCATATAATTCCTTTCAATTTAATTTTTCTCTGAATTTTATTTTTTATGCTATATATAAGTATTAAGTTTTCTTTTATTTATTTAATAATCATTTGGCCAATAATTCAGGGAATAGTCTAATAGAAGCAGAAGCTTTTAACATCATCTGTCTGTAAGTGAAATATTCAGTCCTGGTGCTAAAAAACAGATTTTTACAGCCTACAGAAATCAAACAAAAATTATTGTGATTTTCTTATAGCAACTATTTTCGTATGAAATCTGTTGATTTTGGAGACAAATAAAGGAGACTGATGAAGAAGATTGTTTCATCAACGGAATTAACTGTGCACTCGATACATCTTCTATTTGCATGGTTATACAGTACCTCCCAAAAGTTGTTCGTACACCTACGACTTTAAATGAAATAAGGCCCTATCCATTGGTTGAAATTATTATTTCGGTATAGGTATTTAGTTATAAGATCTATAATTGATTTTCAACAAAACTACATGAAACATTTTTAAAAAGTATTAAAACTTAATTTTTTAAAAATCGAAAGCCAAAAAAAGCCGGAAATTTTATGTCACAAAAAATTTTTTAAAAATCGAATGCCAAAAAAAGCCGGAAATTTTATGTCACAAAATTTTTTTTAAAAATCGAAAGCCAAAAAAGCCGGAAATTTTATGTCACAAAAGTCTTTGTACACTTTAAAAAATCTCTATATATTATTGAATAATCGAACTTTTTACTAAGTTATTATTTAGTAAAATATCATGCAGTATCAACAACACCTTTTAAACGTCTGGGAATAGATTTCATTCTTTTTTCTTTCTGTTTTTTGCTTAATTTCTGAGTAAGTGTTCAACCATACTCCGAGTCTTGCTGTTTCTAGCTCTATTTCCGTTTCAAAGCTGTATTTTCCTAATCTAGCCTTCAGATATCTCTTAATATGTTACAAAAATTTCAAATCTGGAGATTGAAGGGGTATTTTCTTAACTTGAAAACAATTTTTGAGGCACTAGACACAAACATTGAAAACCGTATTGTGCTTCTTATCATTATCTTGAGAAAAAACAAAATTCTTTCCAATAACCAAACTTTTCGCTAAGAGTTTAAAATTGGTTTTTAAAATATTTAAATGAACAGCATGATTAATTTTTTCATCAAAAAATTCCAAACTACCAAGTCCTGATCCTGATATGCATCCTCACACGAGAACACCTTCACCGTCCTGATTAACTGGTCCTACTAAGTTCTTAAGATTAAGTTCCTAATATTTTCTTCTATTTAAAATTATAGAACAATTTAACCAAAAATGTTGAATTTATTTTTATCTGTAAGTAAGGCGTAATTCCAAAACGTTTTGAGCTTATTTATCATTGATTTTACAACAAAAAGCGTAAGCTTTCTGTTTTTCGCACGGCTAAGAAAATTTCTGCGGGAAGAAGTCCCATTTAATCCAGCTAATCAGAGAACTTCGCGAACAATTTTAGGTGAAAATTAGATGTAAAATTTTTCATTTAACTCTGCAGAAACTTTTACAGCACTCAAATGTGTATTTTTCATAAATATTTTAACTGTAAATCTCTGATCACACTTTGTAAACTTTGCCGGTTGTCCTTTTCTTACTTTGTTTTCGGTTTGATTCTTTTATTAAAAGCATTTTATCAAGCACTTTACTATAGAATGGACTAAATTAACTAATTTAGAGACATTTCAAACCAATTTAATGCTTCTGTGAGGAAAAAAAAATCAATTTTGAATGGTATTTGTGGTTTTTTTTACGCCATTTTAAAGTAATAAGCACAATATTAAGGAATAAATAAACAAAAAATTAAAGCCAAATAATTTTTAAGGGTCAACACAATGCAAAAATATTTTTAAAAAAAACAGCATATGATAAATTTAAACATGAATTTATTCGAAAATATTTGGGTGTAAGATGACTTTTGTGGTGTATTATTTCTGTCTCTATGTTTTTTGACTCATTTCAAAAAGGGTTTTATTTAGAATAACATAGGAATGATGTGAAAAAATATTGGACTTCATATTCGAATTCAGTTTCGCATTATTTTAGTTTTACTAAAAAATTTCAAAGTGTATTATCACTTTTGGGAGCCACTGTAGATATGCTTATTAGAAACTGTTGAATATTGCATGCTGATAAAGCACTTTAGTTAAATAAATACTTTTTTGCAAAATGGAGTTAACCTATATGATTGACCTATTCATCAGCCTAACCCTGAACCTTTGAAAATGAACCAGGTTTAGCAGTTTGGTTGTCATCTCAGGGGTTCAGTTATTTCTCATTGACATTCCGGTACTAGAAAATTTAAGTTGGCACCCATGTCTACATTGGTGCTTACCATTGTGCTTGTTTTGAACTCAACTTGATTAAATAAATTAGGGGATTAAAAATAAAACAATAAAAATTATTGAAATTAAAGTATTTCAAATTTTGATGTGATTGATTTTTGTTATTTCATATTAGATCTGTTAATTGCTACTTTGTATTTCCCAGAGCCTCGATTTTGACAAATTTTTCTATGAAATTAGTTAATCAAAATAACTTAGTAATGTGCGTAAATGTAACTTAATGAGCCTTATTAGCATATTATATTGCAAGAAAATAAACACTTGTAAATCGAAAAATAATTTGGTATTTCATCACTTTTGTAAAAAAGCATGTTCTAGCTTTCACAGATGATAATCGGAGATCAGCTTTATTAAAGTTCTTCAAATTTTCATCCCTCAAGATTTCTGTCATTTTATTGCTTTTGTTTTCTCCTTATTATTCAAATGCACATTTTTTGTCTTACAACTTAACGAATTTTATTATTTTCGTTGCTTTTAATACTGAAGATATTAACTACTTATTAGGTATTCCTTCCTAAAACCGAATTCTCCCCCCCCCCCCTTCCCCCCAGTCTAACATTTAATACAGTGCAGAACCTTTTATTCAGGAACCAAAAAACCGGGAAACCATAAAACCAGCAACTTTTCTCGCCATTTTTTTAAAATACGCCATTTTGGCAATTTTTGAAAAACTGAGCATTTTTTCTGAAATACCAAAAAGAAAATGAACGATTTCTTAATAAGCACCATGTTACTCACGAAAAACTCAGGAAAATGTTTCAAACACTTACTTCAAATAGTTATCCTTTATGCGGGGCAAAATTTCCAAAACATTTTCTTGAATTAAAAAGTACATTCGTAAGTCTGAAATTTCCTTGTTTTATTCTAACTGAAAGCTAAGGAAATGAATATTGTCGCATTCTAATGCAGTATTTTATTGAATGGCCTCTAATTAAAGGTGTTTCATGTAAGTGATGTTGCTAAAGTGTGGGAAATGCTGAAAACCAGATTCATGAATTTTCTGGATAGTAAGTTGATCGCGAAATCTAGAAATCTATTAAATGTAAGACTAATAAGGCTGCATGGACTATAAACCAAATTTCTGCTGATATTAACGAAGTACATTAGTTATCAATAACTACCGTAATCGCAAACACAAAACCTTTACAAAAAATATTTTAAAAAAGCAATCATGAAGGCGAATTCTTTTATACATTATAGCAGAAAAATCGCACATTTAGGTTCAAAAACTTATTGTTTGTCCTTCCCTTCATTTTATTTCGTTTTAAAACATTGAAAAGTGGTGGATTATATTTTCTTTTCCAAATAGAATGTGAGGGTCTCAGCTGTTATGAACAACTTGTTTTTTGTTGTTTAAATTATTCTCTCACCTAGGTTATCTCTGGTAGTATATTTGAAGTTGTATGGTCCAGTGTTAGAGGGGGATCTTTTGGTCTCTCTGTTCTTAGAGCATTGAGGTTGCTCAGAATTTTTAAAGTCACAAAGTAAGCAATCTTATTGGTTTTATTTATTTACATGTATTTTTAATAGCTTAAGGTTTTGATTTTAATTGTTGCCTACTAAAACTTTTTAATTAATAATGTTAGTAATGGGTTTTATTTTTATTACCTTAATACTGATTTGAAGTAATGCTTTAGATCTACATTTTAAAATTTTTTTTTACATTCCGGTCTGTATGTCATAGGCGGCTGGTGCACCAAAAATGTGGGAGGTCAGAAGAAGTGTGTGGCATTAGGAGGCATAGCCCCTGAGGTTTTTTTTTTTTTTTGTAAAATTGGGCTCTGTTAAAGGCTTTCAACATTACTGATTCTATGATCTCTAAATAATTTAGAGTATGCCTTAAAAATCGGGATGGGTTACCACCATAGACTTTCCCCTTCCGATTCAAAGTTCCATTTTTATGAAATTAAATGAGAAAAGTGGATTGATTTGGAAATTTTAGTTTTACTTTTGTGAAATAAATCAGTCCACCCTATAAAAATCATTTTTCGATCGACCTTTAGTTTTTTTCTGTGAAGAGTGAGGGGGCAAGACCTCTTTACTTTTGAAAGTAGGGGGTTGGGGTTTTTGAATGTAGTGACCCCCCCCCCCCCCCACCCCCGCATACGAGCCGCCTATGCTGTATATTGTAACGGGTTCCCAAACTTTTTTGATCTGCGGCACCCTTTGAAGAGTTAGAATTTTCTCATGGCACCCTAGTCCAGCTAATACATATAGATATATATACGAACAGATACACATTCCATGTCATGGAATCTTTGCAGCACAACTCGCCCCTTCTACGGCACTCAGTTTGGGAATCCCTGTGTTACAATGAAAAAAATTAATTTTATTACTGAGCATTATATAGATTTCTTTTAAAGACTTGAAACCTTAATAGAGATGAAAAAAAAGTATGATTTTTAAATTATTTTTGTATATTTATGTTATTAGCCAATTTTTTTTTCTTGCTAGTTGTATGTTTTATCATTTATTATTGTGGTTATTCAATTTGTGATTAATGAAAAACAAAATCGTCCTAGTATAAATGTGTTGTAAATTGTATCTTAATTCCTATTTTCTAGCCTTTTTCGTGATAACTATATTATTGTTTATTTATGATGTTGCATTTTCATAAAAGGTTCTTCTTCACTTCATTATTTCAAAAAATCTTTAGTATATTTTGTATCATTGTATTTATCAGTTTCTTTCACAATTTTAAACAGGTATTGGTCATCCCTTCGTAATTTAGTTATATCATTGCTCAACAGTATGAGATCGATCATCAGTTTATTGTTTCTACTCTTCCTTTTTATACTTATATTTGCCCTTCTTGGTATGCAACTGTTTGGAGGAGCGTAAGTATTCCCTTATGTTATTCTTCTTTGTAATATTGATTTGTATAAATGGTTTGTGTTGTGCTCACATAATTCTTTTTTTAATTTAAAATGGATGAAAAAAACAAAAACTGATAATTATAGTTACAATGACCTAATTACCTTTTTATAATAATGATTTATTATTTTAGGTTCAATTTTCCTGAAGGTACACCTCCAGCAAATTTTAACACATTTCCTATTGCCTTGCTTACAGTATTTCAGGTACATATTCTCCTTCTATTTGATTTTTAAAAATGCATGAAAATCTAAGTTATATTTTTAAAAGAACATAAAATAAATGAGAGATTGTCTCTTGAAAAATTTCTTGTGTTGCAATTCTCTGTGCACATAATTAAGCTGAAATTAATTACTTATTTTATTTTTGGAATGTAATAAAAATTAAGCTCCAAACTGAATTGTTGGTAATTGTTTTTCTTTATTATTGTATAGATTCTAACAGGTGAAGATTGGAATGATGTCATGTACAAAGGTATAGAGTCGCAGAATGGTATTGCGAATGGTGGGATGAAGTACAGCTTATATTTTATAATTTTAGTGCTGTTTGGTAACTGTATCCTTTCAAACCATTATTAACCTTAAGAGCAGAAAATACTTTCTCAATTATTCATAAATTACATCCATAAATTTTACTAATCGTCCCAATATACAGTATAAAGTTGATAATTTATTGAATAAATTGGAATAGAATATTATTTTATTATTAGAGCCTAAGTTTTTATGATATAAATATCCTGCAAAATACCCAAAAAAAATTTTTTTTTTAAATGTCTTAAAAATTGGAAGAAAATTCCTTAAAAATTTAAAAAATGTTCTGAAATAAAAGCAAGAATTCCAGTCTAAAATTATACATTTTTCTTTAAGTTACAAGAAATTGGTTCAAAGAGATTTCATAAGGCTTTGAAATGTGTGTTAAAGGAAAAAAAAAATACTAAAAAAAAAATACAACTGACTCTTAATAATTTGAACTCAAAAGATAACAGAAAAAAAATTAAATTATCTGAAACTCGAATTAAAAAAAGAAATTGCATTGTCATGATTCGAATTGGAAATAAAATATTTTGTCTGATATCATAATTAAAAGCCCATTACTAGGTTATAAGACCTCCTTTAAACCCTTTCTAATAAAGAAGTATCTTTCTTGAGATGAGGCCAAAACTGAACAGCATACTCCAAATGAGATATTAACAGACTCCTGTATAAAGGCATAAGAACCTTCTTTGAATTGTTTAGAATAGATCTAAGGATAAAACCAAGCATCTATTGGCTTTGTTACTTGCTAAGGCTAGTCTTGATTTATTGAGACACCCAGGTAATAACTTTTTCTGCCTTACTAGTGACTAATTAATCTGACTGGATCCTGTAAATAGATTTTCCATGTCCTAAATGTAGCAATGAACAAGTCTCCTTCAAATCACTTTTCGAGGTTTTACACTTAAACTCTCTTTTTAATCAGGGATGAAAATCTTCCGCTGATCAGTGATTTTCCGCTTTTTGTATTTTTCTTTTATTTCCGCGGTTTTTAGGTTTTATAAACCAATTTTCAAAGACTGCATATATCGGTCGCATCATCGGTGAGACGACGTGAAATGAAAAAGGGAGATATCAGAACTGTCGGCTAAACGATGAGGATACGATGTCGTTTATGATACAAAAGCAAGAATCGTTATAATGTCGCGTACATATGATATCGTCACAATGCCGCGAAATCTCGGTGTTAAACAATAATGGCTCAGTATTGTTTACGTCGTCGGTACCAGGGATGAAAATCTTCGCCCTTCCCACGATTTTCCTTTTTTTTTCCATTTCCTGGCCGAGGGTCTTCAAGTGATTGATCTGCCCCCACCCCCCACCATGATTTTTGCTGACTCATGTGTTCTTTCTAAGGTAGAAGGAGAAGAAGAACTTAGTTTCCTGAGTGGGGAGAGGGAAAGGCTTGAGAATGATCTAGCAATCGTTAGCGTTTACGCATTTTTGAAATCTGATCGCATCCACTTCCATAATTCCACACCCTTCTTGTATTTTATTTTATTTTTTGCTGAAAACTTGTACGCTTGCGCTCGCACAAATACCCCTTCACCTCCCTTCTTCCCCGACCTTCCCATCAGGATTTTTGCTGAGGCAATCGTTCTTTCTTGGGTAGAAAGAAGGAAGTAACTTGCTGCTGGTGGGGAAATGCTGGAGAGTGACGGTGCAATAGTTAGATGTAGCTTTTGAAATCTGATTGCATCAGCTTCTTTAACACTCTCTCATTTTTATCTGCTATGCCATTCTACTGCTTAGACATTAATACCTTTTTGTAGACTATTATTTTCAACCCTTCTTATATATATATATTTCCTGAAGACTGCCATGCCCATTCAAGCCAACATCATTTGTCAAATTTAGTTTTAATACTTACCAGACATATAGCTCTTGAAGATTTTACTGAATTCTAATATTTTAAATATATTGTGCTATTTTATTATGATATACATGTAAATACAGGAAATTAAAGATGCATATACTCTCTAAGCATAACATAGTGTTTAAAGCTGTTTTATTAATTTTAAAGTGATTATTTTTATGCTAATGCTTAAAATGACCATCAAAGCTCACAAACAGTTTTACATTGGTTTCAGTTTTTTTTTTTATTGATTTTTATACAATGTACCCAGCTGCTCTACACAAAATGCTTCTCAAAATCTTCACAGGTGTTCCTCAAATTGTTTCTCCAAGGTTGGCAACACTGATATAATGTCATAAGACAGCATAATATCAATTTCTATGTATAGTTTCACGTGTAATATTTAAAAAAAAAGGATTCAAATTTTAAACAGCGCAATTTTCCTCTTTTTTGACTTTGGGCTGTTTTCATTCCTATTTTAATGTCAACTTCTTAATGAAATATGTAGTTAAAGTAATAAAAAATAATGGTTTCTTTTATTGTTCATTTTTTTTTAAAAAATTTGTATTGTATCTACATGCTAAAATTATTCTGAGTATACGTAATATTTGGATGATATTCCTTAACTCATCAAGATACTCTACTGAATGTGTTCTTGGCTATCGCCGTTGATAATTTAGCAAATGCACAAGAACTTACAGCCGCAGAAGCGGAAGAAGCCGAAGAAGATAAAGAGGTATTTTTATTTTGCTATATAAGAAAATTAGCATTTGCTCACTCGGTAGCTGAAAGACTATCAGCAGGTGGTCTACATCACTTATTTAAAAAGTGATGTGTTTATGAAAAATTATTTTATTTATTTTGATCACAAAAGATGATGTTCGTTCTCATGCTCTAAAAAAATTATTCTATTTATCACAGACTATTTTCTTAAAAAGAAAGAGAAAGAGAGTTTGCCATTTAGGCATTTTTCATATTTTTATGGACAAGGTTGTGTTGCTGTTTGCTCAATTAAAATATTTAACTGCAATTCAATCTGATAACATCATTATTTACGTTGTATTACGGTACATTACGTTATATTACGTCTTTCATTATAGAGAGCTAAAGAAGAGTTAGACAAAGAACTGAAAGATTTGCAAATGTCAAGTGATCCTCCTCAGGTCAATATCTGCCCTCCATCTCCCATGAACAATGCAGAAAAGGGGAAAAATTTTAACCCGTAAGTATATTTTTCAAACCCTTCAGTTCTTTGTTCGTTTAAATTGTTTTTGATATATTGTTTCTGTTCTCACCTCTCTTCATCACCATCAATTCAACACTTGATGAATATTATTTTAAATGCTTTCACATTTTTCAAATGAGAGTTAGTGTATTTTTAACTCAATATCTAAAAATTGATAATTTCTCAAATCTATATTTTGAAAATTTCGCAAAGAAACTTACTGCTGCCATTTAAACTAAAACTTTAGAATAAAAGGCATTTTATTTAACTTCATAAATGCCCTAGATCAATTGCTGATTTATTGAATTACTATTAATAACTTATTATTTAGGTCAGGGGTGCCGAACCTACTGCCCTTGGTCAGTATGTGGCTCGTCTCTTAATTTAATTTCATGAATGAAAAACTACTTTCTGAAACTTCTCGAAAAGACTTCATAGCCGTCGTATAGAATCCGGCTGCAACCCCTGAAGAGTTTCACTCATACAGATCATTTCGCCATTTAACCCCCACTGAACTTTTCCACTCTTTCCCGAATTCAGGGTTCCTCAGATACAGGCGGTTTGTCAAAATGTTTCAATTTTGCGGTCAAATATTTAGAAACTTGTTTCTGTAAACCAGATAAAAACGTTTTTTCATTATCAAAATAACCATCAAGCAATTATTTATGTGTTTCACTCTTCCCCCAGTAAGTGGGAGCAGTGAGACATATATTCTTCGAGTTAGCAAACTTTGAAAGAATCTAAATTTACCTGGAAAAGCATAAATAATTGCTACTGTAAGGCAAGGTAAGTTTTATGTAATATTGACACACAGTAGTGACATTTACCACATATGTGTTTGAGACTGATAAAGAATGATTTAGATGATTCAGGATTGGAAAATTGGTTAAAAGTGTCAATTTGTGATGTAGCAATTTATGAGGATGCAATGCTTTCACTGTATCCTGTGTGGAAATTTAAATTGAATTAGTGAAAAATGGAAATATTTGTCATATTTCTAAGCTATAATAGTCATAATTCCATTCAAGCTTCCTTTTTTTTTTTTCTTTGTGCAGGGCTTTCAAACTTAATTTATTATTGCATCAATTGAATAGTCGTAATTAAATTAAATTCAATATATAATTACTCCACTTTTAGTATAAAAATTCTATAGGAGCAATGCTCCTATAGTTATTTGTTGTATTTAGTTGTACTACAACTAAACACAACAAATGCTCATGCATGGATTCACAAAGTAATGGTGTCTTACTGTTCCATCATACTGAAATACATAAACTCGGTGCCTTTTCCAGACAAAAAAAAAAAAATCATTCTACTGCTAAAAGAATGTTAAATAATAGGCTAATATAAGATTTAAAATATCAGTCTTTAAAGCTTTTCTAATAGTTTAGAAACAGTGCAGATAATTTATTTTGATGGGGTCAAATTATGATGACATAGTTACTTTTTGATGCACCAGATTTGAAAGCAACTTCTTTTCAAAAATACTGTTCTAGAAAATACATCGTATTTTTGAACACAGTATGTCAACTTGACTTTCCAAAAATTTTAGCAGTCTGGAAATATTCAAACCGAAAATAAATTTGTTTACTCGTTGTTCTCCTTGTCTCCCTGTACCCACTCATCCCGTACATACTAACATTGAACATACTAACAAAGCAAGGTTTAGACTGGTATGGCATGGGAACATCCGCTTTCATGCACAAATCTAATATTTAGTAGCCAGTAACCAAACTGATAGTGAAGCCCTGCCCTTTGCTTGCAAGAAATCATTTGTTGTGGTCAAGGAGTTAGAGCCAGCTCAGAGATACACTGCTCATGAAAAACTATTACTTTCTATCTTATTTATTCCAGTCATGTTCACTTGCTTATTTTCTCAATTTCAGTGAAAAAGGAAGCAATGAGAAAATTGATAAATCAGAGGGAGATGAAGAGAAAGAAAATAACCCTGATGGAGGTATATTTTCATTTATTGTTCATATAAGCAAATCTTCTATAATTAGGCACTGAATATTGCATTTTGACCTCTCTTTCTAATAATGTTCATCTCCAAAACTAGAATCTGTGGTGTGATGTATTATACCGTATTACTTCGCATTAACCGGCATGCCGAAAAAAGGCGAGGTTCACCTTCATGCCGGGAAATTTGAATTTTCTGGCATGCCGGATTTCTCGAAATTTATTATGCAACAAACAAAAGTAAATTACCCCATTCAGTTCCAATCAGAAAGCAAATCACTGTAAGGAAAAAAATAATTGAATCCCAAAAGTAACCTTTTTTCAAAAAAAAAAAAAAAAACTGCATCGCCTATAATATGTGCTGGTTATTTATGGTAGGTCATTATGAATGAATTTAATTATATGCCAGTAAAGTAATCGATTCAGAAGCAATCATCGTCACTGCAGTTCATTCATAATTTTTTTTAAATAAATTATTTTAGGTTCCTTTTAGAGAGGTAAGTTTATTTTTTAGTTATTGAATAGCTATGGCAAATTCTTTAGCGGGCAGTAAATTACTGCTTAAGTGCTTGCTTACTTAGTTTTAATTTAACTTGTATAAAATTATTCACTATTAAACACTATTTTTCGTATTAAAATAACAAATGACATTGTTAGTAAATATTTTTACAAAATTAAAATGTTTATTAATAGGGGAAGATGGGGTACCTCGGACCAATTTTCACTTTTCCATTTTTAATTTCATGATTATTTACCAAATCCAAACACAAATACCTTTAGTTAAAACTTTATGATTTTTTACACAACATATAAATTTCTTAAATATTTATTTAACTTATTTCAGTTACATTTTTAAGAAAAAACAGAAGAATGCAGTTAGTACCGAGGTACACCACCGGTGAAGTACCTTGGGTCTTGGAATGGTGTACCTTGGACCAATGATTAACAAGTAAAGAAAACGTGATTTTCAGTAAGAACATCACTATTTATCAATCAGTAAACCACACATAATTTTAGAAACACATTTTTTATTTGTTTCAAAGATAAATAAAAATTTAGATCTTATTATCTTATTACGGTTTACTTTTTTAATAAAATAACAAGGCGCTCTAGTATCTGAAAACCATACTAAAGATTATTTTTTTAAGTTTCACTTATTTCTAGCTAAGATTGTAATCGGATAAGTCAATTCCAAATGTTAACTTTTCGAGCCGCCTTTCAGATCCACCAGTTAATATTGGGTGTGGTAGCTTGAATATGATATCCTTTTTGTCAACTTCATAAAGGGTAGGATCTTCTCTGGTGAACTTCTGACAGTTTGGATCCTTTTTCAGATATTACACTTCATATCCATCATCAGCAGTAGAAATAATCTCTGCATGAAAACATTTGATAGTTTTCTTGCCAGACAATTTAACCAATACAAAAACACCAATCTAAATATTGACTTTATGTGGATCTTCCAGCTCATTAAAATGATGATTTGAAATATCGGTATCCTCATATAAATCTTTTGATATTTTCAAGTTCAGACTCTGAGGAATAATAAAGTTTTTTTACCTGGCTTGGTAGGGGGTTTTACCAAAGATAGTAAAAGTAAGAAGATTGGACACTGCGTGAGTGTATTGCCGAGAAAACAACGACTTCTAATAATGATGGTGTGACACAAAAGCTAATATACAGGGAAAGTGAGCACGCGTTTGGCGCCAATGTTGAATTGGAGTTTCTCGGAATTGGCTCAGAAGTTGCTTGGGTTGCTATAGCTTTTGACTCGGAATTCCAAGAAAAAAGAGGGGCGCAAGATTTGTTGAGGGGAACACATGACCACAGACACCACGGGATACTAATTACCACCCCGATGTCCTATCAATGATAGCAAGATAGTTTGTGATCGTTCTTTATTCCTGGCTTTTTTTTCTGAAGAATGGATGCCAGATGTGTGCAGCGGGCATTTGTTTTGTTGAAATCCAACTGTGTAGTTAAATTACGTTTGGAAGAAAAGTACACTTGCGGAATTGATGGACTTTTTACTCACAAGCATATTTCACTTCTATCTTTTCTTCTAATATTATACATAAATAGTCCAAAAAATAAACATATTTAATTTTTCAACATTTTTATCGGATGGTTGTGAAAGCACATTCACCTCCCCCCCTTAGCCCTTACTTAACCGTTGTGCAATGCATGCTGTAACTTTTAAGTTGATGAATTTGACTCCCATCTGCTCACTTTAATGCCTGTAAAAGAAGCGTTCCCAAAACTAAAACATAAAGCTGACGCAGAAACTATGACTTTTTCCAGTATTTTATTATTTATAGTCATGACAAAGCGAGTGCTTGTTTCTGATGAGATGAATTGAAAGAAATAATATAATAACAAAAAAAAAAAAAAAAAAACGACTCACGGAATGCAAATGTCACAAGAATATCTGAATTAGGGAAATTAAATTGCAACCATCTGATCAACTTTTTGCATTAGTGTTTGTGAAAATTCAAATTAAAGCGAAACATAACGAGCTGAGAAACTACTATAAATTAAAGAAAAAGATTAATACAACAATGACTAGTGATACACAGGAAATAATTGCAGAGTTTTAACTTTAATAATTTGTTGCCGAGGACATACATTTTAAAATCTAATTACAAAAAAAAATAGATTTTGAATTCCAACAAATCATACAAAATTTATAAATAGGTAAAAATTTACATGAAAAAAAGAAGTTTTTTCTCAAACAAACTGACGTGATACATAATAATCTTTCAATCAATAAACATAATTGAAAAGTAATTTCAATTACAAAATGGTTTTCAAAAGTAAAAGAAGCTGCAAACAGTCAGTAAAAACTATGCAACTACTGGTGAACAGCAAAAGTTGACTTTTATTCAGCTTTGTCTTGTGTGTGTGTGTTGAAATTTTTTTAAATGAATATTTTATTTTATTCCTTAAATTTGCAACTTGCAATATTTTAGTAATTACCAAAACTAAGTTTACAATAGTAACTAAAAAATTAAAAAGGAAATAAAATATAAAATGTGTAGTGAACTGGATCGGCTAAATACCCAGCGGGTAGGTACATATTTTTGGGGTATTTACCCGGGTATTTACCCAAGGCCTGGGTAAATAGCCAAAAACTGGGTATATTACAAAAAAAAAAAAAAAATGCAAAAAGTGAACGGGATTTTTTTTTCTCATAATCTAAATATGAAATAATTGGTAAAACTGATACACAGTTTATAGTATTTTTTTTATTAAAAGACTTGATGAAATTATGAAAGAAACATATCGTGAACCAAAGACTCTTTCTTTTCAATGTCATAATTGGAGAAGTATAAGCAATTCAATGATTCAGGATTTAAAGCTCGCAATCTAGGTTAGTCATATCCAAAATGAAAAAAAAAAAAAAAAGGAAGCATGAGGGATGTTTGGAAGAATAAACTGAGAAGTTAAGAATATTTATTTATTTTATTGGTGTTTAAGTGATAACTAAGCAAAAAAAAAAAAAAAAAATCAAAATATTGTTTTCTGTTGCCTTGCTCATTTGCATTTGCTCCCCGGTACTTCATGATGAAACTTTATTCAAACTATTTTTAATACACGCAATTAGTGATGTAGGGTGGGAAGGTAAATATTTTTTTTGCGGGGTATTTATCCGAAGGCAGGGTAAGTCCCCTAGTAATTGCGCATTTTGCAAAAAACAAAAAAAAATTTAGGTGGTCTCAAAAGGTGATGATTTTCTTCTTTACACATCAACTTTTTAAAACATTTGAGACAGTATCGAAATTCTTTCCTGCTGCAAGTACAATTATCTTTAACTTTTCCTTCCCATTAGCAGTTGCATAAAAATAAAAATAAATTAATGAAAAAAAGCAGTCCTACTCCAACTCCGGGAATGCTCTTCTTATTTTTGACTACATTTCTTAACATTTTTTTTTTTTTTTTCAAATTTTGCCAGCCAGTTGGTTTTATTACTTGTATCTTGCATATATTTGCCTGAAAGTATATAAAAACTTTAGTATTGGCAACTAGCTGGCTAGCTTATTTATAAAACGTTTTGTAACACTATCAGCCAGGAACAAGTGAGTTTAATTATTTTTATAAATTTCTTACGAGATTTCTTAAAACTTATTCCAAACACTTAAATTTCACTTTCCAATTTCTCCCCTGGCACAAACAAACAATTAATTTCTGGCTACGCCATGGGTAATTCTTTTTTTTTTTTTTTCCGAAAAAAAAAATCTTGATGTTTGTTTTTTCGCGCTTTCGTTTTTTGATACTTTATTTCGTATTTCCTACGGATCGCAGTTCTGCCCTAGCAACTCGCAAATTTTCCTATGAATTACCGGCCGATCGGCCGATTGGACATCAATGTGGGAATGGGGGGGGGGGGGGGGGTCCTTTTGGGCGAGCAAAAGAAAAGCACTCGTAGTAAATGACCCCTCTCTGTGGTTTCTGTGGAGCCAACTTGATTCAGACGGACAGGTGTTTGCGATTTACCGTACTTCATTCACAATTGCAGGTGTAATTTTCTTTTCTATAATGATTGAAAATGAGCAAGTTACAATGTTGTGCTTTCAGTTGGTTCTGATCAATATTCAAGCAGTTGTCGGTTTAATTGGCTCTTATGCTTATAATATACTATTTTGCTTCCCTAACTTCTCAACCTAAAAATTTAATTTAAGATAAATAAAACTAAATTAATTTCATGAAACAAGGAGTTGTTTGCAAACAAAAATGTTTCCACATCCCCCGAATGGACATTTTTTTTATCCCAAGCTGTTTTTATCTCGTTTTCGTAAACTATTTTTATGGTAAATTATAATTTTTAATTCAATTTTTGAATTTTTGTGTACATGCAGTTGAAAAACACGTGAAGAATGAATATATATATATATATATATATATATATATATATATTTAAAGTCACAATTCCTTCCGAACAGCAAATAGCCGCTGAACATTTTAGTCATTGGAGTCCGTTTCATTAATTTCTTGTTGTATATGGGCACTTTTAATTAAAATTGCAATTGAAATGAATCTAGCAGCAGATCCTATGCCCAATATTGTAGAATGAAGAACTTTCCTTTTATATAAATTGAGCGGTAGTATTCCTTAACGCCATATCCAAATGTATACCATAAAAATTCCTGGTATATAATTCTCCATAATAAAAGGATTTTACTCATATGCTTTTGAACAAAAATCTTGATTCTCACAAAAGTGATTTATGTTAAAACTTTATTTAAAGTACATTCATATGAATACGAACTGAGATAAGATTAATTTTGATTATTGGCTCAATATGTAGTTCCAGAATTCTTTAACCATTATTTTCTTGTAGCCCAATAGTTACTTCAATTAAAATGACATAACGAATCTCTCTCGCCTAAGGAATCATTGTCTAAGGAATGCCTAAGGAATCATTTATGTTGTAAGTAAGAAATACGCAATGAAAAAATAATCTAAATTTAGAACAGCAATCTTAGGAGATTCTCCTCAAATATTTTGATTATTAGCTCAATATGTAGTTGAAGAGAAATTATTCCACCATTATTTGCTTGTAGTCCTATAGTTACGTTGAGAGAAACTTCATAAAAGAAACCAGGTCCGGATATATAAGTTTTGGGCCCCCCTACAACAAAGTCTGTAGGGCCCTTTCCCATAGGTTTCTCTTTCCTTTTTTTTTTTTCAATTTTTCGTTTCAACTTCTTAGGCAGTTGGGTTGAAAGTCTAAAAATTTCCAAATATAAGAAATCATAATAATAATAAAAATGAATTGAACTTTTTCAGAAATCACATTCCATTCAAAACTAACGGATGAATGATGAGTAGAATAATTTGGGTAATTTTCGAAACGTTGAACAAAGAAAGCTACGTGCTAATTTTTTAAACAGATAGAAACATTTCGCATATGATTTTGTGAAACAGAAAGAATAATATGGATTGCATTATATTTTTGAATGTTTAATATTTTTGATGTTTTGTAAGAAAAATAAACTGCATTTGATTTGTAAGAAGTTAATTTTTCTAATTATAGTAAATGTAATAAGGTATAAATTAGGAATTTAATTAAGTACTAAAATGTTTAGAGCATGTTCATACATGAAACATTTGCTTGACTCAAGTTGATGACTACTGAAATTTCCAGAGGCGATTACTGTGGTCGTTTAGCGAGAAACATTTTGAAGTAATGTACAAAATAAAAGAGTGTTAAGACTCCCCCCTTACCCCACCACCATTTTGAATTTTGTAATAAAAGTGGACATTGTTATTAATGCAGTACTTCTGCTTAATACTGTTATTAGTATTTAAATTATTGATCGCTAAATAAATGTGTATAAAATGAACACAAAGATTACAAAACATCATTTAAGTTTTTAAATAGTTTTGGAGGTAATGCTAATGCAACTACTTAATAATGAAAAATTCGAAACCAAACAGAAAAATATTGTCAAAACAACAAATTTGCCCTTCCAATTAAAACATTACATTTATTTTCATTATTAAAGACTGTGAATTTACCAGATTTGCATTTCGTAACGCTTAAATTAATTAGAGCATGAATAAAATATCCCACCACTTTAAATTGTTTCTAATGGAGTTAAGCCTATCGAACTGAGTCAATCATAAAAATTAGCCAATAATAAAGATTTTCTTTGTCGTTATTTAATGTTTTAAAATCAATATTTTAAGACTGCTAAAATCTTCATTCCCGTGACATTTTCCTTAAATCTTAGAACGCTTTCAGTAAAATTTAACCATTTGATTCACTCTGTTTTGGAACATTCAAATGAAAGTATTAAATTACCTGATTTATTTTACTCTTTACTTATTACAAACTTGGTAGGGTGTCCGAGAAAAACGGAAAACATCGGATAGCGATCCACAGAAAGAGCTTTGGAACCTCTCTGGTTAGTTACAATTTGAGTTACCCGTTTGTGGCGAAGAAAGCAACGTGCAGGGGCAGGCAAGATGATTTTCTTCTGCTTCTCTTATGTTCTTTATTTTGCTCTTCTATCTTTTAAAGTTAGAATTATTGCGTGAAGGAGAAAGTGTGCATTAAAATATTTTTTATTTATTGAACAGATTCTTTTCTGCTCAATAATGATTAAAAATGAGTAAGTTATGATGTAGTGCTTTCAGTTGATTGTGATTAGCATTCAATCAGCAATAGGTTTAAAAGAGTCTTGAGTATTTGAAATTTTAAACTCTTTTGCTTATAATATTCAATTTTATCTCTCTCACACTGTCTTTTTCTTTTTTACCCGCTACTTCTCGACCTAAAAAATTAATTTGGAAAAAAAAATAAATAAATAAATGAATGAAATAAAAAAATAATTTAACAAGACAAAGATATTAGTGTACAAACACGATATCGAATGCATAAGTATATGAAATGAACGGTTTTATCTCAAGATCTTTCTATTTTGATTCTTTGAAATCAGATTTTATGGTAATATATAATTTTTAATTTAATGTTTGTGATAAGCTGATTTGTAGGTTTCGTACATGCAGTAGAAAAACAGTGAAGAATGGGGGAAAAATACGAAATTAATAAAGTCCTTCCGAACAGCAAAAATTCGCTGAACATTTTAGTCCTTAGATTCCGTTTCATTGATTTCTTGTTTTATATGGGCACTTTCAATTAACTCTTCATAAATTGCACTTAAAATGAATCAGCAGCAGACTCGATGCTTAGTACTGTAGAATGTAGAACTTTGCTTTTATAATTTCACATTTCATTCAAAACTAACGGATGAATTATCCACTATAATATTAAAATCTGTTCGCGTCTGTCTGTCTGAAGATCTATCTTCTCGAGAACCGCTGCGAATCGAGAGTCAAATGAGGTACCGATCAATTCGAAAATTTCCAAAGAAAACAATAGGACCAATCTCGTAATTGTGAGACTTTAATTAGCGGAGATATTAATTAAAACGTTAATTAACATAACGTTATTCAGGAATTTTTATTTCTTTCCTGTTGCCATTTTGCATATTGGTGAGCAAGTAAAATTCTAATAATTCTTTTAAAAGATATTTTTTGGCTGCTGTCCAAATCTTAAAACAACGTTTCCATCTAGAATTTTTATTTTAAATTAGTTTAAAATTGGTTGCACTATTCGGACATAGCCTTTATTTTATCGTCTGTCTTTTTTTTAATTTTTGCATTCAACGTTCTTAACTTTTTTCAGCATAGGAAAGTTGTTCCTTTAGCTATCTTTATTGATTGTAGTGTAAGTTTATCATTCGCTGGCTTCATATTTTGGTACATTTAGGAGATGTGACTAATTATGTTTATTTTGTTGGACCTTTTCCCGTCACATGGGTGAGTTTTCGAATTGTAATAACTCTCTTTTTCCTTCCTGTTTCTATTTTTGAAATACAGTTTGTATCGTTAAAAGAACATGTTAAATTAAGATTGTTTGGATTTCTTTAAGTGAAACAGAGTTGAACAAAAATATTGTTTTTAATTATTTTAACTAAAGCTTAATTCGAATCTGATGACTTAGTATTAAATTAATGCCTATTGGTAGTTGTTTAGTTTTGGTGCTTTAGTTTCATGTAATCAATCAAAAAGTGTGTGCCATTTTATGTAAAAAGCTAATTGTAATTGTACATAAATAGTTCAGATATAGTCTATCAGATGTAATTCATTTTAACGTGAGCACAGATTATAGTTGATAATGCATATATTTTCATCTTTTGTGCTAATTGAAAATACTCATAACTTGTGTCATTGATAACTATGATTATCGTTAAAGAGATTTTTGACAAAAATATGTTCTACTGGTGTTTTTCAAACCTTGCATTACGCGTATTTATTTACTCCTTAGCGCTTTAGAAACTGATGTCAGAGTAATACAAAAACATCAATTGGACATCTTTTTCATTTTTTAAGTAGCCCGTGCAACGTCGGGCACGCAGCTAGTGATTAGAATAAAATGGGTAATTTTTGAAGCTTTGAACAAAGAAAGGTACGTGATAATATTTTAAACAGAAACATTTGGCATATGTTTCTGTTAAAAAGGAAGAATAATATGAATGGCACATATATTTTTGATGTTTTCTAAGAAAACGAGCTAACTGCATTTTAATTTGTAAATATTCAAATTTTCCATTTTTCCAAAAAAAAAAAAAAAAAAAAAAACATTTTGACAACAAAACACCTCTAAATTTCCGAAATTTATCAAAATTTCCCAACCCTCTTTCCGTTTTTTTTATTTTTAAGCGTTTTTTTTTTTAGTTTATTTATTTATTAATGTTTTTTATTTATTTATTTATTTTTAATAGTTATTATTATTTTACTAGAAAAGTTCTGTTCCAATGACAGACCACATACACACACACACAAACTGATTAAATAAATGAAATAAAATGTAAACTGAATAAAATAAAAGTAAATATTTCAAATAAAAAAAAATCAGGGATTTTTTAAATTTATCTATTTGAAGAAATAAATGTAGGAATCTCCCCCCCCCCCCCCCCCCCGAAAAAAAAATTTTCATGGCGGAATTCGCGCCATAATCCCCCCCCCCAAACCCCCGGTGGGCACCCCTGTTGTTCAGAATAAAAAAGTAATAAGTTTATGATAATGTCAATCTGTGATAAAATCTCATTGTAAGTCAAACTTGAAATGCGTTAAATTAGTTGCAGCTTTTCAAACTTTAAGCAGCACATTGTAATAAAAATAACGCACTAATAGCAAATTATAGCAACCGAATTCGCTGTTTTATTTCAAAAATTAATATTTTTAAGCATCTAAGGCTTTTAGTTTATAGCTTTTTCACATTTGCGAACAGATGAGACAGTAGATATTTTCGGAATCTTATTTTACAAACAGCTACTCTCTTGTGCTTGACGACACCCCCGCTGGCGACCCTCCTTCCGAAAAACGGCTTGAGGCTTAATTACTTTCACCACCTCCAAAGACGCGGACGACACAGCGTAGCGAAAAGAGCAGCACTTCCGTATTGGCGACGTATTGCCTCTACGACAGCCTAAACATGACTTTCGCCAAAATTTCCACGCCAATCTTCTCCTAAATGTTGGCTTTTTTGTCATAATGTTCGTAACCAATCTTCTCCGAGAAAAATAGCATAGGATTATGCTGCAGTGTCCCGTCTGGATCCTCTTAAGTCTGTAGTTTTACTGTTTTAGTTTGCTTTACTTTTCTATTTCAAGACTCTCTTTCTCGGGTGTGTCAGTCAAAATACAAGACTTTCTTTTAGGTCTCCTCCTATGAAATTGTTTTCTCGGTAGTTCCTTTGGATATGACCTTATTTCTTCAGGAGTGACAAGGCTTGGCAAAGAAGTACTAGCTTCTGACGTTGACACACCAGTAAAATCATTTTGTGTGTTATTTTCTTGTTACTTTTACATTGAAAGATCAGTGACATTTGATAGGAGGAAATCAAAATCTTGAGAAATATTTTCATTCAGTATATGTAAGCCTGTGACCTTAAAGCCATTGATTATATTTGATAATATGAAGGCCTGTGGGAATGCTCGTCCAACTATTCCAACAAACTGAAGAACATGAAATTTTAGGAGTTGAAATAACTATGCATAAGAGTGTACCTTGGACCAGTCCAAGGTACACTTCTTGTATTGGGTTCGAGGTACACTACTTTGTTATAAAAAACAAAACTGCTGACCGTCATGTTACAGTTAGGCCTAACTTTGTTTTAATCACATGGCGTTATAGCTAGAACATGACTGTATAATGAATGACCTTCATTTCAGAATAAACAATATTTGTTTCATTATAAAAAATACCTAAAAGTATCTGGAAAAACTTACTTTTGAATGGTATATTTCTTTTTTTAATAATACTTCCATCAGATGAGCTTTCAACAAAACAGAAAGGTATGCAATGAGACGTCTAGTGGCAAATACTTTAACTACACATGTTGCTATTCAAATATTTTAATAAGCAGAGCTATAATCAGCCTAGGTCCAAGGTACACATATGTCCGAGGTACACCACTTACCCCTACTAATAAGATATGTATAGAACTTATATTCATTTTTAATCTGAACATATATCATTTATAGTATTTTTTTTCTCCTAACCTTGATTTTTTCGACATGCCAAAAAGGACCAGGTAAGTGTTACTGAAAATCTGGTGACCCCCGAATTTTGTGGCATGACGGCTAATGCAGGGTAATACAGTACCTTGTTTATTTTTAAAGCATCTTAGATTGAACCTTCCCTCCCCTGAAGCAAACATAATTTACGTTCAGTCAAAGCATTGTAAAGAACGTTTATTACTGCATTGTTTTTACGTATAGAAGATTTCTTTTCAATATCTGTTGTGATTGCTTTTGTTCAAAAATCTGCCTTTTTTTCATTTGTTGTAACTTGATTAAAATTAAATTATGTTTTCAGAAGAAGGAGAAGCGAGACCGGGACCGAAACCAATTTTGCCCTATTCTTCCATGTTCATCCTTTCACCCACAAATCCGTAAGTTTGTTTTCATGTATTTTATTGTTTTAGTATGTTAGCTTTCTTAATAAATTCTTTGTGAAATTTGCTAAGAGTTTTTTTTTTTTTTTTTTTTTGTATTAAATAAGAAAATTGACTTAAACAGTTTATTTAATTCAGCTTCTTTAAATCAAAAAGGAGTCCTGCAATTTATCTCAATGCTCTCTTTTTGTAAGTAGGGATACAAGTTCTTAGAGCAGAGTTTAATTTTTTTTTTTCCCCACTTTAAATTATGTCATTTTTAATAAACACATTCCATTTTCTTCTGATTATCAAAAAGAATTTTCAAAGAATCGATGCAAATCTACAATGTATGAAGCCAGGAAAAGAGAGGGAAATGTCTTTAGAAATCCGTAAGCAGACTCAAAAAACCTACGCTGTTGCAATATTCGTGCCATTTGTGGGGAAAAAAATCTGTTCTTGTTAGGAAGATTTAAAATTATGTGAGGGATGATGAAATTGTTTTTGTTCCCCTTTCTTTTTGACTTCGATCTAAAGAGGCAAAATTTTCAGAAATTTTGAAACCATGGAAGAAAAGTCCCCCCCCCCCCAGTTTTTTGGAAAAACTGGATTTTAAAAAAAAAGAGATTTTTTCGAATTAAAATGTAGTTAACTACTTATATTCAGTGTTGTTTCCATAGGGTATACTCCATATAGGACGTATACTCTCAACATTTTTTAGACATATAGCATATACCCTTAAGCTTCAAAAATTTTCATATAGTGACAAATTACGTATATGATCGCATACACATATTTAGCGAAATGAATTACTGGGAGTATACCCTAATAAAAATAAATGGGAACATCACTGCTTATCTTAGAAAACATAAAAAATGTTAAATATTTTAAATTATATATGCAATTCATATTATTGTTATTATTATTTAAAAAAACAGAAACACATACAGGGGCAAATCCAGAATTTTTTTATCACTGCCTATTTTTGTGAAAGTATTGTATCAATATTCGATTTTTGTGAAAGTTTTATTTATCAGCATTGATTTTGCGACATTTTAAAGCCACATTTTAATTTTTTAAAGAAAATTAGAAGAGTTAAACATTAGTTAGAAATGTGCAAATGTCATTTACTATTATTCCTAACTTTTTTTTTGGGGGGGGGGGAATACCATTGTATCTCAGCTCAATAGGCTTTGTACTGTGTATAATGCAGGAAATCATCTTCTCCCAAAACTGATCTAAAAAATTGCATAAATACAATTTGATGAAATTTGTGAAATACCGATTTTAAAATAAGATTTTTGTGAAGGTACCAAAAAACAGTAGTAAAATCAGCTTGCATTGAGCCCTGACACACCAAGCTTTTAAACATATTTAAAAAAAGAAAAATGTACACAACTTTCTTTGTTCAAAACACCAAAAAGTATCCAAATTATTCTACTTATCATTCAACCCTTAATTTTGAATGAGATGTGGTTTTTGTTAAAAATTTGAACTGTTTTGACAGTTTTTTTTTTTTTTTTTTTTTTTTTGTGAATTGTAAGAATTTAAGCCAAAAGTTCTTCAAATTTTATTTTTGAGTTACATGCATTTATATATATACTAGCAAATGTACCCGGCGTTGCCTGGGTCAGTAATAATTGTAAGAAACAATCGCTACTTTCTTTCGTTTTCTGTTTTAACTGAAAGAACTCAAAACATACCGCTTTGGCATGATTAAAAATCGAGCTTTTTCCTTACCCATAAAAGTAAAATAGCAATAAGTGTAAAGAACCAATGAATATTCATTTAGAAGCGAAAGCACGAATTTAAGCATATTAAAATTTTGAAGAATTTCCAAAATATGAACTAACAAAAACAAAGATCACTAAAAAAACCGTGTGCGTGCTTCATTTAATTAAGTAATACACACATACTCAAAAAGAAAAAAAAAAGCTCTCTACTATAAGCTTTAACTCTGAACTAAAGCTCTCTACCCTCAGGGTGCGAAAAGTAGAGTTTCCAAATGTTTAAATGACTTTAAACTCATGTTTGCTCCGGAGAAGCCATGATTCAAAATTTTCATTATGATTACTTTTAATATTGCTGTTGTTAGGCAACAAATTTTTGTAACAATGGGTTTTATGTTTAATCACATAGAGTAAAGAAATTTCATAGAGAGTCCCTGCTATACTAAGAAATTGAAGCCGGAAGTTGCACCGCTGTATCCAAAGATCCTTAGCTTCTTGCTAAGTACTTTATGATACATTTTGATTTTAAACATTCCATTACTGAATCTCAATTGGTTGTTAATTTAAACTTAGATATTGTTGCAAGTTTATGGAGCAAATTTTTGAAATTGCATTAATACATGAATTAAAATGGAAACCAATCCACCAGCTACTTTATACGGCTTTTTTGCGAGGTTGGTGAAAATTATACTCGCGAAGCGATCACGTTATCATAACCCCACTAAACATTGCACCGCTGTACCCCACAATTCCGGCCTCAATTTCATCTCCTTTTTTCCTTTTTACCATAAACAGGGCCTCTCTCTATATATTTCTTTACTCTATATATGGTGATGTAACTATCTATGGTGAAAAAATGGTTAAAATCCGACCAGTAGTTTTGAAGTTTACCCCGGACATCCGGGCAGAATTAGCCCTTTATGTATAAAGATGAGGATGCAATTCCTAAGAAAGCAATAAATGTCATGCTTGCTCCAGAGAGGCCTTGATTCAAAATTTACATTATGATTACTTTTAATATTGCTGTTGTTAGGCAACGAATTTTCCTAACAATGGATTTTATATTTAATCATTTTATGTGGAAACTACATGAAATTTACTGTTTTCCACCATAACTTTTTAAAACTAAGTTTCTAAGGAACAAATTATAGCCTAAGTTGTTCCCTGATAATGTAGCTATCTATGTGGAAAAAATGGTTAAAATCCGTCCAGTAGTTTTGAAGTTTACCCCGGACATCCGGACAGAAGTAGCCCTTTATGTATAAAGATGAGGATGCAATTCCTTAGAAAGCAATGTCATGCTTGCTCCAGAGAGGCCTTGCTTCAAAATTTACATTATGATTACTTTTAATATTGCTGTTGTTAGGCAACGAATTTTCGAAACAATGGGTTTAATGAATAAAAATGGGTTTAATCTTTAATCATTTGATGTGGAAATTACATGACATTTACTGTTTTCAATCACGACGTTTTTAGACTAAGTATTTTAGCGATAAATTATAGCCTAAGTTGTTCCCCGATTATGTAGCTATCTATGGTGAAAAAATGGTTAAAATCCCTCCAGTAGTTTTGAAGTTAACCCCGGACATCCGGACAGAGATTAGCCCTTTATGTATAAAGATATATATATGTGTGACACACACACACCCATTAAATGACAATGTTTTAAAATTTTCACTTAAACGTTTCCACCAATTAATAATATTGATGTACTAATTTTGTCCTAACAGTTCTGGTGAAAAAAACTTTCAATATTACTTTGGTATAATGGGAAATTAAATTATCGTACAGCTTGCATTATCAAAGTGAGTGTTTTCATGAGGGATACTGAGCATGAAAAACTTTTTAAACAGAAAACGCATTGGAATGTAAATATTGTAAATTTCTGAATGCATGATTTTGTGCCAGAAATATCAAAATTTAAATTTTTTTTTTTCCAAGTAAAAAAAACCCCTTCAAAAAAATGCCCCCCCCCCCCCCCCTAGAATTTCTGATTTTTTCTCAGTTCCCACCTCTAATTCTGTTATAATTCTGCCACAAGAGTAATCCCCAAATAAAGAGAAGAAAAATATCCTAAATGAATACAGTCGACTCCTGCTACAACATGATTCGACTTACGTGAAAGGGCTATAACGTGAATTTTTCACGAGTAACGAATTTTAGAGCTGACGTGAATTCCTCATCGACAACACGAGTTTCTTTGGAAGGAAGTATTTTGCTTCGTTATTGGCTACTAAATATTGATTTCATGAATGTTATTATATCCCTTTAGCATCACTGACAGCGAAAGTTCTCATACCAACCTAGTCTACGTATCGTGTTGTTAGTGCATCAAATAGCCACACATCATCTTTCGTTTTCTTTTTTTTTTCATTCTAATTATTAAAGTTGATGAAATATAATGTACCTTATTGCGCTGTTTCATCCAAACTTTGAAGATGGGAAAAAAAAGGAAAGTTTCTGCCAAAAAAAAAGCTTAAGATTCTCGATATGCTTGAACAACTATGAAACGTCAACAGTAGCACAACACAAGCAAAAGCATGTGAATCTTCCATACATACAATCAAAAGTCAAAACACAAAGATGTCCATAAAAGCTCAGAACTTAGTTTCAATATTGAAGCTTGCAGAGTAGTGTCTAAGCAAAGTAAACATGTATTACAAAAATGGAAGCTGCTAATGTACTGTGGATTAAAAAGATTCGGAAGAGAGGCTGTTGCCATAAATGGAAACGTAAAAAAGAAAAGGCGAAGCAATTGTATTTAAAGGTGCATTAAAAGAGAATAACAATCTGATCATGGAGCATAAATCATCACCATCTTTATTTTTCAGCTCATGAATATTATTACTGTATCTACTGCACAGTATTATTATAGTGCAGCATTTTATTATTACTACATTCTGTGTGTGCCGTGTTGTTTTATTTTATGTCTTTTTCTCCCATTGATCATTCAATTTTGTGCATCGTAAAAGTATTTTATGTTGAGTAAAACATTTTTTTAAACAGTACAAGGTTCGTACTTCCTTAAAAAACCCTTAAGAAACCCTTAATTTCATCAAGCAAAATTAAAGTCCCTAAAAAACCCTTAAAAAGTCCTTAATTTTCTGAAAATTTCCTTAATGTTTTAAACACTGTATCAAGTTTGATTCCCTTTTTCTTCTTTTTTTTTCTTTTTTACCCCTTCAAATCTTTATCCTTCCCGATATCTGCCGAAAACGTATGTTTTGCAGACATGCCAACCACGTTAAACATGTGCTTTGCCGAAAATTGTTTGGCTTGTTTGATCAATCTTTTTGTATCCTGCAAATATTTCAATCTTTTTAAATGTTGGAAGGTTTTTTTTATCATATACTACTTTATATCTGTTTATTTTTTCATTATTTTGATAATATTTTTATTTCTTAAAATTTATTTTAGAAAAAATGCAAAAGACTATCGAAAAAATGTGGTCCTATTCCCACACTCTCTGATTGTATTTAAACTTGTCATGGTTTCTATTTTTATGTATTTAAAAAAGCTTTCAATATATTTATGGTGAATCTCTAATGGTTTTGGTTAGGCTTTGCAGCCTGTAAAATTTTTTGGAACTTCAAGATTAAATGAAGCAACTTTAGTTTTTTTTTTAAATCCTGAATTAATATTATGAAGTTTTTTAAACCAAATTATGAGGTCCAATGCAAGGAAAAAGGATAATCAATTATATATATATACCGTATTTTCGGGAATAAGCGCCGCACCCGGTGTATGCGCCGCATCATAATATTTTCTACCCAAAAAAATAATTTAATGTAAGTGCCGCACCCGGTATAAGCGCCACTCCCGCCATTAAACAACTTAAAAGCACAGTTAGTAGTAAAAAAAGGCTGGAATGAAATGTAAATAAAAGAAATATTTTTAATTAACCTAACAATAGAAATTTTTACTATTAATATAATCTAAATACCTGGGGAGGAGACATTGGTTGGTTATCCAGAGCGCGGAACGCGGACCCTTCTCCTCATAGCGCTCCAGGTTTTTTTTAAGTGGTTGGCGCCACTATAGGCACGCTTTGATCAGTGGCTCGCATCCACTATAGGTACGTTTTGATCAGTGAGTCGCATCCACTATAGGCCCGCTTTGATTAGTGGGTCGCATCCACTACGGATCGGCGATTCAGAATCCGTCAAATTCACTCTCCTCGCTGTCCGACGCAAACAGCCCCAAGAAGCCTTCATCTAACTCCGGACTATTTTCTCCATCGTCGGAATCGCCATCTTCCTCCACTACATCAGGGGCTGGGGGAATTATTCCTGCCTGCGCAAAGCCGGAAATGATGGTGCTAGGCTTCACAGCATTCCAAACTGCATCCACCCTCTTGGCCACTTCTCCAAACGACGCTTTCCTGAGGTTGCCGCCCTTCGTGTAGTTGTGAAGACCGTTTGCCTTCCATGACTCCCATTGTTGCCTCATGTGGCACTTGAAGGCATGATTGGGAGCCAAATCCAACGGCTGCAATTTCGTTGTCAGCCCACCCGGGATGACGGCTAGGGAAGCCGAACATGTCTGAGCACCCTCCTTCACAGCATCGGTCTTGTGCGCCGCCATGGAGTCGAAAATTAGCATGCCACTCGGCTGGAAGAAAGAGACTTTTCTCTTGCGCCAAACTTCGTTGAGCCAGTCCAGCATCAGAGGCTCATTCATCCAGCCCTTCTCGTTGCAGCGTATAACAAGGGTCGATGGGAAGGTGTCCTTGGGGAGCGTTTTTCGCTTAAAGATAAGCATAGGTTTTAACTTCTCCCCGCTGGCCATACATGCTAAAACACAGGTAAACGAAGTCTTTTCGTTTCCTGTGGTCGTAATGGGGACGCTCCTTTCGGCGGCAGAAGTTACTGTTCTTGTCGGCGGGCAGTCGAATGTCAAGGGGACTTCATCCATGTTCCCAAGTGGCTGGTAGTTCTTTTCAATCTTCAGCCTTTCGACGTAGGCCAGAAACTTCTGATAAACACTAAGTTTATCCTAAGCACAATGTTATTATTTAATTATATGTATCTCATCATTTACAAATTAAAGCTATTTAATTGTAAACTTACTATGCATGTTAGCATGTTCGCGTTGTAATATCCTTTTCGCTTTGACAAGCGATTCTTCCCGCGTACTTCAACTTCAGATGAAAACGTAAACAATGAGTGAATCTGTTTTCGTTTCCCGGCGAATTGAAGGTCAGATGACGTCACTCGTTCTCAGCCATTCTAGAAGCTTTTTTGCACACGTCTTTTCCGCACGTGTCGAACTTGAGATGACGCGTTATGCTAATTGGGAAAGCAGTATTTATACGCTCGTGTGATATGACTCTTTCTCTTTTTCACTCCTCGCATCTACGATAGATGTTTTAGTTTGCCAACTTGCAGGTTGCAGTTGGGGGTTTTCGGCTCTTGGCTTTTCAGCCATCGAGATAGCCATTCACAGTTTTTGGAATGGATTAATAGGAAGTTAGTTTTTCTGATCGGTAGTTAGATGTGATCTAATAGATTCTACTAGAACTCGCCGAACTTAGTGTTCGTGATGCATTATTGGAATGTTAGTATTAGAGATCTATGAATAGAGGTCATGAAAACCTCTTCAATGGAATATTCGGTAATACTTAATAGAATTAGGAAATAGATATAATAGGTCTACAAAGTTCATGATTATACTTTAATTTTGCGTATGGCTTTGAGTTATTGATTCTTCAAGTTACTTTATTATTTTCTCATTTTATCTTTTACAATTGTTAATTGTTTAATAAATCGTTGATATTTTTAAAGAATGACTTTTCGTCACTTAATATAAGATTCTTCATGCAGCAGAAGATAAATTTCTATTTAATAGTTTGACTACTCCAATCGCGTATTACACTTTGCTAATTTAATAGCTTTGAATTATCATTATTCTTTGCAAAACTTGGGCTATTCTCTTTCTTGCTTTATGCTGGAGAATTATAGCCCATCAACTTCTGCTTCTTTTCCTCCCAATCGGCCGGAAGGCTTTGCCCCACAGTTGTCCGGAACCTGACAGACAATTTGTTTCTCTTCATGAAGCGGAAGCACCAATTCGCATTGCCTTTGAAATTGGCGATGCTCATATTCGCAGCGATGTTCCGGGCCTGAATTCAGACCCGAACAGTTGAAACGGAGAGTCCTTTTGAACGCTGCTCCAAGATCCACTTTTTGAAGTCTTGCTCCAACTTCGGCCAGTGAGCTGCTCGTCCCCGTCTAGCACGTTTTGCCGTCGGCATTGCTTCGATAGTGGACTTTTCTGTCCTCCGACGGCGAACGCATCTCTCTTTGATTCCAAATTCTCTGGCCGCAGGACGATTTCCTATTGATTCTGCCTTCGAAACTACTTCTAACTTGAAGGCTGCAGTATAGCTTCTCGGTCGTTTAGGAGCCATTTCAAAGTAACTCGGTGAAAAAAAGATAAGCAAGAAACGCACGAACGACAGCAAAAGAAGCGACGATGTGAGTGACTAAAATTATAGCTAGGAGACGGAGAAACAAGTTTCCAATTAGGTCGCTTGACCACTCCGAGCAACCCACTTTTGTGACAAGGGTAAATCCCCTTTAGAGAACTGGAACGGCTACCCCCCTCCCGTAATAGATCTTTTGCTAACAATGCTCCTCCCCTGACCCACTGTCCCCCCTTCGCTCCGATGGTGCTTGCTCGCCCACGTGATTCTGCGTTTCTCTCCTCAGTGAAACACGTGCAATCGCTGACTCACCTTCTCTCCCTCCCCGTTTGGACCTTGTCGCCTTAGGTCGAAAGGCAAAGGATTTCGCAAAATAAAAGGAATCGATGTGGTGCCATCTATTGGTAGCATTTTCAACTTTTTGACAAAAACTCAGATTTTTTTTTTCTTTACTTGAAAAAAATAAAAACCACACTGTACCCGCCGCACCCATTATATGCGCCGCACAGGCATTATTTTTGCTTTTTTCTTGTATGCGCCGCGGCGCTTATTCCCGAAAATACGGTATATATATATATATATATATTCAATTTTTTTTTTTTTTGTAAAAGACGTATTCCCCCCCCCCTTTCAAAATATATGTATATGAAAAATATTGATATTAGTGGGTGATACAGCTAAGATTGAACTCTGGCTCCATCAACCCCTTTATTCAAGGACTCAGGAGTTAGAAATTGCTTTCTCTCTTTCAAAATTTAACTTTATATAGAAATAAACTAACTTGCGAGAAATAGTACGATATGACAAATTTGTTCAAAATAGGATTTTAGTAACAATAACAGATCAAAAGCAATAATAACAAAACACTAGTTTAAATATCTTGAAGAAAAGAGATTTTAGTTATTTTCCTTCAATTTGCCTCTCACTCCAATCATGTATGCTAAAAAAATAATGCTTTAATATACAACTAATTTTCTACAGCTATCCCCATTTTCCTAATCTTTTTTTTTTTTATGACTGAAATTTGATAACTTAATGCTATGTTTTAAGAACAATATGTGCCATCTATTGTATTAATTACTACACAATCATTTCAAGCATAATTAATAGGGAAAAACTTTCGTATTATGTTTGAAACTGGTTAATTCGCCATTTTTTGTTGAATTTTGGAATGTCATGGACTCAAAGGGCTATTTTGAACTCATCTCTTTTCTGCTTGATTTTAAGAACTCTTTTTTTGTGTGTGTGTGGGGGGGGGTCCTCCTTTTTGCTCTTTGATCACTCTCATCCCTATGATGTGAAATTTCAAAATTTTATTCACTGATAATAGGACATCCCAGTCGATTACGCCTCTTCCTGCTTTTTGGAAACAGTGATGCATTTGTGCATGTATATATATATATATGTATCATGTACTTCGCCCCCCCCCCCCCCTGGAAAACTTTTAAATGGTATACGTAAAGCTATCTAATCATTTCCCCGCTAAGTCCTTTTTTTTGAGAGAGTCCTTAAAAAGTCCTTAATTTTTACTTTTAAAAATGAGTATGAACCCTGCAGTAAAAGTTCAGTTCATTATGTAAGAAACTGTAGTCTGTAGTTGAGGAATGTTTTAAACCAGTTTAAGGGGTGTTTAACAGTGTCTAAAGGAATTTGGTATGTTTCTAAAAAAATTGCATACATACATTTTTCTACAACGTGGAATTTTGACTCATGCGAGGAGTCTTGGAACGCATCCGTCGCGTAAGTCGGGACGCGACTGTACCTGAAAATTTTAAAGCTTTTTTTTACATTGTTTTTTCAAAGTTTGATTAATTTTTTTATCTTCATTTTCCTTTTCAGGATCCGTGTTTTAGCTCATTACATTGTAAATCTTCGTTATTTTGATTTGTTCATCATGATCATCATCACTTTAAGTAGTATAGCACTAGCAGCAGAAGATCCAGTTGATGAAGACTCTCCTAGTAATACAATTTTGAATTACTTCGATTACGCTTTCACTGGATTTTTTGCAATAGAGATGGTTTTAAAGGTAACAGTATTTTTTAAGAGTTTGTATTTCATGTTATGTATGCCAAGCATATTTTCTATTCAATTCCCCTTTTCTCATGTGTCTGGAACTAGACTAGCGTTTAGCCCAAAGCTTTGCCTTTCTTTTGAATTTTAAGTTCCTGTGTTTTCATACTTTCTAATGGTATTTAAATTTCTCCTTGCATTTCTTTGCTTGCTGAATAGTACACTGCTGTGCTAAGAGCAAAAGTCGTATCTGCAGCGGAGCTCAAAAAGAGAAATTGCCGTATAAAGTATAGTGCTTCCATGTGTTTGATTAGGATGCAATGTTTTCAGAATATTTTTAAAAATATTTCCCACTGACAAATGACCATAAAATGTTGTATTTAGAGGATGTTAACACAACCTCTGAAAATCAGGGAATTATATATCAGGGTATTTTATAAATTTCTCAAAATAATAGGGTAAAACTATAACTTTCAATCGCCAAGCCGCCAAATTTCTTAAGTTTTCTTCCCTAAAATGTTTTTTTTTATTTATACCTGAAAGTTTTTTTTGACTTGACAAAACTTGCTGAACAGTTTAAAATTATTTTTAAGAACTGCTACAAACCTGAAAACCCTTGAGATCAAACTCGAGAAAAAATTATAAAAATTTGCAAAAACCACCCCAAATCAGATTCATTCTTTTTTAATTTTCCCAAAATTTTCTGACGTTTGAAAATTAATGAAAAATTATAGACTCGATTGGATGAAAAATTATAGACACGATTATAGCGTGTCCATAATTTTTCATTTCATTTTAAACTTATTTCATACAGTTGATGATCTCAATATTTTTGCATCTATGTTTTTTTTTTTTTTTTTTTTCAATTTTTGTTTATTATTTAAGTTTTGTTAAAATACTTGGTATTAAAATTGTTTATTTTCATTGAAACACCAGTTCTGAAATGTTTAATCAAAATTCTGTGATCATTTCGAGTGCAAGTTTTTAAATGTTACAAGTTTAAGGTTGAACCACACAACATTTAATTAAAAAAAGTTAATTTTAAAGTATTTTTTTAAATGTTTATCCTTCTGTTTTTTTCTCTTGTTTTCTGATTTAAAAATCTACTTGTTTTCCTCTTGTTTTTCGAAATAAAATCTACTGCTTGTCTTTCTTGCAAAATGGCAGGTATGTTATTTAATGTGGATCTATCTTTTTGATATGTGTGATAGCCATAATTGTTGTTGTCTTATTCCTCCTGATCTAGTCGCTAGGCTAGACCAGGTCCACGATTCCAAAAACCTTCAAAAAGTCAAACACCAGAAGAGGACTAGAATAAATGTCCTCTCTGATAAGGCCCGCAGAGTTCAACAAATGTTCTGGAGAGGCCTGTTGTAAGTTACATTTAGGACAAATCAAATATAATTTTTGCCCCTTATCAAAAGAAAGGCTCTTGATATGACCACTTGCAAGTCTACTAATAGCAGACTGGGTAGCTCTATCCACCTTGATGTTAAAAGCACCATCCGGAGCCTGCCTAGTATACCATGAGTGAGTCGGAGGGATCTTCCACAGGTGCTGATTTGAGTTTTTTATTTTGGAGCAGATCTCTGTGAAGGTCTAAGTACAACTTGTCACTGGCACTTCAGAGGCACCTTCTTTGGCCAAAGTATCTGCAATTTCATTACCATATATATCAATGTGAGATGGGATCCATTGAAAGAATATCTCGTGCCGTTGCTCTTTAAGAGAAAAAAAAGGATTGAGACAGAGGTTGTATCGCCAACTCCTGACCAGTTGCTTAAGTGCTGGATGGCACTGCGGCTATCTGATAAGATCCATATGTCTGCAGAAGAAGTTACAGGAATGATGGCTTTAAGAGCTACATCAATAGCAATTTGCTCCGATTTGAATACAGAGCAGAAATCAGGGTTCCTAATCCTAATTTTATTTGTAAAATCAGGAGCCTTTATCAGGACACCACTACCACAAAAATTTTGTTCATTTCTGTTTTGCCATCAGTATAAATTTGAATAGCAGATGCTGGAATTTTGTTGATGATCTCAAGAGCGAGTTGGCGTAGATATTCAGGCAAGTCTTTGTTTTTATTCACTTGCATTCCAAGTTCAGGTCTAAAGTGGACTCTAGGCAATCCCTCCTGGGGATTAATGATTGACCTCAAGGAGTGCCCTTCAACATCCTGGTTCAAAAGGTTCATCGAGTGAATACAAGAGAAAGGTCTCTTTAGTCTGTGCCTATTTGTCCAGTTACAAAAATATGCAGCTGTAAATATCACCATAACTGTAAAGCTTGTGGAAGTATTTTGCAAGTATCTTGCTTCTTCTCAGTCTTAGAGGCTAAATATCGCTTTCGAATAAGTCCCTATGCAGGGAAATTTTCAACCTATTTCTTAGAAGGTGGAACATGAAATGGGTTATAATTGTTTTCCCTTATTTCCGGATTTAAGTTTATTTATTCAATTTCCCTTTTAAACAAGCTCTATTGTAGCAATCATCAAGGAGGTAAGGAAGTGAATGCAAAAATGCTTTCAGCTTTAAAAAAAAAAAAAGAAAAGAAAAAAAAAAAGCCTGCAATTTTTCTTTTTTTTTTTTAGTTTACAAATGACCAATGATTGTAAGTTACTACATTTGTTGAAGTGATTATTTTTATTGTGACTGCAAATACTAAGTTAATGATTTAAATTTTGCAGTAAAAATTCTGTCATATATCGATATGTAACCGGTTAGCGGTAACCGCAACTGTTATCTTTGTGCGTGAAGTTTCAGTTCTAGTTCTTGTTCGTGATGTATATAGTTGTGTATGTGTGTTCGTGATGTGAATAATGTGTAATAAAAGTATTGTGCCGTAATAAATTATGCCTCGCCTCTGCTATGTGCAAATACACACATGCCCACTCCATCTCAAAGGATAAATACATCACAGCTGGAAAAAGACCTCCAATAATGCTGACGATTACAGTTGAGGGCAGCCCTATAGTGATGGAGTTAGATACTGGTGGAGCGGTTTCTGTGATGAATATAAAGAAGTTCAGGGAAATTTCTAAGAAGCCTTTGCAAAAGACTAACCTGGTTTTCACTACGTATAATGGGGGGGAAGTTGTACCAATGGGAGTAGTAAATGTAAATGTTGAATATAACAATCAAAAATTGAAATTAAATTTATACATTGTTAGGGAAGACTTAGACACCATTTTAGGTAGGGAATGGATTTTCAAAATCAAAATAAATTGGAATTCAATTAAATCAATTCGTGCACATGGGAAATATGATCTGAGTAAACTACTTAATGAGTTTAAAGAATTGTTTGATGATAAATTAGGGGAAATAAACAATTATGAGGTAAAATTGGAACTTAAATCAGACGTTACACCGAAATTTTGCCGATCAAGGCCTGTTCCGTTCGCCTTAAAAGATCGTGTTGAACAAGAAATCGACAGATTAGAAAGGGAAGGAATTATAGAAAAGGTGGAAACATCTGAATGGGCAACGCCAGTAGTACCAGTCGTAAAATCAGATGGATCAATACGTCTGTGTGCAGACTACTCGGTAACCCTTAATCCTAGTATAATGGTACAACAACACCCTTTACCAAGGTTGGAGGAGATATTTTCTTGTCTAAATGGGGGAAAAGAATTCTCGAAATTAGATTTTAAACACGCTTATTTACAACTAAAGGTTCACGAAAATAGCCAAAAACTCTTAACAATTAACACAACTAAAGGATTGTACAAATGCAAAAGGCTTATGTATGGGCTAAACGCGGCTCCAGCTATTTGGCAGCGCTATGTTGACGGTCTGTTCCAGGGAATGGCAGGGGTTAAAGTGTTTATGGACGATGTTCGTATAACAGGACCTACTCAAGATGCACATTTTGAGGCACTGCAAACTTTTTTTCAAAAATGCAAAGAGCACGGATTAAAACTAAATTTGAGGAAAAGTAAATTTTTTGAGGAAGAGATTAATTTTTTGGGTCACAAGATTGACTCCAAGGGTTTGCATAAAACAGATGAAAAAGTCTGTGCAATAGTGAGTGCCCCTAAACCAAAAAATGTGCAAGAAGTTCAAAGTTTTCTGGGGTTAGTACAATTTTATGGAAAGTTTTGTCCAAATTTGGCCACAATTGCTAATCCGTTGAATAATTTAATGAAAAAAGAAACAAAGTTCATCTGGTCGAAGGACTGTGAACAGTCATTCCATAACATTAAAAAGGTGATTTGTTCCCCACAAATTCTGGTGCACTATGACCCTGCACTTCCAGTAACATTGGCAACCGACGCGAGTCCAGTAGGGTTAGGCGCGGTGCTATCCCACAAAATGTCCGACGGAACAGAAAGACCTATAGCTTTTGCATCAAGAACTCTTAACAACGCAGAGAAAAAATATTCACAAATTGATAAGGAAGCCCTTGCAATTGTGTGGGCAGTTAAGAGATTCTACCTATACCTAAAGGGACGAAGATTCATTCTTATAACTGATCACAAGCCATTAGTTGCAATTTTTGGATCGAAGAAAGGTCTACCAATTTTGGCAGCAACACGACTTCTTCACTATGCTTTGACTCTTCAATCCTTCCAATTCGACATCTTCTACCGTAACACCAAGGACCATGGGAATGCTGATTTTCTCTCAAGGTTACCGACTCAGTCAGAAGAACTGGAAGTCCGAGATGATGTTACGCTCTTCCAACTGCAACAGATTGAGACACTTCCAGTCACTGCCAGGGAATTAGCCAAAGGAACAGAGGAAGATGAAGAAAGCAGACCACTGTTGCAGGCACTTCGAAGTGGAGAGGGTCTAAAGGGGAAGGAAGCGGAATACAGTCTCCAAGATGGTTGCATCATGTACGGATCTAGAGTCATGGTTCCAAAACAATTCCAGAGCCGGGTGCTACAGGAGTTACACGAAGGGCATTTAGGGATTGTAAAGATGAAAGCGATAGCAAGATCGTTCGTGTTTTGGAAGAACATAGACAAGGATATAGAAGAAGCAGTAAAGAATTGTGTCCACTGCGCGCAAATTAAAACAGATCCCCAAAAAGCCAAAGTCCACCACTGGGAGTACCCAAGCAAACCTTGGGAGAGGCTACATGTTGATTTTGCTGGGCCATTGTTCGGTTATATGTATCTGATCATCGTGGATGCACATTCTAAATGGCTGGAAGCGTATCCAATGAAGAATACAACAGCATTGAAGACGATCGAGTGTCTTAGGGACTGCTTCGCGAGGTTTGGACTTCCACTGATGATAGTTAGTGACAACGGGCCTCAGTTCAAGTCCGATGAATTTAAGATCTTCCTGAGCCGGAACGGGATTAAGCACAGACCTTCAGCTCCATTCAAGCCTTCCAGCAATGGTCAAGCTGAAAGGTATGTGTTTACCGTCAAGCAATCTCTTCGCGCCATGAAGGAGTACCCCGGCACCATCCAGCAAAAGCTCAGCACCTTCCTGATGCAGTATAGGAAGGCTCCGAACATGACCACCCTCCACAGCCCGGCAATGCTGCTGATGAAGCGTGAGATCCGGACACGCATCGACCTGGTGAAACCGGATCTACACGCCAGGGTCCAAGACAGGATTAGGAAGGATAACTTTCAGTTCTCGGATCGTGTCTTTCACATAGGGGACAACGTGGCAGTGCGCAACTACCGTCACGGTGATAAAAGGTGGAAGTTCGGGAAAGTAGTCAGTAAAGACGGACAACTCCACTATACCATCAACGTCAATGGGCAACTGTGGCGGCGCCACGTTGACCAAATGAGGGACGGTGGCAATCTGGAGAACCAGGAATGGGAACGAATCGGCAAGGCTCCAAATCTTGCTTCCAGGGCCCACTGTTCTACTACGACAACAGCAGCGGATGCTACAACAAATGGGAGTTCAGCAGAGCCACCAGCTGAACCAGTCGTCTTGCCGGCCAACACCAACCAGGCTGAACCAGCTACGGATGGCAACACCACCGCAGCCAGTCCTGTGTCGTCAACAGCAGATCCGCCTCCTCTGCGCAGATCCACAAGGTCTAGAAAAGCTCCACAGAGACTGGATTTGTAAAGGGGAAGGGATGTCATATATCGATATGTAACCGGTTAGCGGTAACCGCAACTGTTATCTTTGTGCGTGAAGTTTCAGTTCTAGTTCTTGTTCGTGATGTATATAGTTGTGTATGTGTGTTCGTGATGTGAATAATGTGTAATAAAAGTATTGTGCCGTAATAAATTATGCCTCGCCTCTGCTATGTGCAAATACACACATGCCCACTCCATCTCAAAGGATAAATACATCACAAATTCCACATTTAAGCCAAACACAACTAAATATTTCAATGCACAATAGAGTTATATTGAATGCTGCCGATTGATTACATTGACACTTTTGTGAAAGTATCCTGCTTATGTTTCTTGTTGTAAGTAAAGAACATGAACATTGTTCATTTGAACAAAGATATTGGTTAGTGTGCAGAGAAATATTTATTAACATGCAAAACTTTGTTGATGTTTGTCCTTGTTATTAGTTTTTTTCTTCTATCAAAATATGTGTGAATGAAGTTTTCTTTACAAATTTGTGCTTCAGATGAAATACAGTAGAACCTCGATTATCCGAAGTAATTGGGACCGAACCTACTTCGGATAATCGAAAACTTCGGATAATCGAGAATTCATCTATAATCATCTAGTTTAATATGTAGAGTCGTCGTTCAACTGTTATGGCTATTTTTACTGTTAAAGAAATTAAAATTATAAATGAAAATTAATTTATTTCTGGAATAAAATTTACAATGGTTTAAATGGAAGTTTCATCTGGTGCAATTTCGCCGTCCTTTGCCGTGCAGCTCTATCCCGAAGTTTTCTTAAAATCATGAGTTCAGAGGAATCACACTGTTCCTGTTGTTCCAACCAAGCAAGACCTTTTGCAAAACTCTCAAATGCATCATTGTTACTTATCTTATTTGCTCCAGAATCACTCATCTTCATCATCATCATCATCTTCTTTTGGAGAATTCCGGACTTCTGCTATTAAGTCCTCATCATTGAGCAACTGGAAGCCTGCATCTTCCATGTCACAATTCAACCAATCTGTAATTTCTCTATCACCTCAATTTTCAAAGCCTTTCATTGTGCTGAAAACGCTTGAAAACTCAGTAACAATATCTTTCGCAATGTCAGTAGCATTTTCATCTGTACCACTTGAAAAATTCGGCAAAAGTTTTCTCCAACTTCGTCTTAGTGTCGATTGCGGCAAAGATTCCCACGCGTCACTGATCATATAAATGCAGTCTTTGATGTTGATAGTTTTCCAAAACTCAACTATTGAAACTGCACCAGATTCAGAATCTCCTTCAAAAAGTAATTTTCTGATAAACTGCTTTCGGTAACGTCGTTTTAAAGATTCTAAGACTCCCTGATCCATAGGCTGCAGCAGAGATGTTGTATTGGGGGGCAAAAATAAACACCGGATGTTACCAGATTTTAAAGAGTTATGTTCCGAATGAGCTGGACAGTTGTCGAATAACAGAAGCGCTCCATTCAAATGTTTTTTTTTCTTGCCAAGATTTCACTGCAGGCACGAAAATATCAAAAAACCACTTGGAAAACAAATTGGAATCCATCCAAGCATTTTTTTTGATTTAAATAGTGTACAGGAAGAGCAGATCTGTTTGCATTCTTAAAACATCTCGGATTCTTACTGTTCCCAACGACAGCTAGTTCAAGCTTGTGGGAACCCGATGCGTTGGAGCAGGCTAAACCAGTGACCCTATCTTTCATTCGTTTCCTTCCGGGAGCAGAAGTTTCATTTACCGCAGCTAAAGTTTTTTCAGGAGGGACCTTCCAATACAGTCCGGTTTCATCGCAGTTGTAAATTTGATCTGGGGATAAATTCTTATCTCTTATCAAATCTTCAATCTTTGTAACAAATGAATCAACTGCTGCGACATTTCCAGACAATTTTTCCCCCTTGATATTGAGTTGCCTTATACCATGGCGAATTTTGAATTTCTCTAACCAGCCACTACTGGCTTTGAAGTCATCAGAACCACCAAGCTTCGAATTGAGAAACAAAGCTTTTTCTTGAATCATTGGTCCAGATAGGGGTATTCCTTCACATCTTTTCTGCACAAACCATTTGTACAAAGTCGCATCTAAATCTGTATGATCGGCTAATTTCATTGTTTTTCGGAATTTGGCACCTTTCGTGATATCAAACTCAGCAAAACACTTTTTAATTTTTTCCGAGTTTCTTTTCATTTTGCTCACCGTTGACAAACCAACGTGAAACTCTTTCGCAAGTTTTGTAACAGCTTCACCAGATTCTAGTCTCGTTACAATATCATATTTTTCCTGTATGGTTAATACGATTCTTTTTCTCTTAATGGAAGCCATCATAAAGAAGAAAACATGAGTTTCAAAAATAAGAAAAACAATGCGTTAGTTCTATCAGATCCCCCGGCAGGTCAAAACTACCAACTTCACTGATAGCACTCAAGAAAATTCTGATCAAAAATGTAGGAGCAGAAAAAGAGAACCCACAGATTAGCACGAAATTTCCAGGAAATTTCGAATTCTGGCCAGCTGCCCAGCCCAACGCGACAGAGAACAGCAAACGGGTTTTCCTTTTCCCTTTTCCTAGAATAGGTTCACAAAGGATAAGTGACACAGAGTGACCTCCCCCTTTTCAAATTCTGCTGCAAAGAAAACTTCTCTGCTCTTGAGATTACAAAAGAGGTGATTCTTTGCACTTGCTTACAATCAGACGATGCAATAACATTTGATTGATCTGGGCCTCGGCAGTATGACCTTCCAAATTTCGAAATGACATGTGTTTTTGTTTAGAACAGGAACGCTTGAAAGTAGGGGAGAGTATACTCATACCAAGAATTGAGCTAGTGAGAAGGAATTCCAAACTATTTATCTGCACTCGTAGTTTGGAAAAAACGACTGACATGCAAAAGAAATGTGGGGAGAAAAAATTTAAAAATGGATGTTCGTTTAGAGAAAATTTTAGATAATAATAGGAAAAAAAAAAGAGAATTGAAACCGACTTCGGTTAACGGAGAGTTTCGGTTAACAGAGGTTCGGATAAGAGAGGTTCTACTGTATTTGGTTTTATAACCTTAACCCTATCACTATAAAGAATAAATATGACTAACTGTTACACAAATCAAAAGGGACTTCTGTACAATTAATACTTACATTGATATTTATGATCAAAAAATAAATTACTTCCATCCAGAACATTAATTTTGTTATCAAATGTTTTTGACTTTCTATTTTTTGCATGTAAAATTTTCTATTTCTATTAATAGGTTGTAGATCAAGGTGTCGTCCTTCACCGAGGTTCCTATTGCCGAGATTTATGGAACATTCTGGATGCAATTGTTGTTATTTGTGCTCTTGTTGCCTTTGCCTTTGTGTAAGTTTAATAATGATCTTTTAAGTGAAAATTGAAAGTTGTGTGTTTTATTTTTAAAGTTACATTTTTTTTCTTTTTAAAATTTTTGTAGTGTATATTTGAAGACATATCATAACTGTAATAGGGTAAATGACTAATTTTATAGACATAGTTAAGGGGTTTTTTTTTAATGTAATTTCGATTGTTGCTTAACTGTAGCATTGCAGTTCTAGCGCAGGGAAAAAACTAATACTCCTGTTGTTAGAACTTAAAAATTGCATTTTTATAGCTGTGAAATTTTCCTGCTTGGGGACCATAGCTAGTCCCTATCTGTATAGCTGTGTTATAAATTACCCTTAGATGAAACAGAAGTGCTTTGAGAAAAATATGTGGTGCAGCTTTTTTGTTTAAGAGTGAAGTACAGGTACCTTTGAGGGAAGTAGTTTTTTTTTTTTTTTTTTAGATTATTCATTTAATTTTCAAGCACAAAAGTATTTATCATGCTTGTATTTGTTTTTTTAATTTAGTTAGTTAAATTCTTATGAACCAACATGTTTGTAAAACTCAAACATTGCTATGATTAAAAATATCTCTTATTTGGAATTGAATAGTAAATTCAATAACTGCAAATTTTGTAGTGAAATTAAATATTGTTTTGTACTTTTTTGTTTAGTGGGAGTAGTACTGGTCAAAATCTTAGCACCATTAAATCTCTGAGGGTTCTTAGAGTTCTCAGACCGCTCAAGACCATCAAGAGAGTACCTAAACTAAAGGTTTGTTTCACTGTTTATCATAAATTTAAATTGTACTTAAATAAATGTATATTTTGTACTTGTCTGAAATGTCAATGTAGATAATGTCTTTTAATGCAAAGAGAAAAAAATAGAAGTAAACGCTGATTTTCCATTTAAAAAAGACACCCTTTTGTGTTGTATTTTATTTAAATTGGTAACAAAACTATTTGCAACCTTCCCATTTTCATTTCAAGAGGGTGCTGGAGAATACGATGTAAGCTGGCTACATTACACCCTCACTCGCTAGGTGTATTAGATTTGGTACTATGAAGTAGATAAGTGGTATGATCACCCTCATGCTCAACTGTGTTCTGTAAAAATACTGTGATTGTTTTAAGTATGAAGTGTGACTTATGTTGTGTTAGTTAAATATGTATCCTGAAATTAATCCCTCTAAGGAACTTCAGCTACTATAGTTCAGTATAATGTACAAATGAATGCATTTACAACCTTGGTAACTAAGTGGATTTCATTTGTGATTGAACAGAACTTCTCATTTCTTCACACAGTCTAGTCAACTTTTCTATCAATGAAATTAATTCAATTGTTTTAAATTTTATAACATAAATTGAACCTTCTTTCAATCCTTGTAATATTTAAACAAAGGAAATATTTAAAAAAAGGAGTTTTGACACAATTATACTGTATCATATTTGTATCTGGCTCATGATAAAAAACGTTTTCCTTCACATTCTACTTCAAATTCCTTCAAGCATAATTATAATATGTTACTTGATTTGATAACACATGGAAGTCTCAAGAATTGGAAATTTAGTAATCTGAAAGCCCGCCGAATTTAAAATCAAATTAGATATTTTTTGAAGTTAAAAAGAAGGTAAGTTTGCACCAAAACCACAGTGATGCTATGTAAAATAATGAACATTTCTGGAAATTAACAAAAATTTTCAAAGTTAGACTATATTACTGAACTAATGAGTACTTAACTACATTTCTTTGAAATTTGGCGATGTTCATTGAATTCCTCATTACAAACTCAAACTGCCAGTTGTTACATAATGTCACAATTATCTAATTTTTCAAAACTGCTTTTTTAATGAGTACAAAGTATTTCTGTTTCAAAGCAATTTAACTACATTCCCAGAATCAAATTAGAACACAGTACAACTTTTTAAAAAGTAGGACTTGGTATAGACTTGGTAGAATAAAGAACACGAGTGCTAAGCTGAAACTAACAGTAATGGCCCTATGGCTATCTGTGAGGGAGGACAGCAATGCAAATTATGTTGGCTAGGTTTAGACTGTTTCTGTAATATAAACTGTAATCACGTGTTATATGTATAATATTAGTTTTGTAATCATATGTTACTGTATAATGTAATGGTATTTTAAGATGTTAGTGCCAAATTCAAAAATGGTCTGGCTCCAACAACTTAGGATTATAAAGTAATCCTCTGTACATTGAACTAAGAATCTAATGGGATTTTCAAAACAATGTTTTAAAAAATTATTTATGAAACATTTATATTAATACTTGATTTGCCCCTTAATATTGTAATGTTTTTACAAATTTTCAAATCATTTTTAATTTACAACAAATGTTATGCATCAAACTGCTCTTAAGCTCTTAGTTTTGTTCCTAAAAGCTTTTAAATTTTGCTAATTCGCTCAGTAAATAAGGAAGAATGAATTCCTTACATGTTTATGTATTTATATGCTTAGTACTAAATAACTTGTTTTCCTTCAGTGCATGTTGTAAAACATAATTTAAAATAATAAAACTTAATTATATTTAATTATGAGAATCTATAGATGATGAAATTTAAATTATTTGACTCATTATTGACAGTTATATTCATTTTATTTTACAGGCTGTGTTTGATTGTGTTGTAACTTCATTAAAAAATGTCTTCAATATCCTCATTGTTTATATTCTGTTTCAATTCATCTTTGCTGTGATAGCTGTTCAGTTGTTCAACGGGAAATTTTTTTATTGTACAGATCAGTCAAAGCTCAATGAAGAAACATGCCAGTAAATATTCAGCTTCTTTTCTCTTTTCTTAACAATGAAAGTTTTGTAATTTTTTTTTAGATGTTTAATTACAAAGGTACAGACAGAAATCTATTTCTGTATATTTTTGCTTGATTGACTTCAGATATTTCTGTGTCAGGAATGAACTTGCTGCAGTAAGAGTGCATGTTACCTTCTTGAATTTTCTAAGTGGCCTGCTAATCTTTTAAAATCTGAGGTACTACTACACTACACTACTGTACATTCCAGTATCTCCTGTATCCACTACTACACCTAATTTAGCCAGTCGGGTGGAGCCTTGAAGACACTCTGCTTTTTGATACAGACCGGAATCCTTACAATTTCATTAAACAAAAAGTTACTCTGTTTTGTCAAGGGTGCATAGATTTAATTAGAAGATAATGGATAATGACTAGAACTATTTTGATACAAATGGAAAATGTGCGTTTCAAGCTCTTCAGGAATATATGCTGCATATTTTATTTTCTTCTTGCATTCACTATTAAGAAAATATTTTTTATCTGTGTATTCATTCTGGATTTCAAGTTCAGTATAATACTTAACCATTCAAGGCTCCATTTTTTAATTTTTTTTTCTATCAACTGACACAGTGGCTTCAGCAGTTTAGTACAAATTTTTTTTAAAACAAAGTAGATGGCCTCAAGTGAAGCTACCATGCCTCGAAGGGTTGAGACATAAAAATAAAATTTAAAGTGTACTTGCTTCTTGCAAATTATTATTATTATTACAATGCTAAAAGGTTTGACAAACTAATCTTGAAAAGTACAATGAAACCTGGGAAAGCTTGTAACATTTATTCCCTAAAATATAAAAACCTTGTTCCTCTATAAAACTAAGACTTTAAGATTTCAAAATTCATTTTCCAACATTTCCATAAAACTCATTAAATTTTGTTTACTGCAGTATTGTGCTAAGTAAATCTACCAGGTGCCTAAAGCTCAGTGACTAAGTTACTCCCTACCTTTGTATCAAATAAAGTATTTTTCATTTAGGTAGCTATTGATTTTTTTCTTCTTTTCTAGAGGTGAATATTTTATATTCAGTAGTAGTGATAAACCACCAGAGGTTGAAAAGCGTGTTTGGGCTAAGCGAGATTTTCATTACGATGATGTAGCTGCAGCCATGCTAACATTGTTTGCTGTACAGACTGGGGAAGGGTGGCCTTCGTAAGTGTTTTGATTTAAAACACATGATTGCATTTTTCAGTTTTAAAATAACTTGGAAATATTCTTGCAATTTCAAGTTCAGTCTCAACTTAATGTAATATATTTTGCTTTTAGGGTGCTTCAACACTCCATGGATTCAACATATGAAAATGAGGGTCCTCTTCCTAGGTTTCGCGTAGAAATGGCTATATTTTATATTGTGTTTTTCATCGTGTTTCCATTTTTCTTTGTTAACATATTCGTGGCCTTAATTATCATCACCTTCCAAGAACAAGGAGAGAAAGAATTGGAAGAAGGTGATTTGGATAAGAATCAGGTAAATTAAGTTTTTGTATTTAAAAAAAATCTATAACGAGCTTTTATAGATATGACTTACAAATAGTTGTTTAGTCAAAAAATAAATTAATTAATTTAATGTACTTGTACTAAAGGAGTCAGTTAATGCTGTTAATTTTAGAACAAACATTTTCAAAAACTATTTAGTTTTTATGAGATATTATTTAAACTTTTTACTTGAATCATATTTATGTATATTGCAATTTATTTTAAAGTTTATGTATGAAAGGCTGAAGTTATTCAATTTTTTTGATAGCTCAATTTATTAATAACACCCAAGCATTAAAATGCTATGTTGACATTTTCTGCATCACATTTTGATTGTTGTACTGTTGAAAATGTACCATCAACTGTCATGTCCACTTATTAGGGATAGTTGCTTTGTGTTTATGTATTAAGTTGGAAAAAAAATCTGCAAACCTTATCACTCAGTGTAACTTTATACATGTTTTTAGTTAACTCGTCTATAAAATAATGTGAAATCTGAGAATGCTGCTATAATAGTCCTGCATTGCATGGTTTGTTGAGGAAAGCAGCTGACTGTCTAAGAAGCTCATTTTTTCTGATATGCCACATAAAATAAAGCCCTGTGAGCTGTGTCAAAAAAATTAAGGAATCAATGGAAAAGAAAAAAAAATAAGGTTTGTTAGTTAGATCAGTACAGAATGTTATTTTGAGCAATGAAGAAATACATGTTAGGTAAACTCATAGCTGCCAACTTTTGAAAAAATTAATTAATAGTAGATTTTCATGTGGGGAGGGGGGGCAAAACAGAAAATTTAATTATGAATGCAACAGACGCAATGAATAGTGAACGTGAAAATTTACTGTAAGGCAAGTAACATTTTAGTCTGGAAAAAGTACTAATAATGGAAATTTAGTTTTTTTTTTTTTTTGTAACATTAATTGTGGTAAATTTCTCTTTCTTACTTTTCAACAGACACATAGAATTTTATCAAAAAAGACAATATTATCTGTAATGATTGAAAAATTTCCTGTGATAACAAAAAAAAAACGTAGGTTTTGGGCCCATTTTCGTAGTGTCGTAGGTTAAAGCTGTAGTTCGTAGAAACTATGATCTTTTCGTAGCAGTTGGCAGCTCTGGGTAAACTCAAAGAAAGCTTGTTTTGGGCTGACTGAGGTGGAACAAATAGGAACTTCAGCCTTGACACTTTGCTTTTGTATTTTAACTGTGGGAAACGTAGTACTTAGTTTTAACATGTATCTTTAATTTCAAAAGGTTTGTTTTGCGTGTTGGATGCAACTCTTCTTTTGAAATTTCTGTTCTATTGCACTTAATTATACTGAACAAGTTTTTAAGTAGGAATATATCGATTTTGACAAAAATTTTGTTGCCCAAAGATAGTCAGTTAAATGTATATAGCCATTCAAAAAGCTTAGATTTTTTTAGAGAAAATTTGATTGTTGTGAATTTTGTGCATAGATTAAGAAATCTATTAATTTAAAAGATTAATAAATTAGTTTCTTAAATGCATGATGTGAAATTAAAATCCTTATTTGTAGTTAAAAAAAACAGAACTATTTATGTGTGTGTGTGAAAATATCCATCAGCAATGAATTTTCAAATGTTTTTCTGCCATGATAGAAGTCTTGCATTGATTTTGCCATACACGCAAAACCTTTGGAGAGATATATGCCGCCTGACAAAGAGGGTGTGAAGTATCGCATTTGGAAGATGGTAGTGTCAACACCTTTTGAATATTTCATCATGATACTAATTGTATGCAATACTCTTTTGCTCATGATGAAGGTAAGAGAGTTGATTATTTGGCAAGAATATACTTATTCTTACAATACTGCTACTCTTTTCCTGAAAAAGCATTTCTTTTAATTAATTTATAATTTATTTTGAGTACTTATGTACATAGATAAAATGAAGTGTAAAATTTTACTTTTCTTCTAAGTGTGTTACCGTGCATTTTAATTTATTGTTACCAAAATACAGTAGAGTCCCAATACTATGAGTTGATCGCCAACACAAACTCGGCAAAGCAAAAAACTCGGATTATGTGGACTATATACAAAATCAATGTGAAAATTTCAGTTTTGCATACAACTAAAAAATAGGGACATCATATAGGAAAAATATAACAAGCACACATATTTTTCAGTACAGATTTTTTAAAAATGTATTATAAATAACTTCGCTTTGAAGCCAAGTAAACTAACGCAAACCAGAATGGCAAGTGGAGAAAAAAAAATTTAAAAAAAAGTGAACTGCCTGCTCAATATGCAAGTGAGAAAATTTTAACCACTTGCAAGAAAAGGAGAAAAAAATACATTACTAACTTATCTATTTGCTGGCTGAGCTCAGATTAGTGAGACTTGTCTGTAGTTTGACAATTTATTTTCTTTTCTTTTTGTAGTTAATATTGAATATGGTTTATGGTTATTGAATATAATATGGAATATAATATGGTTATGGTTATTGAATATAGTTTTTACATTTATACTGTAGTAGTTTTATAGGATTTTTTTAATTAATGCAGAAAAAATGTGTAACCAAAGCAGCTCAATGCATGCAACTCTTTTACAGATTACTTGAATGTTATGTTGAATAGTAGTTACATTTTTAAAGTTCAAAATGAATTAATTGTGGAATCTTTCGTGAAGTAGGATCACTTAAGGAAAAGAAGTACTTGTAGTTTGAATAGTCGATTAACATTAAAGGAACTTACGAAGAATAACACTCTCAATGCTATTAGTAGTGGAGGGGGGGGGGGGGGGAGTGTTTTTACAAATACAAAAAATGAGGAAAGTTAATCAAAGAAATATATTTTAAAACTCCAAATTTAATCCATAGACTAACTGACCCTAAATTCGTTCGATGGTCACTGAAAGTACAAGTTACACATAGAACTGCAAACGCTTAAATTTGAGTCACATATTTGTTAGAATCATTGAGGTGCATAGTGCAATACATTTTTCCTTCACATTTTCCCAAGTGTTTTTTTTTTTTTTTTCCCCTGCATTTCATTAATTTTTTGCCAAAATTGACCTCTCAACACATCAGAAAAATGAACAAGACTGATTCTTTCGCATGCTTCGGATTTTAAGACTGACAGTTTAGAGAGTGTTTTGTGTAGAAAAAATAAAATATTAGTATAATTTGCATACACAGTTTCATTTCTACTTAAAATTTATTTCAAGCATAAGAAGTGAATTTTATTTAAAAATCATTTCAAATATAAGCATAAACTTTGGAAACATTATGTATAAAATATAGGTTGTTCTATAATTCAAGCCATAACCACCACCATAAGTACTGCTTCTAGAGTTTTAAATTTTCATAAAGATGCAACAATAAGCAAAATCAAAAATTTCCTAAAATTACTAAGTGCTAAAAACATTGTAAATACTTGGATAGGAACAACATCTTAAATTTCTTTTTTTGTTCTTCATTATTTATTGAGAATACAATACGTGTTCAAGAAAATATTTGTATCCTTTTCTTTTCAGACAGCTACCATACACTAGTTTTACTTAATTTTATTGGTTTACTTTAATTTATGCTTTTTTCTTTTGTTAAAATCAGTTTAAATGACAAATTTCAAGTGTTAATGATTATTTGGTCTATTAGTGTGAGTTGTGAAATTCTCTTTGTCTGCATTATAGTAAGGTTACCATAACTTGCTCAGACTAAATCTGAATACTGTTAACAGTTGTTTCGCCGATTGAATTTCACTTGAAAACTTCTAGCTATTTTTTAGATTGTGTTGTGTAGTTTTAGATAATTATCAAACAGCACTTTTATGTTTTGCTAAAAGTAATGTAAAATGCTCAATAGTGGGAAAAAAACAATTAGAAGTATATATGAACACATACATATTTTAAACAATTGAATATCTTAATGAAAATATATCAACAGTTCTTTGCGCTACAATTTGACTGTTTAAAAAGTAGTGAACATTAGACCTTTACTCAGAAACAAACTGACTTTACAATTAAAAAAGGGGGGTTTTTATGACTTGTAAACATATCTGCTTTAAATTGTCGTTTGTACATAGCTTTTAACTATTTAGTTACTGCATGATAGGTGTGGATTAGCACAAACCGTAAATATGATTAATGTCTAGTAATATGAACCTTATTGACGAAAAGAGTGAGCACTGAAAGTTCAAGCAATATTGAAATATTAAACTTTAAAACATATTAAATCTTGCTTATATGTAAAATACAGGGGAAATGCTGTAAATATTTTCAGCATGATTACAATTTAAAGTATCACAAATATCAGGAAGATGACTCAGTTATCACACATAAAAAGCTTTTTTTGACTAATTTCATAGCTTTTCATCTCTGATGAAAGCAGAAGCTCATTGGGTAGGGTTTTAGTAAAAGCTCATTGGTTAAGGTTTTCCCAGCTTGATTTTTTTTTAAATCATATCTTGGATAATTATTATCAAATTCAGAAAGTTCAAAAATCTAAACATTATTCTGGATGGGGGCTTGCAACTTGGACTGTCTGAATATGTGGAAAACCTTATTGCAGTGCTTTTATAAAAGCATTTTATTTTCTATTTCAGCTTGTGTCACATGTTACTGATAATTCCAATCTATATCTGCTTAACAGCATATGTGAATTTACTTTTTCATTTGTAATTTTTGTGGAACAGTAGAACCTTGTTCATCCAGGTCTTGCTTATCCGGCTCCCCAAATTATCTGGATACACCTTGTAGCCTTTTAAAAAGAATCTTACGTTAACATAGATCACTTTAAATTATGACAACAAGAAAGTATCTCTAAGCACCCTAAACATTTGCTTTTTATTTTGATTTATTAAAACAGTGTTTTTGTGACCATACTTTATTCAAACGTCACAGGTGTTTGAACTATAAGACAGTGAACTAATTCTTTGTTTAGAAATTACGTGAAAAATTGTTTTGATTTCTTTTCATATCTTCTAAACAATTATATGTAATTTTGTTACAAAATATGTTTTTCTCTTGTAATAAATTGTAAGTTTCCTAATTTAAGGATTTGCTTTGTTTATTACCCATACTATCCGGATTTTCGACTATCCGGATTGCCTTTGGTCCCTGTTATTCCGAGTAAACGAGGTTCTATTGTAGTAACAGTAAGAGATTTTTTCTTATAGATTAGTCTTCAACTTAGTGAAACGTTTTAGTTTTATTTATTACTATTTTCAATATAAGGCTTATGTATTTAGTTTGAAAATCAAATTTGTTCAATATTGACTGTTCATATGTATGATGTGTATGCTTTTCTTGAAAATTGTATAATCATAATATATGAGAATTACTTTTTTCTTGACATTGCTAAATATGTTGCAACTTGTTTTGGCATGCTTATAGAATATGTGACTGTCTATTTTCAAAAACTTTTGTAATGCATTAGTTTTTTACTGAATAGTAAATATTTGAGAATAAATAGCTTTTATATCAGAGAAATAAATGCATGCTTGGACATTATAGAACTTTCATACAGTCGCAATAAAAGAAAAATTCTCCACAGTCATTTATCTTTTAAATAGTAATAATAATAATAATAATAACAACACTAATAATACTGTACCAAACAACTGATATTTGTTGTCTGGTCAGTAAAACTCTTTTGAAAATGTAGCAAGAAAATTCTAAACTAGTAATCCTGAAAAAAGTTTCAGAGACATCCATAAGTTTTTGCTTGCTGCATATTTTTTCTTTTTTATTTTGCATCTGAAACACTAGGGGGGGGGGGGGGAATACTTTCATATTTCGTCCAGAAACTTTAAAATTAATAAAATGTTTTCTCTCTGAAAAATTTTTGATTATAGACAAATTTAAGTTTTTTAAATTTATTTATTATATTTACTATAGTAATTCAGAATTTTTCAATTTACATTGTTTTATTTATGTAGGGAAATAGAAATGGCTGTGAAATAGAGAATTTGATTGCCATGAAATTGTTAGTTTTGTGCATAAGTAGCATGCGTACAACATCATTGAAAAAAGCATGGCTGTAGTGTTTGAATCAATGTTATGCTCACTTGTCAATTCACTCTTTTGCCCATCAAATTGCAAAAATGCTTGCTCCAAACGGTTATTCAATGCACTGCTCTAAACCGAACTACATGATGAGATTTACTGGAACTTTAATTTAGGGAAGAAAAATGATTTTTTTTTTCTTTTGTACATTTTGTTTTTTAGCTAAGATATGTATTAGAGTACATGTGATTCAAAAAATAGTGTTTAATAATTAGGATTCCTTGATTGTATTACCTGATATTATTTTTGTTACACTGGCTTATGTTCTTACAAAACATTTAGAAGGTTTTAAATTAGTTTTAACTTTGCACAGTAATTAGTAGAGTATATATTTAAAAGATCTTTGATTTTTTTGTATTTGATAAATATTTCAGATTTAAGGTAATTTGATATTTATATTTATTTTTTGCATGCTTTTTTTTCTTTAAATGCTGTGCAGTGTTTTTGTCCTTAAGTATCTTTGTTTTGCTTTGAAATATATTAAAATAATGTGCATGCATTTTAAATAGATTTTATACTACATAATAATATAAATATTCACTTATTAATACCACTGGGCTATGTTCTACCTGTCAAATTATTTTTCATTAAAAACTGTAAATAGTTCGTTATGAAAAATAGTCTCCAGAAGCACCAGGCAGGTAAATTCAATATCGACAATATCTTTTAAAGTTAAGAAAGCTTTTTATATTTTTTGCATAAGAATATAAAAAAAGGCCGGAGTCAAAGTTGTAGCTATATTTCGAGATTGTAGGTCATGTTCTACTCAGGATATTTCTGGCTAGTGTTTAGGTCTGACATGTTTTACTTGGGCTTCTTCACAGCACAAGTAAGTCTTCTGCTTCTTCTTCAGAGGTATTTTGAGTGTACTTAAATTTACGCCTTGCCTTACAATATTGGAGCCTATCTGCACTGTGACCAGTTTCTTTAAACCTATGAAAAGCGGCTTGCTTGTAATTTAGAGTGTCTTTAGTTTCCCTGGAGAACCACATCGGCCAAGTTTTTAGTGTTGACACTCTTTCTCCTAAAGGGAACATGGTCCGTAACCGTTTTTGCTAGATTTTCCTTAAACTCTGCTCACTGAAGATTCACATCGCTATTATCCAATCCGGGAAAAAAAACTGCTTTCAAACTCTGCCTGAGTGCCACAAAATCAGTATTTCTGAAATTGGGCACGAATTTGAAATTCTCTACTATGTGCACATCAAATTTAATCCCAAACCTAATACTGTTGTGGTCACTATCTCCAATGTGTTCCCCTACAAATAACCCTAGAACAGAACCTTCCATGTTGCAGAAAACTAGATCCAAAATCCTGTCTTGTTGAGTACCCTGAGTCACAATTTGATCTAAGAAGCAATCACCAATTACTTTCAAAATTTCCTCTTCTCTGCTATTACTATGGCAAAAATTATTCCAATCAATTCCTGGAAAATTAAAATCTCCCATTATGATGACTGACCCCTTGCTTGAAATGTCACTAATAAAACTAAACATCTGTTCATCTTGACCCTCGCTTAAGTTGGGTGGCCTATAAATGTTCCCTAAACGTAGTTTTTTGCCCTTATTGCTCATCAACACCAGCCAAATCATATCAATCTCATTATTATTATTTAATATATTTTTAAAAATATTTTGACTGTTTAGTTAATATTAAAGCATAAAGGCTTAATTGAGCTAAAAATACTAAAGAAGAAACGCATATATAATGTGAATAAGCACTTGTGAGCTATCTAGCACATTTTCATCTTCATCAGTCTTTTGCTTATTACAGTTAGTATAACAAAGTTCTTTATAGTTATCTTTATTTTTTTAACAACAATAATAATAATAAATACTTTTGGACAGTTTATTAGTTTTGGGGCAAAATCTTGAACAACTAAGTGAAAATTTGAATACGAAATTGCTTGGACCCTTTGCCACAATTCCCGCCTTTTCCTAACCAGGCTTCAGCAGCCCATCCCTACTGTGTGGGATTTGCCTTACCGGTCAGGTGGTGCGTTACCTACAGAACCTTGACCCGACCCGCTTCTAAGTGCTTGTTGCGTATTTGGTTAAAAATCTCCTAGCACAAGCATATGGAACAAATTTGTAATTGTCATGATGTCAGGGCCTGCTAAAACTGGAACATGTCTAAAAGAGCAACTCAAAATTTTGGACTAGTAAATGACCGTTTTGACTTAAATTGTCATTCCAAGCTTAATATACATTGTTTCTAGCCAAGGCACTGAACAAGTTGTAAGCTTAAGAAATATGGAGGTTGAATTTGAAATTCCAGGAAATTTATAAGTATTAATGCATGGAAATTTCTGTTGTCCACTTGTTCTCAACTACGCAGCTTTAATTGCATATGCTTTACCTTCTTCATCTGCAATATATATTTCTTTAATAATTATTATTTTTGAGTTCAAAAATATGTTAATGTAGTTTGATTTTTAATAAAAAAAGTGTTAGTATATTAAAAAATGACCAAATTGCTATTTTAAGTGAGTCCCAGTTAATCTCATCAAGCAGTTTTAAGGTCAATTAAAATGAAGCAAAGTTTTATGCTTTGAAGAACAGATGTAAATATTCAAATCGCATAATATTTCTTCAATATTTGCAGAGTTAAAATCATTATTAAAAACTTTTGCAGAGGAACTAAATACGTTTTGCTCATGATGAAACATCAAAATAGCAAGCCAGTTTGGATAAATAAATTCAAATGTAGGGATCTACTGAAACTCTCATAATCCAACTTTATATCTTGCAGATTTCTAAGGGGATTGTTATTTCTTCAACAAGTATTATTTATTTTTTGTTTCTACTTTTTCTTTTGACTGTATAAATTTATTTACAACTGGTTTTTGTTCATAATAGTATAGATCATTTTAAAGTTTACATTTTTCTTGCAGTCTATTTATCTTTGATTTATTTTATGCTTTTTGTTTTCTCTGCTCACTTGAAGGAAATCCCTCTGTGGATAAAATGGTGTTTGTGCATTAATAGTTCTGTCCCTTTAAATGTTTTTATCTTTGTTTGTGACTCACTGTAGCATGACGGTCAAAGCAGTGTCTTTACGAATACCTTGAAGTATATGAATATGACCTTCACTTCACTATTCTCCCTTGAATGTTTGCTCAAGATCGTGGCATATGGAGCCAGGGTAAGAGGCGGGGATACTTAGATTTACTCTTTAACCCTTTGAACTAATAGCCACATTTTTTATCATGAGGATACAGTTTAGCAAATGAAAATAACATTTTCAGTTCATTAAAATTCTTATTTTAATTTTCTTAACTTTTTTAAACAAAAATATTAATTTAAATGCATATGTTATTTAAAAAATCGTAATATGCTTTTTAACTATTAAAGTACCTTGCCCCACCGTAATTTAACAATTAAATCTTTTTTACTAAGCCTGGGTGGTTACATGATAAGTTTTTGCTCAGTGACAACAATGTATGAAATGTTTAATTTTTTATTTATTTATTTATATATATATTTTTTATTTTTATTTATTTTTTTATTTATTTATTTTTTTTTATTTTTTATTTATTTATTTATTTATTTATTTATTTATTTTTTTATTTTTATTTTTTTTTTTTTTTGCAGAAAACATAGATATTTACATTTGTTGTTGTTGCAATTGCAAAATTATTTTGTACTTTCTATATGTTTTTATTTTATTTTTTAAATTTATTTATTATTGTTTTGCTATTCATAACAGAGAAGAGAATGTTTGGATTTTTGTCTAAAATGGGAAAAGGCTTTGTTCATGCATTTCAAATGCTTTCATAATTTAAGAATCCCAGGAATATTTTTGCCTTTTGACAGCTGTTATTTCAAAGGGATAAAGTAGTTTATAGCGTACTTGACCATTTAGTTCATAAAATATGGGCCCTTTGTTAGTTAAAATATTTAGTAGTTTTCCTTCTACTTATGTTTCCTGTTCTAGAAGTAAACTTGAGAAAAATTCCACTAATAATAATCTTCAGTGGTATTTTACTCTTCCACATAATCCCTATCCTCAACTTGAAGGTAATCAAAGCGCAATTTTGCTGCATGTGATATGCATATTGGAAAATGAATGATACAGTTATTTATGTGCTGCTGGCATCTTGTTTAGCAGCATTTACAAATGCATATAGAACTGTGTAATCTCTATCTATGCATCATTAATTTCAGTGATTGCTCTATCTTGTACCTTGACTCACTAGCTTGTAATGCACTATGATTTAAAAAATTTTTTAACCTTTCCAGCAAACCTTTTTAAATAATACTACAAAGACTTTCGATTAAGTCATTTGTGCCAAAATGTAATCCTCTCGTGTTTTAATAAATTTTAAACACCATTAATACAGAGGAATCAAATACATACCTATCAACTTTTCTGTAAGAATTCCAACAGCATTAGTAAAAAATACTAATATCTTTTTTAAGGGTTCTTGGAACATTATTTATAATTTTATTTTCTTTAAAAATTGTATTTTGATCTTCAGACTTTTAGCAATCCGTATGGTAAGTCTTACAATATATATAGATCTGAAATATCTCTACTTTTGCATGTAAGTTTCATTCCTTTTTCCATCTTATTAAGTATTTTCATAATCTCTTTAAATTTTATATTGCATACAAATTTAAGACGTTTGCAGTATTTTTCAAATGGTTGAACTAATGTAAGTGCATAAAACTGGACATAATTAGTAATATTGTTTCCAAACCCTTAAAAAAGACTTCAAATGTTCTTTCAATTTTATACTGTCTCTCTTGTAAAAAAAAAAACATGTTGATAGAGAATACATTTTTTATCGGTAACAATTTTTTTCTGAATGCATCCAAACACTTCCTTAATTAATAACACTACTGTGCAAAAAATAAGTCTTCAACATGCTTTCGATACCATTCTTACTAAATCTTATGAAAAATGCCCCCCTAAATCCAAATATGACCTCCGTTTTCCCCCCATCAAGTCCCACTTTTTTGAAATGGTGCCCCCCCCCCCCCATACTTCACTTTTTTCAGGTTTCGACCGTTTGATAGCCATTGCTTTTATTGGAGGGGGAGGAGTTAGCATTATACTAACCATTAGCATTCTTCTGAAGGGCTAGAGTGGTGCAAAGTTCAAAAGCATGAATGTTTAAAGCAAGTTAGGAGACTCATGGGGGTATTCCCACCTGAAATATTCAAAAAATCTTCAAAACTGATCTTTTTTTATTGGATTGTTTTACATTTTTTCCGCTTATTTTTTGCCATAAAATCACAGTGTCCGACTCACTCCTGTGAGCCCCATGTACGAAAAAAATTTCAAGTTGTAAAAAAAGAATTTTAAAAAATTGGAAACACCGCATGTTGCAGTGCATTCCAGATCTTCAGTAAAGAGCCTACCCATATTATTCAACTTAATTCACAGATGTAATTAAGATTAAAAATTAACTTAGATATGCTATGATGCAGCATTAATGTATGAATTTTTATTTCTGGAGATATGCACTGCCCCATTGTTTATCACTTCTTAATATAGTGAAAAACACTGGGGGATGGGAGGGCGTGCATCCCCGGAAATACAAATTTACGTTAATGCTATAATTGATAAGCAGTGCTTTCAATTTTTTTTTGAGCAATCACGATTGCTTATTGTTCTCATTTGACTGTTTGGATGTCCTATCTTTTTATTTTCCCACCGCCACCCTCTGCACCCTGTCACCGTCGACCGGCTCCTCACGATGCTGCTCCTATAGCGAAAGCCGTCTCTAGGTTGCATCCATGTCCTACACACACGCGCATACATACGCAGCTACACACACGCACGCACACACACATACACACAACTACCCACACATTCATGCCTACACACTGACACAAACACATATGTCCACATACACATACCCCCCCCCCCATACACACATACACACATTCATATACACAACTATCACTTATGCCAGCACACAGACAAACACACATGCCTACACACACATACACATACCCCTACACACAAACACATTCCCCCACACACAAACACACGCCTATATACACACATTTGTGATTGCGAAAAACATAATTTGAATTCAAGCTGTCAAAATTCAAATTAATTTTTCTTTTTCTTTTTTTTACAACGTGAAAATGATGGGGAAAACTGTGGTCATATTTGGCTTCTGGGGATCATTTTAGGCAAGTATCAGTAAGAATGATGTCAGCAGCATTTTGAAGGATTTTTTTTTCGCTGCGCAGCACATTTGTGGAAGCCAAAAACCTGCTTAATTTTCTTCTACATTAATAATCTCTTCATTGATTTCAAATTGCTGGAAAGTGCAAAAAATTCGTACTGACATTCTTCATTAAATGTTTTTGTAATATGCATACTCAAAATTTGCCCTGTGAAAAATTTTAAGTGAAAACAATGTTCCATTTTGCATTAAATCTTGCTTACATGCCTCCTGTAGTTTTCTGTTTGGTCCTTGCCTGGTTGCATTTGGTTGCATGCTCTGCATCTCTGCTCACACTAAAGCCGAGCAAGCACTGGCATTAACAAGCACTTTTGTCTTCACGTAACGGAGAAAAGTGTAGGGCATGAAATAATTTAGCTGTTATCTCAGTTTGTGAGAATGTAATGCATGAGTTTACTTACTTTGATAATATATTGCATTTTTGGAATCTTGATATGTAGAAAACATGAATTTTAAAATATAAAGTTATAAAATTCAATGTATTAAAATATGAAAAACTATCATCTGATTTAGAAAATTTTGTTTTTGTTTTTAATTTTATATAATTGTTTGAAGTATATACTAATTATATACATTCCAGTTGGTGATTTGGTTGCAAAAATCACATAGTTGCTTGGTTTTATGTGTTTGCAGTTAATACCTTGACCCCTACCTATGTGATACTTTGTCAAATTTTGTTATTCCTGCTGCCCTATTTTATTATTTTTCTCTTTCTTCCCACACCCTTCCTGCGCCTGTAGTACCACAACGCAAGCATTTTGTACCTAGACATTTTAAGCTACTTGAACGAGGTTTTCACATCTATGTTCCTGCTAGAATGTATACTGAAGCTTGTGGCTTTTGGATGCAAGGTTTGAAGATTTCCTGTAATTTTTAACACTCACCATTTTTTTAAAGATGAGATAATCAGAGTTGCCACTTTACTTTTTTGAATTTATTGTGTAAACTTTTAATTTTTTTTAAATAAGTTTGAAACTTCTTTTAATAAAATTTAACTTGTGGCAACTGTCATTCTTTTTTGTAACTGTCTGCTTCTTCAGCTAAATCTTAGGTGCAGTCAATGCAAAATATTTTTTTTTAAATTTCAATGCAGAATCTGAACTTTTAAATTTACCGAAGAAGCCATTTTTCGTTTGGATCCCCATTGCATTTAACATTGATGCTCAACTCAGATAATTTTATTGCTGCACTGCTAAACAAATTTAAATCACTTTTGAAAATATTCTTTTTAGTCAAAATGATAAAGATTTCTTGTTCAACAGAAGGGTTGTTTTGAATCAATTAATGTCATTATGAACTATTAAAAATATTCTTTTCTGTTTAAGATTTTTTTCCACCCGTCTAGCTATTAATGTTCACAATATCATGTTATTTTTGTGTTACCTTTTAAATTTCTATATATATTCATTTATATTTCCCTTGTATATTCAAAATAATGCATTTCTTCATATTTTCTCCTTGTTATTTCAAAACATCTCTATATTAATAACTTTTCTTGAGTTACATTTTAGATAGGATATAATTGGTTTTATTTGCATAAATAGAGATCTTGAAGTTTAGAAGTTGCAGCTAAATAAGCCCTACTTACATTCATAATTCTCATGTACATCATGAGATCTTTTGTGACTTTTTTTTTCTTTTTGTGGAACTCACCCTTCATCATGCTCATCTAGAGCTAACTAACATTCACATGCATCAGGAAAAAAAATTCCATTATTTCTTTTGCAAATTGCAAATCCTTTGTCCCCTTTAGTTAAAGACCCATATTGACATAACAGAGTGACTTCTCAAGACCTTTATATCTTTACTTACAATAAAGTTGAAAATTTCTCAGGATGTCTGGATCTCTGACAAACATGGCACCTAGTTGGTATGGCTGATTTTCATGAAATTTGGCACAAAATTAGTTTGCAGCATGAGGGGTGTGTACCTAGAAGCGATTTTTTAAAAATTCGATTTTGTTCTTTTTTCTTCCAATTTTAAGCTCATTTATCACATAAATTTAATAATAGCAGAGGGAAATATTTTATGCACATTTTAAGTTTTATGTCATTTGAAAGCTTGGAATTTTTTGCATAAGATAAAGTTTGTTCAAAGTTTATACAACAACTGGAAGAGCTGTAGGAATCGTTTTAAGAAAACCAAACTTCGAAGATTTACTTGAAGAAAGGCAAACGATTCCTAATGCTTAAGCTCAAGAAGAAAATCAAAAATTAAAGATAAATGGAATTTGTTTTTGAAACAGAAATTAAATTTGTATGTTACCATAGTAATATTTTTTACTCCCTTTGATTGTTTCATTACTTTTTTTAAGCATTTTTAAAAACGTACATATTTTAAGGATCCAAATCCTTTTCTTTAATTCAAAAGGATTTAAATTGAAATACTTTAACTGTTAAGAAGAAGTCATCTGCTTTTATTTTCTTAGTTTTATGAAATTATGTTCAGTGAATATTAAAGTATCGCTATTGCAATGTTCTTTCTATAGTGTTTAATTACAGAAAAATGTCTTATTTTGCATTACATAGCAAAAAATGATGCGCCAAATTCAGTGACTAGCTTACTACGTACTTCAGCATGTGCAACCATGTTTTTGACTTTTTTGACATTTTTTTTATCTAAAACAAGAAGTTCTGTCTAGAACTAAACGAGCCTACTTTCCTGTATTCCCATATTATTTTCTAGTACTGATCAATGTTCTCAAAAATAGCTAAAATCACAAATTTTTTCAAACATATTTTTTAAATATTTTAAGCTGGTTTCTTGGAATAAAATATTCCTCCCTCATCTAAAAAAATTAGATGCATAAAAAAAAAATAAATAATAAAAAAATTTAAAAAAATGAAAACGAACAAATAAAATAGCAGCACCTTTTAAACAAAGCAGCTAATACATTTTTTCATTAAAAAAATCTTTAACAGCTTTCAAAACGAAAAAATAATAATTAAAATTCATAAGCTCATTAAAATAAATACATATCAAAAAAAAAAAAAAAAATTGTTTATTTTTCCCCTGTTGCCAAAAATATTTTTTTAAGTTAATTAATGCACTTACCAAAATAAATAAAAACAATAAAATGTCAACTTAAAGAAATAATTTTCATTGTCAAAAAACAAAAAAAAAATCATCTGCGCATATCTTTATGTCGAAACATAAATGACTTCGAGTTTATTCACCGAAAACTGAACACCTAAATTAAAACTTTAGCGTGAAAATAAAAACAAGTCCTATCAACAATAATTATTTCAGAGTTAAAACCATAGCTGCGGAGTCGGAGTCAATCTCATTTTGAGATAAAGGAGTCGGAGTCGAATATCCAAGAATCGGAGTCACTCATCTGTCCTCCGTGTGTAAATTTTTGCCAAAGCTACGAAGTCAGAGTTGAAGTCGGGGAGTCGAACTCTGATTAATTGTCGGATTCAGGTGCCCCTAAATTGTTGGAATCGAAGTCTGGAGTTTGGCGTCAAGAGCTATTTCCAAAAAAATTTGTTTGAAGTAAATCCTCTTTCAAGTACAGAATCTACATTGACTTTCAGTTTCCCCGTAGGCGCTAATGTTAAGGGATTTGAACTGTTCAAAATTGAACAGAAAATTGTTCGAATCAAATAGATAGTTTATATACAAGTTTTTCACCAAAAACTTTTTCCTACAAAGTTTGTTTGAAGCAAATTCGCCTCACAGTTCAGAATCGCCTTGAATTTCCCCGTAGGTGCTAATGTTAAGTTTTTTTGAACTGTTCAAAATTGAACAAAAAATAGTTCAAATCAAAAAGTGAAATATGGGAATGAGGTGTCCTCGCCAAGATCTTTCGAACAAAAAATAGTCTGTTCAAATTGGACTATTCATTCAAAAGTTATTGGAGGGGGGGGGGTTGACAGACAGACAGACCGACAGACATTTTCCCCCATCTCAATACCCTACTTTCCAAATTTTAATGTTTTCGATATTTATTTAATTATTTTATTTATTTTTGACTTTTTTTTTGTTTTTCGTGATATTTTTAAGATGCATTAAACCTTCTTTCATGCTTTTTTCTTCTTTTTCTGACTTTTACTGGGAAAGTAGGCTAAAACTACAGTTGTTGTCATAATAGCAACTAATCAACTGGTAGTCACATTGCTAAGTTTTCAAATCTCCCAAAAATATGAAGAGATCTTGGGGGGGAAAAAATTTCTTAATGTATAGTAGAGAGAGACTTTAACTGCAAATATACAGGAAAACTAAATGAACTTTTAATTTTCTACTACGAGCAAAGCCGTATGCATACCGCTGGTATTGAATACATTTAATTTTCTTTTTCATGTGCTACTTTTGCTTCAAGTGCAATTATAAAAGTAGAGAGAATATGACCTGATCAATCATCTGAAATATAATATCTTCTTGTAGACATATTTATTAAATGCTCATTTGTATTTAAGGACTTCTTATAATTGGTGTGATAATAAATGTGTGGGGGGGGGGGGGGAGAAAGAAAGAGAAGGATGATTAAGTATGAAACTAAATTCTGTCCTCTTAATTAATGGTTTAAGATCTTTCTTTTAAATGGTAAATGAAAGTATTTATATGGATAGAAATTCAAACGTAAAAGCAGTTCGAACCTCCTTCGCACGACGAAGTCCAAAACAAACTCTCCTGTTCAAGAGCTAAAGCCATTATCTTTATGGTGCCATCTCCCACCTACATCATGGACTGGAATTTCATATTTTTGAATCTGCTTATTACATTATATCTTGCTCTTTGATTGTGTGTTTTAAAGTATTTTCAGTTGAGACACCACTCCACTAAGATGACATTTGAGACTGTGAGAAGCAAAGGGATGTAAGTGGACATTTTCAAGTTTTGAGTAAAACCCGTTTAGAGTTCCGTCTCTGAGTAGGCTTTCATTGAAAAGTTTTTCTAAATCATGCTGTGCAGCAGTACCTACCAGGGTTACTGGTACTATATATTTCCCCAAAACAAAGGAGAAGTTCACTCACTATTTGTACTGGCTATCTTTAAATTTTCAACTTTATCACTTACATCCATTTGTTTCTCACTGCCTCATTTTATACAAAGCCCTGTATTGTGATAACAAGATTTGACTGTATGTATGAAATAATTGATGGGTGTAAGTTTGAGTGAGATATTGATAATTATTACTAATAATTTAACAAATTCTTTCAATTTTAATCAAAATTGCAGCATTGATCATTTTATACAAAAATCAAGCTTATAAATTACATTTAAGTTATCAAAACTTGATATTTTGTTGTTCTAAAACTGTACTAAAATTTCGTCAAAATTGTGTCCTAAAATTGTTGAACTCACCACTTTGACCCCTGCCTAAGACCTAATATTTGATTAAAATTTTTGAACCCTAGTATTCATTTTTATTTTATGCCAATTTAAAACAGAAAATGTTTACCTATTTTGTGTATTTTGTAAATGTGACTGCATTTCCATTTAACGCCTAAATTTATCTGCATTAAGTATAATTTTTTATCTAAAATGAATGAAAATAAATCATTTCAAAAACAAAATAGTATTCTAATTAACTAATTTCATTTCTGTTTATCTGCACTTCTTCATAAATTTATAGTTAATTTCTTTCCCGATATTAAGTTTGATAACTGATAATTATGGTATGACGTTATGTTATAAAAAAGAAGCATTTACATTACATAGAAATGCAAACCCAAGTTGCTTAAAATTTTATTAAAATGTATTGCAAAACCCTTGTTTGTTTTTAAACAATATTTTATACTGCTTTTAGTGTACAACTTAGGAATTAAAATACTGCAAAATTTAATATTCAAGACCTTCCTTTTCCTTTTTGTGAAATAGTGATTTTTTTAGCTGCTCATTTTATTTTTAAATGAAAGGAGTTTATTTGCATATTCATGAATGTTTAATACTATTAGGCGGGAGGGGGGGGGGGGGTTCTGGTTACTGCTTTATATTTAAATGAATGAGTAGGTTATGTAATGTGTCATAAGATTTAAGTTGAAAAGCAACAAACTTTAAGTGTACAACTTAGGAATTAAAATACTGCAAAATTTAATATTCAAGACCTTCATTTTCCCTTTTGTGAAATAGTGATTTTTTTAGCTGATTATTTTATTTTTAAAAGAAAGGAGTTTATTTGCATATTCATGAACATTTAATATTATTAGGCGGGGGGGGGGGGGGTCTGGTTACTGCTTTATATTTAAATGAATTAGTAGGTTATGTAATGTGTCATAAGATTTAAGTTGAAAAGCAACAAACTTTAAATTTAACATCTGAGTGTTTTTCTCATATTAAAATTACTTTGAATGCAATAAGATTATTAAGTAATATTTTGAATTAATTTTGTGCCATGGTATTATGATTTAACTTTCATTCATTGAATAAAAAGATACATATTTGTTTGCCAATTGTCAAATATTTAAATTTGTTTACTATTCCATTGTCAAACATTAAAGTATTTGGTTGAACCAAATATAATCAGTTTGCCTGCCGAATAAGCAGCATACTGAATGCTAAGCGAAAATTCAGTATATCTTTAGTTTCTTCAGTAATGAGACTAGACTTCAGTGAGAAAGTATCATAGGAAAAGAAGAGTGCTCAAATATCAAATCACCAAAGTAAAAGTAACTTAACCATACGTGCCAACTTGTACAGATTAGGCTTAAAAGTTACACATTTCAAATTTATTTTATGCTTCACCTCTTATTTTTCCTGAATTTAAAATCCAATTACATCTGTTTCTATGAAATTCTCATTTTTGTGTACTGTATGATTCTGCTCTTAGAACATGGCTAATTTTGTTTATCCATGGTTTTTAACCTTTCATTTATTTCACGTTTTGTTGTAAAAAATTTCCACACACTCGAAAACTTCAATCCTTTAGTATCCAAGTTAATTCAAACCAATGCCACTCCTGAAATTTTATTAATTTTCATCAGTGTTTAACTTAAATTTAAGAAATTTTTTTAAAGTAAAATGTGTTTTAAAAAAGTAAATTTGGGATGTTTTAGTTTTTGTTTTTTGTTTTATATATATATATATATATATATACTTATTTTTCTTAAATTGATATGTGAGAAACAAATAAAAATCATTTAACTCTTTTAGCGTTCTGTAATATTTTTGAAATCCTTAATAAATTCTCAAATTAGTAGCATTCACATATAAGTTTTATTGATTCCCATTTCCCAAAGTTGACAAGCTGGCTAAATCATATAAGGCATGCTAGACAACAAATGCAATCCAGACTATAAGTGACTTCAAAATTTAATAAATAAATTTAAAAAAATATATTTTATTAGAAATGGAAAACTAAATCCTGTTTTAAGTATGGATTATCATTGTAAAAATTAAATACTACTTGCATCAGGAGTGAAAATGCTGCAATAAATGAGAAAACAAGTAAAAATAAGATTTTCAATTGTGGTCATTAGTCTGAGATTGTCTTTATTGTATATTGGATATAAAATAATCATATGTTTAGCAGAGTAGTTTAGTTCATAGTATTTAGAGTAGTAATCAAATACAGCATCAGGATTAAGTTTTATTTTTACTTATTTTGAAAGAAGAAAAAAAAAAGCTGTGCAGCAATAAAGTTGTCCCAATGTATATTTTTCCTTTCAAATTTAGACAAAATGAATTCTTCCGATGAAAATTTAGTAATTTAAATGTTCTTCTTTCTCTATAAAAATGAACTATACTTTGGCAATTTGTGATTCAGAATTATGTTTTACAAATTTTCATATGTTTAACCACATGCAGCAGAATTATGCCAATTATAGTTTATAAGAAAGAACAAATTAGAAACACTGGTAATATTTTTTGCAAATGTTTTTCAAAATTTCATTAATATTATGAGAATTAATAAAGAACATTAATTGTTATTAGTATGAGTAATACTGTATATTAAAATATAATTTAATTTGTAATTTCATAAGTTATACAATTGCTAGCATTTTGTCCCCCAAATTTCAAAATTAAAAAATCCAAAAATTTCTTATATCCTGTTATTTTTCTGTTATAAAAATGTTTTTGATATGTTTTTGCTAAGATTTTAACTTTAAAAAGGAATCAAATACTGTCCTTTATAAAATACTTTGTTGAAGGTTGTTTTGAAAATTAACACACCGGAGTTCCTTACTTTTATGCTGGGGTGCCCCGAACTTAAATTCTTGAATTCTCATTGAATGAAACTTGCAATTTTACTAAATGATAAAATATGGGTAGGTATACATACCTGCATCTAATGAAAAGAACATTAGGCATCATTCATTAAAAAAAACTAATAAGTAAATAGTAGAATTGTAGTACTGTGTCCAAGTTTGCCGAATCCTCAGACAAAACTTGATGTATAAGGTTTATTTCTCATCCTCATCAGAGCTCCCCTGCCTGTATACTTTCAATTTTCATGAAAATAGTATACTAATAATTTATTTCTGAAGAAATTTTATCTCATATTTTAGTTAAATATTATTCGTTTTGGAAATGCATTTTGGTAATTTTCTTTCTTAAAATATAAACCCAAAAAAATAGTACTGTAGTTTATATTTGAAATTTTATTTTCTGGATCAGTACATTCAAAAACATGTTTTAGATTTCCCCCCTAATTTTACCATTGAAATAATTTTATCTTATGCATTTGCAAAGTTATTCCGTTCAAGCTCTCCTATTTGTATTTTAGTATACAATGTTGTATGTTTTCTATTAACCTTCTATGTATGAAAACACAGTTCTTTTGCGCTCATATAAGTTGTGTTACACATATTATTAAAAAAAATAGTGGCAACAATGAAATAATAACTTAACAATTTCTGCTCTTTAGATAAATAACTGCCCCCCCCCCCTTTTTTTTTTGTTTAACTCTTAAAATTTGTCATAACCTACATAGAAGGTTAATGAGAACACTTTTTTAAATTTTTTGAATCAAGTTGACAGTTATATTTTATTGACCTTTTTTCATTTTACTGATATCATTCTTTTATTATTAATTTTATGCTTTTGTCTTAAAAGAATTTTTTTAGAGACCCATGGAACACATTTGATTTTATCACTGTAGTTGGAAGTGTTATAGATGTCATGGTAATGGAATTAGGGGTAAGTAATGTTTTATATATATATATATATATATATATATATATATATATATATATATATATATATATATATATATATATATATATATATATATATTGTTGTGTAAATATTTTTTAATGTACATTAATAACATTATAACTTTTTGAATTTAGTTATAATGGACTAATACTGTTAATTTTACTTCAATTATTTTGATTGCATTAATATAAATTTACCAGGGTTGTGAAATTTTTCTTGCTGGGCATCGCCTTTTTCATGCAGGTTGAAGATGCTTTGTGTTTTAAATATTTTTAGATTTGAAACTGACAAACAATGATTTTTTTTCTTTGCTCAAAAGTTTTTTATTGTATAAGCATCAAGTTGTATGATGTTCTATCTTTGCAGCTTATGAAAGGAATAAATTCACTTCTTAAATGCTTTCATTAATGTATTTTTTCTTAGTCTTTCTATTAAAACATTTTTGAGTAAGTAATGCTTTAAACCACATGGATTCAGTGATTAAAATAGAAAATTTAATTATTTTTATATATCTATTATGTATATGATGCAGAGAAGATAAGTTGCTCTGTAATATAACTTCATACAGTCTTAGTTAAAATAAGTCTTTCGTTCTTGTATACTTTATTTTAAATGTTAAACTTCTGCTTCTTTATAAGAATATGCAAAAGTTTAATCAGTTTTTTATTATTACGAGTGAGTTCACTTACATTAAAAAATCTTTGCAGATTTTACTGAAAGTTTTCTTAACTACTGAGTTTTTCTACTAAGTTTTAATTTTAAGTTTTATTTATGCAGAAAAAGAAACATTAGGATTCCAAATTGAAATTCAAGACATTAGTTGTGCATATTTGCTTTTTATTTATTTATTATTTATTTATCTATTAACTTTACAACTAATCTAGGATAGAAAAATGTTTCAAAAAATTTGAACATGAAATAATATTTTTCAGTTTTCATACATTTATAGTGGCCTAACCTGATTCTGTGTTCCCTAATCCAAATTAATCCTCGAATTTTATTCTTCTTCATCCATAGAAAATTTTCAGATTACTAATCCCATTGGTAACGCCTTAGGGTTATAATCTTCAGCTACTTATTGACTGATAACCAGACCGATGAACTGTCATTAACACCAGAAATCTCTTCAGAGTGCTCCAGTGGAAATTTTTATTATAAGAGGATGATTTCCATGTATGATAAATATGTTAAACTTCTGTTTCCATGAATTTTGGCCACTTAGCTTTTTGAATTGACATTTATGATCACTTGCAGCATATGCTTCATCCTAGCTAAATTATTTTAGTGTCCTGATTTCAAAAGATATGTCAATATTAAGTATGCTGTTTTCATCTGATTTATAAAATTAAATTTATATACAATCGACTGTCAAAAATCCCCTGACCAAATACCTGCAATTTTTTAAAGCTCACAGTGCATTATGCAAGCGATGTGAAACTTGCATAGTTGTAAACAATGAAACTTTTAATTGTACCTAAGCTGAATATTGATCATTAATGTATTGTCATCTACCACTGCGATAAATTATAAAAAATGTTATTCTTGTTGTAGGATCAATTTTTAACTAAAAATGAATATTTCAATATGCTTGATTTTAAGTAACTGATGACTTACAAACTTTAACTGTCTGTGGTAAGAACAATATGTTATCTGTTTTAGTTTTCTGCCATAAAATCCTAGACAATCACTCTGTGTTGGTTTCTGTTTACACTGCATTCATGAGATGTGCACTCTGGTGAACTTTAGGGAAAGAAATATAATTTGAAATTAATTTAATAGTAATTAAACATTCGAAAATTAACCCTAATGAAAAAAAAAAGAATTAATGCATAAAAAGCATTGAGAACTAAATGTATCAAGAAACTGATGTTAATGATGTCTTATGCTAAAGGGATTAGTTTAAGAAGTTGGCTGCAAAATATGTATGTGAATCTCCTTATTTTACCAACAAGTTTTTTTTATTAATGAACATCATAAAAATTAAAATTGCTTTCTTTCTATTAAATACTATGCACACATGGACTACCTATAGTAACTGTTGGGAGGGGGGGAAGTACCATTTTTGTTGACGCAATAGTTTCAGAAGCTTTCAAAATTTTCTGGTGGTAATACTCTGGGGCAGATTTGGTATTTCTATCTATCCTGAGAAGGGAAGCAAAAGGTTTAGATTAAATACATATTTTACTCAAAAAAAAAAATACATAGACAAATGTGTAGCTTTAAACATATGTTAAACAGGTATCTGAAAACCATTTGGGCATAGTCCCTTGTAAACCCGAGAGATATTGCACCGGGCACACAGCCACCGTGCTCTTATCCTATCACCTGTCGCTGGGTAAATATTTATCTGTAATCAATTACCCTTTCAGTATCCTCCTAAGGGGGGAAGGGGAATTTCTTATTCCAAGCAGCGTAGTTACGCGTTCTCTAGCTCTCTCTCTCTCTCTCTTTGCATTTATTTGTATTGTTTGTGCTCTGAATAATGGCGTGCAAACTTAAAATTATGGATTATAAAAAGATAGAAAATGATGATTTATAGAAAATTTTAGATAAAACTGATTGGACTCGGTCATCCTGCACAATCTCTTTCGTTATTGTTGGGTGCGCGATCTCTCTTGGGTTAAAATGATGATCCTCCTCTTGACTCGTCATACAAAAAACTGATGAGCAAAGTTCCCTGAAACAAGTTATCAGTTAATATGTATGAAGTTAGATTAGTTAAAAAGTACATCCTATGTTTTAATAGGCTTTAACACAATATTTTAATTGTATTCATGACATCCTAATGACTGGAAAACTTTAAACTGTGACAGAATGAAAAATGGGGTATATTACATTCATTTGCGGAACACTGAATTATAAATAAAAAAATGAATGTTGTTTTATGTCTTAATTTGCAATAACCTTTCACTTTTATTCAGGACATTAATCATTTATTCCTTTTGTTATTGTTCTTCCTTGCAGATTGCTCTACCACTCTCTCTTCCTATACTATATTATGACTATTTAAAACACATTTTTTGCCGCTTATGTATTTAATTTTGACTTTATTCATTGTGCTAGCAAGGCTTTTCAATGTTGTTCTACTGTTACTATCAGTGGCTAATCTGTACTTGTGTATGTGTAGCAATGATGCATACATATCTTTTACGATCTGAATATGTTACTTGATGTTTTATTCTTTAGCTATGTTGCGCTTGCAAAGCTTTCATTGTGGTTAAATGATGTTAGTATGTCATCTTTGATATCAGATACATCATTTGTTTGCACTTGTTGATGTGTGACACATCCTATCTTCATTAATAATAGTTCCTAACTGTTAAATGAATAGAAAAAGGGCTTTAAAGAGTTTCTACTTAGTCATTGACTTTACTCTGTAAATTTCACTTTCAAATCACTGATGAATACAGTTAAGGCATTTTGATTTGCCTGAATTATTTTCTTTCTGCATCTCAGAAAAATACATTAATTATTTTGGGCAGAAACCTTGGATTCAGGAAAAGAACAAGATCGTATTTCCCCTATTATTATTTTTTATTGTGTTAAAATGTTATTGTCTGAGGAATGAAACCCAAATCATCTAAACCGTGACTAAATTTAAAGGTAAGAACATGGCAGTTTTCATGCTGAAAAGTCACTTATGTCTAGCATTTCTGCTTTATTATGCCTTTGCTGCTTAGCATATTTCTTTCAAGCTAGTTAGCAGGGCATGATCGCTGCAATGATTAAAGTTTGCTTCAAAACTTTGCTATAAAGATTTTATATACATATATATGCATAATGTCAATAATAACTCATTGCTTAAAACACTGCACTTTTGCCTCATTTTGTACTTCAGAAACAATAAGCTTGAATACTGCAAATTAGAGCAAAACAATGTTAATACAGATAAACATAACTTCAATATTTAAAAGTACAATACAGAAAATACACTAAGTAATTAACATATATTATAGACGAAATCATTCTCATGCATTTCATTTCAGTTAAAAAGTAGTTTTGTCTTTTTTATTTCGTTTGAAATCAAGACAAATAAATTCACCATTAAGATGTTATTTCTCTTCAATATACTGTACAATATCTCTTATGACATCATTTGAATCTTATTATTTGCAATGATAAAACATTCTCAATTTCATGTCATAAAAGACATTTTTATGTTTCCATTTAATGTAATCATAAAGAAATCTTACAATACTGTTTTGACTTTTTAAGCGGAATGTAAATACACTCTTTTTAACTTTTTGCAATGCTTATGATTTTTTTTCAAAGTTTTCAGGTGCATTTTTATTATTAATACAAAGTAGTGTTTCATAAGTAGAAAAAAAATATTTTTGTGCTACTTTGGAAAGTTACTCATGTATAGTTTATACAATAATTAGATGCAAATAGTAGTTCTGCATTTTGTTTAGAATAGTTGCAGAAAATAAGCATTTTTTTGAGCTATGTTTTGAACTGCTTGTTTCTGTTTACTAATTCTTACTTTTGGTTAAAATGTTCAATTTTATATTTTAAAGTTATTTTTCTTCCCGAAATAGTTTACTTAATGAAGTTTTGTTGTAGATAAGAAATTACTCCCTCCCCCCCCCCCCCACCCCTCCCATATCAAAGTTCTCTTTTTTCTATGATGCTATTACTTTTGATTCAAAGATAGTAATTTCCTTACCTTTTGACACCTCCATTAAATACTCCTGGGGAATTTGAAGTTAAAGATAATTTGAAACTTTTTTGATGCCATTAATGTCTTAGATTTATGTGTTATACTAATTAATCAATTGGAAGAAAATATATTTATGAAAAAATATTGAAGTTTTAATTCTTAATTCATCAAATGAAAAAAAGTGATAAATTGGAGCATTAATTACTTATAATAACTACTAAGTGTAAATGTCACTGAGTGAATTTTAATTTAATTTTAAAACTTAGATGGGTTATAATGTATTGAGCATGAATTTTAAATCTTGCATTGTAGATAACTAGAGTTTTTGAAACATTTAGCTCATGTAGCTGCATGATTATGCACTCAGACTTTTAGAGTATGTATCTATCTATTTTTGATATTGCTTCTATTTCTGCTTTTAGATATTGTTCCATGATGCACTGCCATGTTTCAACTAAAGAGAATATGGTTTGGGATTCATTAATTTTTGTGTTTTTTAATGTTTCTATACAGACACTTCTCTCAACACAGATCAACTTTTTCAATGTTGGATTTTTGAGATTGTTTCGAGCTGCTCGTCTAATCAAGCTTTTGAGACAAGGTTATACCATAAGAATTTTGCTTTGGACTTTTATACAATCGTTTAAGGTATGTATGGCTTTTATTTATTAATTTTATTTACATTTTTCTACAAAACTATGCAATACACAACTAGTGAACTGGTGCTGTTTTGCCATTCATTATACACTGAAACCTATCTGTAACAATACTGTGTATAACAATAAACCTGTCTATAACGATATTTTACTTGGTCCCAGCAAGATGTCAGCATTTAATAGTCAAACTGTCTATAGGGATAACCTGTCCATAGCAATATTTTTTTAGATCCTAACAATATTGTTGTAGATAGGTTATACTGTAGCCATGTGACTTTATTTGTTTTTTATTTATTTGATTTTAATGGCACAAGAGCCCTTGAGGGCTATACTGTGCCAAACGATTCTTTATTTCAAGACTTTATTTTTCATTCAAATGTAAAGTTAGGAAATGATAAAAGTAAGCGTATTTTAAAGTAAAAGGTATAAAACTTCTTTTAGTTTGAACTATAAAGTCGTAAAAAATATGTAAACATTAACAACATTTAAACAAAGTATAAATTTAGAAAAAATAGATAAAATAATATCTTGATAATAAACCTTGAAAAATAAGAAAAGGATAAAATCACATAATGGCGAGATAAGCACTAAATTAAAAACAAGGAACCAACTCCTTATCTTAAGAAAGACATTATTGTACTGGAAAGGGTTCAAAGGCGAGCTACAAGGCTAATAAATGGACTTTCTCACTTAGACTATGATTCCAGGGCTTAGAAGGCTAAAAATGTACAGTCTTGAGCAAAGAAGAGACCGATGGGACATGATTCAGTTGTTCAAATTTATTAAAATGAAAGATGTTACGGGGCTGAAGTTTAGCACTGAAAACAGGACAAGGGGTCATTGTTTTAAGCTATTTAAATCTCAGGCTAACATGAATGTTAGTAAAAATTATTATTTTAGCAGGGTAGTGGAACCTTGGAACAGTTTACCGGAAGAAGTGGTAATGAGCAAGGGAGTAGATAGTTTTAAGAGGGCTATTGATCTTCACTGGGGATTGTAAATTGACTAAGACCAGTCTAGCTGGGCCCAGAGCCTGTTGCTGGTCGTCACTTTTGTATTTGTATTTCCTGGAGGAAGGAGTGTTGGAGCATGACTGTAGTAACAGTCATGCACATTATAGATAAATCTTGTGTTTGTTAATAGTTCAATAAAAAGTTTTATGGGTAACTTTGAGCTCCAGTTTCTCTACTTTAAACTACTGCACTCATATTTTTTAATTTGTGTGGTATTTGTTTGAAAAAACGGAAGAAACACTCCTAAATTTTTGTGTAGCTATCCAAAATTAAGACATAATGATTATTAAATCCATCATTATTATTTGATCCTAAAGTGAATTATTATTTGAACACCTATAATGAATTCAGCAAAAACTGGTAGTGGACATAAACAAAGCAACATAACATTTGGCGGTACTGTTGTCTGATTAGCGATGGAAAGGCGAAATCAGTGCCAATCAGATAAGCAAAATGTTCCTGAGAGGAATTGCCAATCTAATCCGTAATTCATGACAGTGGCAAATGTTGGCACCAAACAGCAACCTTTGTTTACTTCCAATGTCAATTCTCCCTAAATGCATCAAAGTTCAATACTATCCAATTATTCAGGGTACCTTTAAGCTACAACAGAAATGGGAAACAAAATTACTTTTTTCAATAAAAGTAGTTCAACTTTAATACAGCAAAATGAAATTTCTAAATGTTAAAAAACTCTTCTTTTTTACTTGATCGCATCACAAGATTTTTACCATTTATAGTATTGCATGGAACATTGCAAGAGTGTTTTCAACAGTTTCAAAAATACCTTCCAAACAGTAACTTCAACATTATTGAATGGTGCAACCAGCTGTGTACAATATTACTAGCTTTTTTTTTTTTTTTGTGTAAAATATAGAGTAGAAAACTTATTTCATAACCTTGCTGGGAAAATATGGCATTGGATCTTCAAGTTTTTTTCAGAGTCAAACATACTAATAGGTTTGAATTAAAGCAAAGTTCACAGGGCATGGTCCAAAGTTACCCTTAAGTACTGAAGTGCTAGTATATAATCATTGATTCATTCTGTATAGAGACCTACATGTTTGCTATTAATTTCCATGCAATACTTGCTGTGCACCATTGCCTTAAATAGTCCTGCATGACGTTGAGTGAGATACAGTTGGCAGTAATTGAATAATGACTCGTTTTTGTTGTACCAGTTTTAGTATGTACCAAAGATTTTAAAACTGTTTTAGTAGTATCAGAGTTACTTTTGCAGGAGCATTGAAGTCAGGTTTCTGATTTTGAAAATTTTCCAATTTCATATATTACTATTCAAAAAGTATGTGTTGTTACTGAAAAAGTTTATCAAAATGTAAAGTTAATGAAATGGGGCCTGTAAGAGTCTTATTAACGCCTCACTTGCCTAGATTTGTATGACAATAGAACGTTATTATTATATGTTTCAACCTAATGGCATCATAAATGTCATGTATTTAATGTTTTTATCGAAATTCAGAATTATTAGCCACCTTAGCTCTTAAATAAGAGAAAATAATATGAAGAAAAGTCATTAAGTAAGTTACAAATATTAATAAAATATAATTTAAAATGATAATCTCTTGGAAACAGTTTTTATTTTTCCCCACAGCCATAATGTCCTGCAACATTGATGCACCTATTCCATCATTTTATCAGAGCCCCCAATTCAATCTGCATAAAATTCTTTAGGTTTTCTCATCCAAAGTACTCATATTGAACATTGTCATTATCTGCAAATTGTTGCCTTCATCATAATATTTCAGTTGACCAAACAGAAAGATAGGCTAAGTCTGGGCTGTAAGGTGGATGTTGTAGTACTGGAGTTATCTTGAATAGATGACAACAATGTCTAACATAAGGTCTTACTCTGTATAAGACAGAACCCAAAGAATTTTATGCAACTGGAATTGGTGCTCTGATAAAGCAATGGAATAAGCACATCAACGTTGTAGGAGATTATGTGGAAAAAAATTGTTCCAAAGTTATTCTCATGATAATTTTTTTTTTTTACTATCTGTGATGGCTTACTTAATCACTTACCCTTGTGTTTCAGATGATTTCTACTACACATATTTCTACAGTTAATTTATAGTAAACTATTTCCACATTGTCCCTGTTCAGTGAATGAATAATATTTTATAGAAGTTTATATCACTTTCAAAAAATGTTATGATTTTTCGCATTTAAAATGGGATTTATCGATTTTTTCTTGTTTATACTTTTTGATGAAGAGGATTGTTATAAAGTTTTACAGAGCATACAAAAAATAAACAGCTACTTGTAAAAAAATAGAATATATGAATGAGATTCTCTTTGATTGAGGATATTATTTCTCTCTCTTTCTTCAAAAATGTTAATGTGCATTATTTATTGATTCAATTGAGCAGCCTAATGTAAACAAGTTTCAAAGGTGTAATTTTACTATTGAGGTTGATGTGGTTTACTTATATTTGTTATGGAACTTATGTTTAGTAAACAATTTTTGGAATTATCTTTAGTTTAATGCATACCCCATTCCAAATATTTTGTAACTAACAGCTAATTAAATAAGACAAAAAGTCAAAATAATAAATAATAAATTGTGTGTGTGTGTGTGTGTGTGTGTGTTTTCCTTTATATTTTATCTTTCATGCTAATTTTATTCAAAGTTCACCTTTTCAGTTCCAAATTGTTTTCTTAAGGACTGAACAAAAAAAATAATGATTGAAATATGACAATTATCTTCAAAAAAATTTCTTTTGTTTGTCATTTTTTCTTTTGTATGCATGCAATTATTTTGCCATTGAATGAGTATTCATTTTTAGCGCATTTGTTAGTGATGATACATCCATCACATGTTTTTCAAGATGCAGTATTTATGTTGTCTCAATTAGTTTTGCATAACCTTGATACTAACAAACAGTTTGGTTTATTACAGGCTCTTCCATATGTCTGTTTGCTTATTGCCATGCTGTTTTTTATTTATGCAATAATTGGAATGCAAGTATGTGCAGATTGCTTAACTTTTAATATATAATTATGTAAATATATATGATTTTTTTATCATGACTTGATTATGTAACTAAGAGCTTTCAAATCAAGAACAGGAAAATTATCTCGCATTTCCTCACATACAGCAAGCCCCCGTCTCTCCTACATTTATCTCATATTACTTCTATAATGTACTTAGGGGTGCCGGTCCCGTGCAGTGGCGCACACAGGAATTTCTCAAAGGGGGGTTCCAGGATCAAAGGGGTCCACCATTCTCATATACTACTCCAACAAGCATCCAAACATATTCTTTTGATTTTATCGATTGTTGGGAACAAAAATCATTAAATATATATATACTAGCAGTACCCGTACGGCGATGCCTATGCCAAGAATTTAAGGGAAGTCCGTTGAATAAAAATATCCACGCCCCCCCCCCTCCTCCCCCCCTGATGTGAAAGGATCATTTTGAAAAAAAAAAAAAATTTTCAAGTCTCTTTGGAATTCTAAACTATTCGCCAAAACATATCAAAAGATTTACAGTAGCTTTGAAACTCAAAATAATCGTCCAATTGTTCAGTTCATCGCTTAATGCACCAAGCAACCACTTTACTGTAACCCTGTCCTTTGGCGAATGAAGAGTTTTTTTATCTGCAATTTGAAATGTTTCAATAAGTAACCAAAAAAGACATCAAATAGTATCTTTCAAATGCGAAATAATTCCGCAACTGTATTGTTTGTCACTAAACTCAGCAAGCGACCACGCTACCATTACTCGGCTCTTAGCAAGCGAAGCAAACTCCGATTTATTAGCTAACCCATCTATCTAACGGAAAAAGAAAAGAAATCCCGCCGGACATTCGAAAATCGTCGTCAGATTAAAAAAGAAGAAGTCGTATATATCTTTCGGCTGAAAACAAATCAAAAGTTTCTTTAGAATGCAAAGCAATTCGCCAAAACATTGAATTACATTTATAGTTGCTTTAAAACTTAAAATAATCCTCCAACTATTGTTACTATCTAACTCGCGCATGTGACCACGCTACCGGTACCCAGCCCTTTTGCCAGTGAAGTGGATGTATTTTTATTTGCAATTAAAGAGGTTTTACCAAATAAGCAAAAAAGGCGTCAAATTACATTAACGGTAGGTTTCAAAAGTAAAATATTCCGCAAATTTATTGTTTATCGCCAAACTTGCCAAGTGATCCCGCTGCCATAACCCAGCCGATTAGCGAGTGAAGCAAACTCCGATTGATTAGCAATCTGATCAAAGAAAACAAAATTCCTTGATTGAAAGGAATCCTCCCTCCCCCCTCTGATGTAAAATATAATCAATTTATTTTACTAAAGGGGATGCTTCGATGTTTGGGAATCTGGTGCGGTCATCTTATTTTTGGCATAAATAATTTTATTTTGGTAACCCTGCTGATTTCTAGTAACCCTATGTGAATAGATGTTTCTTTTCTCTTTGTTTGGCTTTGCAATGAAAAATACCTCTCGTGCAGGAGCTGGAGTCAAAAATTGATGCCAATGAAGAAAGATCGCCAGATTCCCAATTATCAAAATCTTCCCTTACTAAAATGAGTAAACACCCTTTAAATACCTAAAAATAATTATTTGCAAATTAAATATTTCGCCAAATAAACAAAAAATACATCAAAATTACATAGTAGCTTTTAAACTGAAAAATAATCCTGCAACTTTATTGTTTACTGCCAAACTCGCCAAGCAACCGCGCTACAGTAACCACCCAATTAGCGAGCGAAGCGAACTCCGACTGATTAATCGCCAATAATGTGCCCTAAAGTACCTAAAACGAAAAAAAAAAACATTTCTCCGAAAAAATGAAGGTAATGATTTTTAAAAAGGTCGACGGCTCTTTAAAATACTTGTCTGGAATAGTTTTGAAAATATTCATTGAAATGGGTCTAATAGCATACAAAACACCCTTTCAAATAAGAGAAATATTCCTCAATATCACCATTAAAGAAAACATATCATTCACATTTAAAAATGACTTTAACAAAACCAGTAAGAGCCAGATTTTTTAAAAAACTACACATCCATTAAAATCCTACATGAAAGCATCGACTTGCGGAAACCTAATCAAAAGGGAAATATATTTTAAATGACCTGCTATACACAAAGCCTCAATGCATTAAAAACTGAATACAAGAAATTTTACTTCTAGATGCTCAAGCAAGAAATGGCAACAAATAATATTGCTCAGCTTTTCTTCAAGCTAAAATTAATCTCGCGCAAAAAATGGAGGAAGAAATTTCTTTTTGAAATAAGTTAATTTTTACTTCAAACGTTTATAACTTTTTTTGAAGTCATTTTTCGATGTCCGCGGTTCTAGTCCTTGCGGATATTTTCGAAATGATTATTTTTTACAAGCTTTCCAACAATACAAAAACCGAAAAAATCGGACCATTTTTTGGCATAGACGTATGTTCAAGTGGACATAAAATTGAGTTTTTAATTAATATCTCCATTAATTAGCATCCTACGTGGATGAAGCTGAAATATTCGTAACCCTCGTAAAATTTCAAATTTTTTAATACCTGGTTGAACCCTGAACTCGAGCCCATTCTTGAGAATTTTGCATATGAGTGCAGAAAATTCCCATCCCATTTCACCCCTTTAAATCGAAATTTCAAAAAATCCTTTCTTATCACGCGCTTACGTCATAAAATGAACATATATTCCAAATTTCAGCTTTCTAGCCTTAGTAGATTTGGCTGTGCGTTGATTGTCAGTCAGGACAAACTACTTTATATATACAGGTATTGAATAATTACTTACCATTTGTTAATAAAATAAATTTATTAACAAATTATAAATTATTATAAATCAACAAATACTTATTTAAAATACTAGAAAGCACGAGAGTGAATGTATTTAATTGTCTCATAGTTAAAAATATAAACAGCAAAGCAAAATCATCATTCTAGAACAATATGTTCACAAACAGTCCGATTTGTACGGGAAGAAAGAGAGAAAATAAATTATATTTTTTTCATTGATTAAATCTGAAATTATTGTTACCTTTGCTTGGAATTATTTTACATATTACATTGATAGGATTATAGTCAATTAAAAAAACTCAAGTGCCATGGAAGGAGTGCCATGTGCGCCACTGGTCCAGTGCATATAAAACATTGAAAATAACTTCGACTGATCATATTTTTTAAAGTTTGTAAACATAATGTACCATAAATTCTCTGCTACATTTTTAATTTTTATATTATAATAGCTTGGGGCGGCTTTGTGTCTTAATCTTGTAAACATTTTGTAGTTCACTATGTAAACATAAGGACATTCTGTATTAAAATGACTAAAATTTGGGAATAGCTTATGTTCCAATGCTTTAGTAAATTATAATATTTTAATAAGAACCAGTTTACTAATTCTAAATACTGTTTTATAATTAATAAGTCAGATTCTACATTTTAAATTAATGACTGCAATAATATAATGCGGGTCCTTGGAAGAAATACACAACATTTATTTTCTTTTCAGTATCAAAATTTGATTCCTGCTTATAAATTATTTAAAGTTTAATTTTTCCTATAAATTACAATTTAAAAATTGTGCATAAATGTTGAAATTTTCATGTTTAAAATTAAATAAAAATGTTTAAGACATTAAGCAGCATTAATATTTGTCAGAAAATTACAACAAATATAATATTAGAAACTAACATGTTCCTCATATACTGTGTTAATTGTTGTGTATTGATATTTAACAAAGCATTTTAATGTTTTTTTTTTTTCATTACAATACATACAGTAGAATGTCAAAAATCCGAACTAATTGGGACTATAGCAAGCTTAGGTTTTCAAATTGTTCAGATTTTCAAAAATAACTAAGAAAATATTTTCAGTAATACTTACTGAATATACCTGCCTTGCCTTCAATCTTCGAGTTGAACCAAACCATTGCTTCGGTCACTCATCTGGTCAGTGCTAATTCTGTATTAGCTACCAGTTTGTTTGGCAGTCTTTGCTTCCTTAAGAGGTTTTCCACCTCCAGCTCAGTCACTCCTATGCTGGGCTGATGAGTGATAATCAGCACAAAACTTCAGTCCTCAGCTGCAATTGACTGAGCTGGAGGTGTATGTCATGTAAGAAAATATTGTTTAGAAAAATAGTATTATATTTAATCGAGTAAGGTGCTTATAAAATATGTATGTACGTAACCTTAAATACATTACGTAATGCTACAGTATGTAATTACATTCTTTAATGAAAGTTAGTTCTCATTGCTTAATGAATATAAAGGGAAAATATTTACAGTGCTGCATGTACTCTGTGAAGAACTATTTTATAGTAATTAAACAATGAAAATTGAATGAACCTCTTAAAAAGTACCAGACTTCCCACTAGCAAAATTGAATTGATGCAAAATGCACTGCTCGTCTGAATTTCCTTATTGAAAGACTGATGTCTCCATCGCTTCACCTGGAAAAAACATTTTATTTTTTTTCGTGATGAAAAATTTTCACTGTCGAACTTCCTTTATTTTTCGTTTAATCTCAGGGCCAGATTTAGGGGAGGGCAGGCGGGGCTACTGCCCCGGGGCCTCCAAAATAAAGGGGCCCCCCACAGTAAAATTTTTACAAAATATCCTAACTTTCACGGATTGAAAATATCGGATATATACATATATATCAAAATATTCAGATATATATCAAAGTATCCGATATTTTCGAAAATATGATGATCTTTTCGAACCCTGATTAGGGGCCTCCACCCTCTCGTTGCCCTGGGGCCTCCACACTTCCAAATCCGGCCCTGCTTAATCTGATTTCTCATGTGGAGAAATCTGTACCCTTTTGATGGTAACAATAATGCTTCTCCTCTATTACATAGATACTTAGTTTCATTTCTTTAATTATTGTATGTTATTATTTATTTTATGAAATGTATCTGTTCCTTAGCAGTTGATGAGTAGTTTAAAATGGGTTTTTCTTCATGGTAGTGTGTTCGGATTTTTTATGTTCAGATTTTTGACTTTCTACTGTAGTCCCAAATACTACTACTTACATTATTTTTTACTTTAAAACTGCTGTCGCTTTTCCATATTTATTTTCAAAACATATTTATGATAATAAAATGTAAAGTCAATTTTCATTTTCTATACTTTTTTTTAATTAAATGTATCAGGGTTTATTGGTTCTAGCTGCAAATATTTTTGTCTTGTAATATGTTGAACTTGATGTTTGAATGCCCCTAGAAAGATAAATCGTTACATAAGTAAAGGGGTTGATTTTTTTTTTTTTTTCGATTTAAATTGTGATGAATGATTTTTTTGTAAAATGGTTACATGTTTATAATTTTAGTTCTCTAAATTTCAAATTCTAGAAGATTTCCTTTACTACTTTTTTCTTCCAAATTGTATAAAATATTAGTTATGCTGAATCTTGGGTTTTTCTATAACATGTTTTTGTGCAATTCTAAATTCAGGTAGTTCGTATGAACAAGAAGTTCATATCAACTACCATGTATATATTCTGGAAGTTCAAATTTACCTAAAATCTTCATTTGTTTTCTTTTTCTTTCTGCCTTCATCTATTGAGTATTATGTTTTCTTCCTAAAACTGTTACATTAACTTAATGGCTTCAGAAAATTTCTCTATTTCTTATCAAATCATCTTGTTCAAGACCTGATACAAATTATTCACACCTTCAGAAAACTTTCTAATTTTCCTTTATCTTGATTTCGTTCCCTGTCATTACTTATTTGCTTTTCAGCTTTTTTTTTTCTGTTGCCCAAGAAGTAAATAAAACTTCGAAACATTACCTTTTATGAATTCCAAATGCCACACTAAGTTGAATAAAATAATGAATTCAAATTTCAACTTTGTTTTTAGTCAATTTTGCAAATATAACCCTCTTTTTCTTTTTAATGAATGTAATTGAAAACGTTAAAGTTGTTTTTTCTTTCCTTGTTGGTAAAAATATCATCGACAATTAACCAAATTTTATTCAATTTAGTGAGCTTAAATAATTCTTTCTGTTGCAACCTTTCTGCTTCAAATTCTTCCATCTACTGTTCTGTTGTGTGTTCTTATCTTAACCTATTCTCCCTTGTGTTGCTGTCTGTCTTCATCCCTTATCCTTCAAACCAACACGCAGGTTTTTGGAAATATCCAGTTTGATCCAGATACAGAAATGAATCGCCACAACAACTTCCATACCTTCATACAGTCCCTCATGCTCTTGTTTAGGTGAGTCAGCTACGGCTGAAACACCCAACCACCTTTGTTGTCATGAATTGGTAACTGCTATCATGTCCATGAAAACGGTAGTTTCCAATAGTTCACTTGAAAAATAATTTGTAATAATTTTTAGAGAAAAAGAATATAAATTTTCGTTTAGTTTGAAAATGCTTTAATTTTAAACTTAGTGCTGAACTGTTTGCTTTTCCGAATATTCTTGTAACGGACCTTATTATACGTTGTTTCTTAAATTCTTAATGTTGATTTTTAGGTAAATATATTCTAATTTGGCATGAATGGTGTATACAAAATTCAAATAACTTTGGTTCTAATAGCAAAAATTGCTTTCAATTTATTTAATACTTTAAATATGCTTGTAGAAAGCTCATATCATCAAAGGTCTTCATTTCATGCTTAATATTAAACACTGAACATGATATTAGTAAAACCACCTATTTTCCTTGATAACTATTAGTGATTGTGTTAAATACATAACTTTCTAGAACAAGCTTAAATTGCCTTCATTTACATGCATTGTGTAATGAAACAGTGGTAGAAATATTCTAAAAATATTCAGTCACGACTAAAAATCTTTAGAATTAAGTAAGAAGTTCGCAAAAATGTAATGTTTTCTTATGAGTTACCAATATGCAAAACCTGGTTATTTTCCTGAACTGTAATTTGATAAAATGAGAAAATGTTGAAGATTCTCGTGTTCTGCCTGCAATGTGTTAATACTATAGAAACATTTTATATATTTAAAACACAAAACAAAAAGTTGAGTTATTAATGTTATACAAATACAAAAGTGACGACCAGCAACAAGCTCTGGACCCAGCTAGACTGGTCCTGGCCAATTTACAATCCCCAGTGAAGATCAATGGCCCTCTTAAATCTATCTACTCCCTTGCTCATTACCACCTCTTCCGGTAAACTTCCAAGGTTCCACTACCCTGCTAAAATAATAATTTTTCCTAACATCTATGTTAGCCTGAGATTTAAATAGCTTAAAACAATGACCCCTTGTCCTGTTTTCAGTGCTAAACTTCAGCCCCGTAACATCTTTCATTTTAATAAATTTAAACAAGCATTTATTTTTAGCATGAGCTGATTATTCTAAATTCTAAACGAAAATACATTCTTGCTTCGTTTTCTGAGTTAAACCATTCTAAAATAGCCTCAACTTCTTCCCTTGAACACTAGAATATATATAAAACAAATACATATATGAACATATATTTATTAAAAAAAAGTTTTTTTTTCTTTTTAGTTCAATAATACTAAAATTATGCCAATTAACTACTTATCCATGAATATTTTTTTTCAAAAGATTCTTTTAAAACAGTATTTAATGCACCAGTACTTAATGATTTTAAAAATGTCCTGGGTATATATTTGTAAAAACTCTTGTTAAGAAAATATGCTGGAAAAAAAGTAAACACTTATACTTCAAGTTGAGTATTTTATCCAAGTTGAGTATTTTATCATTAAGACCTTTGATGCTTTCAATTCAAAGTTGAATGAACTATATTCTTGTAGTAAATAATAGTCAAATTTTAAATTAATTGAAATATTAAGTTAATTTAATCATGCATAAATGTTTGCATGGTTTGTTTTAGTTTAGTCAAACTTGTAGTGCAGTGTTCAGTTGAATCCAAACACTGTCCTGCAATCAATACTTGCTTGGAAAGAATCATGCTTTAACAGCTATTTTGCATGTTTACTCTTAGCATTAAAACTCTGAGTAGATTCCAATCATGGCAACAAAGTATTTATTTTAGTGTAGATCATTTAGCATTAAACTTTTTTCTTATCGTAGAGTAGCCATTAGATTGCATTACTAGTAGAATTTCATTATTCTTGTTACTTGCATTTCTGTTTTAATCTTTTATTAGAAATTTTCAAGTAGATTGGAATGAAACAATTATAATTTTAGTGGGTCAGTGCGAAATCCCTTCCCTTCCTTATGAAAAATAAGTGCTTTTATACAGTGTAATTTATTTTCTGTTTTGTTGGGGAATTCAAAAAAAGATGCCTTTAACAAATTCTCCCTCTGCATACCCAGGTATTTGGTAATATTGCTCTCAACCCTGAACAGCAAATTACTCGCCATAATAACTTCCGTACATTCTTTCAAGGACTAATGCTACTTTTCAGGCAAGTTGATGTCTCACAGAACTCTTTCATGTTGTAATTGGTGTGGAACATCATTGGCAGCTGCACTGCAATTTGCACAACATTGTCTATTCAGAATTGATCTGTCCGAAATGACCATGACCTGGAGCATTTGATTGTTTCAAAAACCATTCTTTAGCTTCCTATTTAAAACTAGACAGTTGCCTGTCAAGATATAATGGGTGAAAATTGCTTCTAGTCTTCTACAATTTAACGAAGCAACTGCCTGTTTGGTGATATTTTGATAGTTGAAATTGTAACCCTAACTCCAGTGGATTAACCCTTAACTACATTTCGTAGCCTTAATAGTTGACAACTTTTTTGTTTCTTCACTCTCCTAAAAGGATAGTCTTACCTGGAGCCTCTATATAAATAGGCCGGCGCATCAGCTTAAGTTTAGCCATTTTGGATCAGATTTTTTCATTATTGCACTGCTAATGTTACCACAGCAAAGTTTCTTTCAGCAAAGTTAATATTTTATTTAATAAACAATTCATGTTCCGCCAATTATTGCTCACAGTGAACATTGACCAAATGTGACAACTCGCCAGAAAAGACAACTACTCAAAACATGCTCCGATCCAAAATGGCTAATCTTTAGCTGATGCGCCGACTCAGTTATATAGAGGCCTTAGTCTTACCAGTAAAACAGTTAAGTGACCGGATCCAGTTCAGCCTTGTCAAAATAAAGGATTGCCCAGCATGTCAAACATTACCAAAAAATATCAAATTATCATGCCGTGGCACGAGTTTCATTGTTGATGACGTCAGGAGCATTACTTAATCATTCGCTATAATGTATATCAGGTTATTAGATTTAGTTCAGAAAATATTGATATCTAATTTCATTCATTGGTAGCATCATTAAATGAAATGCAAAATGTGCTGATGATACCAGACTTGAACGACTTTCACGGAAACTCAGAACTCTGCTGTATTTAAAGCCATTTTGAAAATTATTGATGATATTCTATAAAAGCAACTAAATGCTTAGGAAAGACTTATTTCTGAACTTATTTCCTTTAATTTTCTTGTGAGTTTTATGTTTAGAAAAGTAATAATGTCTTATTTATAAAAGTTGTATGCTTATTAATCTCATACTAATGTTCTTTATATTCCCATTGAAAAGAGTTAAAATGGAGGGAGTGAAGATTTTCATTCATGAAGCTAAGACCCCAAGTCACGTGATAGATTTTGAAGCAAAGCATTGGAAGAAATTAGATTTTCTCGCTAGTTTCACGCAAAACGTGCCAACCATTCGTTTTTGTAGAGTTACGGGCAGGTCCGGCTTCTGGAGTAGCCGATCGAGGCAGCTGCCTAGGGCAGCAAATTTCGAAGTTGAAACATTTTTAAGTGTGAATATCTGTTTCAGCGCCATAAGATTCACTGTTTCAATACTAAAAAATATATAATTTAGAGTGTGTACCAGTGCTTGGATATGCAAAACATATTTTGGAATTTAACTAGAAATTCAGTTTAATTTTAAAGGCGACAAATTTCGTCATTTAAAAGTCTTTTGAAAATATTAATATATGTTTCAGTGCCATGAGATGCACTACTTTGATGTTAAAAAAGATGTGTGCACCAGTGCTTGGATATGCAAAACCCAGTTTGGAATTTAACTAGAAACTCCCTTTAATTTTAAGCACTTGACTATTCTTTTTATTTATTAATATATTATTATTTTATTTTATTATTATTCAGTAGAGGAAAGAGGGCGGCACTTGTAAATATTTCCTAAGGCAGCAGATCTACTAGAGCTGGCCCTTGTCACATGACTTGAGGTCTTAGCCGTAGCTTTTGCTAAGCCAATGATTGACTTACTCCCTCCATTTACTAATTCCTGCTCTAAGATTATTCTCTTAAGAAACAAAAAACGTAAATTTGTTGTATGTTAAATCACATAGAGTCTTTAAGTCCCTCTTGTATTCAGTGCTGAAATATGGAGAAAAATGCTCTGAGTTATTCAACCATTTGCTTAATATTTTTTTGTTAGCTTAAATTTTATAAATAATTATTCTGAATCTTTACTGCTTTCTAGATGTTCAGAATTCATAGTTACCCAGTAGTTATGGTTTGAAATTTTACACCAATTGTTTTGTATCAGCATTAGTTTAATTGGCTTTTGATTTTTTGATGTATAATTGTTACATTTGTGTTTCATTTTAAAACATGAAAGCAGGATGTCCTCAAATTGTGTGTCCAAAATGCAAATTTTTATCTAATAATCTAAGTTTTCATTTAATTTCTAAGATTCAATTCTTGAGTAAGTTTTCATTTGGGGAGGAGAGGGTTATTGCTAAATGTCTTCCTTCACTGACTATACCAATGTATGATTTTAGGGCATGTGAATGCCTGATTTCAAAACATGCTCTTAGCTACATTATTGTAATTTAACTTAACTGCATATTTGATCTGTCAGTGAATAGTCAAGTTATGACTTTATACAAAATTAACTTAGGGGAGCTATAGTAATTATGTTCTGGTATAACCAATTTAAAATATGTAAAAAAAAATCTTCTAGTTTGCCAAAAATGTAGTATATTATAACCCCCAATATATTTAGTAAGAAGGTGACAAAAATGAGAGAAGTTGTCAATGTAAATAGAGGCTGCAATGAACAGTTTTACAGTTTTTAGTTGTTTTTGCTAGTACTTGGCTTAATATTTTGTTTCGAACTACTTATTCATATATGAAATATTTATTTTAGCTAATTTTCTTGAGGGTAATTTGATTTTGAGTGTGATGTGGTTTTGACAGATTGTATGCTTACACTCTGAACAGTTTTGTTGTTAACTGCTTTTTAAATGGATGTTTGTAGAAGTAGTTAACCCTAAGCATTATATCATTTCTCAAAGGTCTTTTTGTTGTGGGAAAGCAGTAACTTCTACAATACTTCACCAAACTGTATAAGTAGAGTATCATTTTAAAGATTATTTTCACCTCTTTCAGCAAAAAAGAGACAATACACATTTTGGTTGTTTTGTGGGTTTATTGTGTTCTGTATTACACATTGCTTTAGTGCTTAACATCCTTAAGGAGGTCAATTAGCTCTGTTGGCTAGAGACTAATAATGTGGTAGTCGTGAGTCGATTCCCCACGGGTTAAAAAATATCGTTTTAATGTGTTATTTTCTTCAGCAGAATTCTGATCAAAATTCTCATGAATATATGATTTAAACTTATTGCAGAATTCTGAACTACAGTTCCATTGTTATTAAAATCCAGATACAAGATATTAACTTTATTATAGTAAATTGCAGTATAACCTTTTTATAGTATTTGAACAAAACAGAGGCATCAATCTAAAGCATTGCCTTAGTGTATAGCATGTCGAGATGGAAGTCCATTAGCTCTGTTGGTAAATCGGTCTGCTAATAACAAGAAGGTCATGGGATCAATCCTCCTATGGGCCTGAAAATTGTTTTTGAATGACTAATTTTTCTTGGCTGAATTCTGATCCAAATTTCAAATAAATGCATAATCATAACTCATTGAAGCAGGATTCTAAACTACAGTTGTATTAAAGTAAGACAAACAACGTTAGAAAAAGCACAAATTTGCCAATAACAGCAGACACGTGTTCCGGCATTACAGGGAACCCCTTTTTCAATGCAAAGAATAATGAGCTTATGGATGAAAAGACATCCGAAGCTCATTATTTTTTGCATTGAAAAAGACGTTCCCTGTAACGCCGAAACACGTGTCTGCTGTTGTTGGCAAATTTGTGCTTTTTCTAACGTTGTTTGTCTTACTTTACTGATCAGCACAAAGGTATTTATTTATCTTACAGTTGTATTGTTGCATTAAAATTATAATAAAAAAGAAAAAAAACGTTATGTTAACATATTAAATCACAATATTTACATTTATTAGTTCTCAATGGTTGTTTTCGCGGGAACGCCCTAACTTCCTTAATACTTCATCAATTTTCAAAAGTGCGTCATTTTTCATAGATTTTTTTCACTGCTAGTCAAAAATAAACAAGTCACTTTTACTCAAATTAAATTTCTTTTGAAACTAATTCAGTAGTACAATGCTCCAGGTCAGGGAAGTATCCACTAAGCAAATTGCACTATATCAAAAAATATATATTTATAAAGCATGCATGGGCTTAACTTTCACGTATCCATAAATAATATTCTAACTTTTATCAAAGGCATACTTCAATGCATGTCTGCTTCATGTGTTGACCCATCTCTTATGGGTTTTTGTCTTTTAAAGGAATTTGCTTTTCTTAAATGTTGTGTGCATGCATCTGGCGTTCGTAATTTTTGCTGTAATTGTTCTGTCGATTAATTCGTCATGTGATATGGGTCAGGCTGCCTTTAGTTGGTTATGGAGCAATATCAACACTGCCTTCTTGCTTAGTTTGCCTGATGCTCTTTTATCAACCATTTTTGTTTGAAACAAGGGAGCGCTGTTAGTTTTTGAAAACAAAGCAAAAGCATTTGTAAAACATTTTTTTTTTTAAGCTAAAAGTGTGGAATACAAATTGGAAGGCATCAGTTCTTGCAAGTTTTTAGAGACAGCATACAGCATTGCATCCTGATTTTTTTTTTTTTTTTTTTTTTTTTTTTTTTATGTTTAATGTACGTGTGTGTGAATCAGGTTCTGAAATATCAGTTTTATTTAAATAAAAATAGTTTTTCCTTTTTTGGAAATTTTTCGTCATTAGCATGCTGGCACGCAGAATTGAGGGCTGTTGTGAGACCCCTCCTATCTCTGCTAATTCTCCAGTGTGTTTCCCAAAACAAAAATGTAGTAGTATTTATATTTCAAACAAAAGTATTAAGATTTTTTTTTCTTAATCTTTCTTATTAATTTATTCATTTACTTCCTGTGGGTAGGTGCCAGTGTTTTTGAGAGAACATTTCATTTTATTAATTCCCATAATTAGCATTAGAATTGCTACTTTCAAACGAAGAAATTAACTTTTTGCTTATTTTCATGAAATGACACTTTTAATATTTTTTCATTTTGTTATTAAAACCTTTCTAATGCAAGTTTACTTGAATTTTTTTTAATAAATGCTTAATATATTTAAAAAATTCAATTACCACTAATGTTAATGAAAATTCACTATTAATGTTTATGTGTGTGTAATTGTGTGCATTCAATTTTGTGCATATAAAGATTTCTTGACTGTTCAATTTAAAACGAAAAATCTTATCTCAATTAATAGTGAAAAATGAGAAAAATCTCTTTCCAAACGCTTAAAATAATTACTTTTAGTCTTACCCTAATAGTAACAATAATAAAGAATTCGGTGTTTAAAGTATTACTTGCAAATTTATTTAAGTCTTATTTGGAACTTTTAAAAAAATATTATGAGAGAGGTGGGGAACTTTTTCGGGCACATTATATTTGTCTTGTGTGTGGCTTTTTCTCAAACTACAGTCAATTCGCAATAACTTGAATCTAAAGGGACCGAAGAAAAATTTCGACTTATCGAAAGTTCGACTTACCGCTAGTTTCGGTTTTCGACATTTTAATATTAAAAATTATCGAATATTTAATCTGAACATATAACAGACAAAATTACAGAAAAAAGTTTTTAAGCACAATATGCACAGTTTAATCAAAAATATTAAGAGAAAAAAAATCAAAAGCATGGTTTTGATTTCGATAGTGCTGGAACCACTTGAATAGAGCTCATTCTACTTCAGGAAAGGTGCACATTTTCATTTGTTTCAAATTCGAACTCATGGGCTCTACCGCTTTAGAAGTTTCTCTTTTTCTTTTAATATCATTGACAGAGTTCTTGCTTAGACATCTTCAATTGTAAAGAAAACTCTCTCTGTCTCTCAGGAACTTATCACCAAATGATCAAACTAAAGAATGAAAGGGAATGAATGCATCTTAACTTAGGTCAGCCTTTGAATTAAGGTACAATCAGTTGGCTTGACACCTTGAAAGCAAATTTGTAGTCCAGCAACGTGTCAAAGTGTAAACAGTACAGTACAGCAAAAGAAAACAAGCTAACTCATTTTCGCACGTGTAACTCCTTTATCACACATTGGGTCAACAGATGCTCTTCTTGCTCTAGAGGTATATTGTGCAGGAATTGCAAGTGAAGGTGAATTAATTTTTCTCTCATAGTCGCTTGTTTCTTTCTTTTCTTTTTTTTTTTTTTCGTTCCTTCGAAATAAATTTCAGTCATCTTTGAAAAAACTTTGAGTTAAAAGACGCTTTGAGATATTGAGAATAATTAGTATGGAATTAAAGACAAAGTGGTCAGGACTTGATAAAAACTTTGAGTTATGGTAAGATTTCAGTTATTGCACTTTGAGTTATCGTGAATTGACTGTAATTTGAATACATGTAATTTATAAAATCTATAACTGTTTCTAATATTTCTAACTTTTTCCATGAAGTTACTTGCTGAAAACTGAACAGTTGCTTGTGAATGGAAGAACCTTAGTATAAGCAAAAATTATGTATTTTTTTTTGTGACACGTCTTTTTCACTTAAAGTGTAATTGAGTCACTTAAAATAAAATTCTAGTGTCATTTATGATTCTGCGGTTACCTGAATAGTTTAATTATTATAGGTGCTATGAATTCTAAAAATTTTACAGCTGCTTTTGGGTATTCAAATTTATAAGACAATATCTTTTTAGAGCGTGTTGTGTATATAATAGATTCCCTTTGATGCAGGGAATTCCCTTTGAGGCACATTAAAAAAAAAAGTGACTTGTTTGAAGCCACTTTCTTTCTAATTTGCTGCCAACTGTCATAGTAACTTCAACTGGCTTACAACAAACAAAAATAGAACAAAATAATTGTCGGTCTCAAACAAAGCCACGGTGCCTCAAAGGGTTACTGCTGTCTGGTTAACTGAAAAAGCTTTTGAATATTTTGATTTATTCAACCTAAACAAATAATAAGTTTTGATTGTAGTTAATAAAGCAATTATACTGTGTGTTGTAATATTCTGAGGCTGTTAGAAGTGAAGTTTGCCTTCAGAATTATATATTTGCTGCAGTTGAAACTTTCACCAGTCACAACTGCCATGTCACATCTGTCAAAAATTAAAGCAATTCTTATTTATTTCTCACATTATAGTTAAAAGTTTATGCTGATGAGCATTTTTATGCACTTGAAATAATGAAGTTTTGATCTTACCCTGTTTCCTCGTGTGGAACGGCAAGCGCTGACCCATTATTTACCTGCATAATGCACAAGCATGAACCTCTGCATTTTAAAGTATAATATGCATGATATATTTTGCAAGTTGCATGAAGTAGTTAAGTGCATGTACTTTTTTTTCTTTGAGTGCAGATATGGTATTATACTGTAAAATAATTCTTTATAAAACTTGTCCTTTTGGAAATAAGAAAATAAAATTCTTCAAAAAAATTTTTTGCAACATTTTATTTTAATGCCATATCTGCTCTTAGTTTCCATTGATATCTTTTGCACTTTTGTACATGTGACAGTTAAATCCTTTTTGTAGGTGTGCCACAGGGGAAGCTTGGCAAGCCATTATGCTATCATGCATAAAAGGGTCACCGTGTGATGAACGCTCAAAGAAAGGTCCATTTGAATGTGGAAGCAATTTAGCATATGCTTATTTTGTGAGCTTCATCTTTTTTTGTTCGTTTTTGGTATGTATGTTATTGTTTTAATGTTCAGCTATGATACTTTATAATCCTTTTTAACTAAGAATTTTTAAGTGTTATAAAAAAAATTTATGTACAAATGTGAACAGGCACTTTATCAAAAATAATAGAATTTTTCTATTGATACTTTCTATGAGAATACAGTTGAACTCTGTTAATACTAAATACCAAAAATTCAAGAATTTGTTCGTATTAACCGTTATTTGTAACAACCGTGAATAAATATTATGGGGAAAGATAAAAAATTCTTATGTAAATTTAAAACAGAATTGCTTTTCAACTCATTGACAATGTCTATCTTTTCATGAATTGATAATGCTTTTCTTTTAAGCTTGCCATCTTTAGCTTTTAATGGGCTACTAAATAAAGCAACATTCATTTTATAAGAAATATTGAACTGCCAAGCAGGATAGGTACCTACTACGAAATTTTTCTTGCATGAACCAGTAAAAGCTAAGCTTGTTTACATCATGAAATAACTTTATTATGTTCTAGAAGAGACTAAATAGAAGGGCTGGAAATAGTGAGAGAGTAATTTTTACTGTGTAAAATTTTTTTTAGCGATAACTGAAGAACCAGTTCAAAGAAAAGTGGTAATGGGGATCAGATGGTAATACTGAAATGAAAAGATAGATGGTTTTATCCCCAAGCAGACTGATCCATCCAAATGTAAACAGGTGTAATGAGCTTTAGCTCTTTCAGAATAGCAGAGACCTTGGCTACCCACAATAGCTCAATGCAGCCGAGAATATTTTCCACCCCCTAGAGAGCAAATAAGTATGAATTTGGAGTGTGTGTTCAAGATTAAGAGGCAGGTGATTTAACGTGCAATTAGGGGATAAGGCCCGAGCTGAAAGCAGTTTCACTTTCCCTTAAAATCTTCAGTACCTCCCGGAAACTTAGGCCATTGAGCCGGTCCTGATTGAGCCTGGAAAAGGTAGAATAGCTGTCACTACTTAATGACTAAAAGAAAAGGATTGAAAGTTACTCGCAGGATTACGGAATACGTGGGGAGCTTTCTATAGTGACACAAAGTTGCTGAAAAAGGAAACTGAAGCACTCAATAGCAATTTTTTTCCAAGAAGAGATCAAAAGTTTTGTTTGTCTTAACTGAAACTTTCATTTTTGTGCAATATCCATGACTTGTTAAATGTAATTAAATAGTAAACCAGATTTAATTAACGAAGTGTTCATTTTAGCTGTGATTTCGTATTAACGATGATCGCATTAACAGATTTTAACTGTATTTAAAACTATTACAAAACTGCCAACTTGTTCTATTCTTTGATACAGTGTACAAATTTAGATTAGATTATATTATACAATTATTCGGAGATTTGATCATATGTACAAATTTTAAATGTTTCATATATTTCACGATAAAAGTTTTGCCAATGTAAGAAAAAATTAATTTTGCCTGCTTTTTATGTTATTTTTGACAGTAGTACCTGGACGACCGAGCCTCGCTCAACTTTAAAAGAATTATTTTTTGTCAGTTCGTGTTTTTCTAAGGTTCAATACTTTTCCAAATATGCTTGAAAAGCTTCACGTTAACGAAATATTAAGCACTTGACCTTCTTATAACACTAAAGTACCAAACAAAGAAGATTCTGAATGTAATTAAATCAACATTTTGCTTTAAACTTGTTAAAGTTGTATTATTGTTTATATATATTTCTTTATTATTGTTTGGCAACACTAAGTAGTTTTTGAAGTTTTAAAATGGCGATCATCTAGTAGGTTGGAATAAAGTTTCGCTAATAATATCTTCGTCTTTTCATCTTTATATTTCACAGTTAACTCTGCTAAGTAGATACATAACCTTAATATGTTACTTAAAGTCATTTGGTTATGTAAAATTTATCAGGTTATGGGCGCCAGCAAGCTCATTGCGTTTTTAAAAGATTAAAAGCGGAGACTAGTTAAATCCAAAAAAGAAATAGTTCAAAGATGGATTTATCAAGAACTGTTAAGCCGTTTTTTGGAGAAGCAGATTTTCCAATGTGGAAACGGAAGATGAGAGATATATTAGATTATCACGAAGGTGCATTGGACGTAATTGATGGGAAATTAAAGAAACCAGAAGAAGTTCCAAGTACAGCAGATGCTACAGAAGTCAAAAAGTATGAAAAATGCGCCAATGTATATCAAAAAGCCAACAGTTATGCCAAGAGTATGATCGCAAGTACAGTAACAGATTCCGTTTATCAAAAGATTATGGACAAAGAGACAGCTTTTGAAGCTTGGAAAGCTTTGAAGACGTTGTTTGAAGCTTCATCAAAGGATCAACTGTTCAAAATCTGCAATGAATTTTTTAAGTTTGGTTGGATTTCTGGAAATAACATTTCAACCCATGTTGCACAATTAAGTAGTTTGTGGAATGAGTTGAACAGCGGGCTCATAGCAAAAGGGGAAAATATACTTCCAGAAATGTTGCTGGTATGCAAAATTCTACATATTTTGCCAAGTAACTTCAAATCATTCAAATCAAGTTGGATGCTTCTTGCAAAAGATGAAGAAAAACCTTTTAAAGATTTGGCTGCTCAGCTAAGTACGTTTGAGCGAAATTTTGCCGACAACAATGAAAGAAGTGAAAGAGCTGCAGAAGCTCTTGTTGTCGCCAAGTCTAAAAATAAAGCGCATGCGAAGAAATTTCAAGCCAAGAACAAGTTAAGCAACAAAAATATTTGTAATTATTGTAAAGCCGTTGGATGCCAAGTTGGGTCAAGTCATGTTCCAAATGGATTGCAGATGGTCGACCTCCTAAGCCAAGCTCGAGCTTCCAGAATAAGTCCTGTAATAATCAAGTGAATATTTCATCGCCAAGTACGGCAATGATTGGCCAAATCTATTGTGAAGAAAGTTTCCTATCAGAAGGGGAAACAAGCACATTTTGGATAGATAACGGAGCGACAAGGCATGTTACGAACACATTTATTTATTTTAGGAATTTTGAGACATTTCCTTCTTCGGGCACCCATACTATCAAAGCGGCAGGAAAAGAAGTGTTGACAGCTTTATGGAAAGGAAGCATTCTAATCAAAGCTTCAGTTGGAAGAAATACAGAAGTAATTGAGTTGAAAGATGTCTGGTATGTTCCTGGAATTAGCAGAAATTTGTTTTCAGTGTTAGCTGCTCAGGATAGAAATCAGAATAGTGAGTTTACTTCTACTCCTACTGAATGCTGGTTGAAGATCAACAATGAAGTGAAACTGTATGGCACTCGAAGTATATGTGGAACTCTCTACAGAGCTGCTCTAGAGCCAATTCTTCCAGATAAAGAAATAGAAGTTCTAATTGCAGATACGTATAGCGGTAAAAGTTCCTTACTGCAATTGTATCACAGTAGATGGGGGCATCAAGACGAGCGTCATGTTAGGAATATGCTCAAAAATGAATTTACTATCAAAGTGAATGTTGATAAAGAGCCATGCGAGCCTTGCATATTCGGCAAAATGCATTGTTTAAAGTTTGGCCCTAAACCCAAAACTACAAGAGTTGGAGAACTTGTGTCGACTGACATCTGTGGACCATTTGAAGAGTCACACAGAAAGTATAAATATTTTCTTGTGTTCAAAGATCATTATTCTAAGTACCGGTATGTTTTCTTTCTGAAACATAAGTGGGATGTCGTGTTTTCTCTAAAATCGTTCATAGCTCATGCAGAAAATTTGGGACATTCAATTAGAGAAATCCTTAGTGACAATGGTGGTGAGTTTGACAACCAAGAAGTTCGAGAATTTCTTCAGATGAAAGGAATTATTCAGAGATTCACAGCACCATATACACCAGAACAAAATGGAACGAGCGAAAGAGAAAACAGAATAATCGTAGAAATGGCCAGAACGCTCAAGTATTCCAACCAAGAAATCGAATTTCCAGCATTTTTATGGGCAGAGCTTGTTAATACAGCTGCATACATTTTAAACAGAACTGGAACTTCATCCGTGGAAACCGCTAGTCCACATGAATTATGGTTTGGAAAAAGGCCAAGAATAAAACACATGCGCTAATCGGTTCACTTTGTTATGCTCATGTGCCAGTACAGAAAAGAAAGGAAATGGATCGGAAAGCAGTTAAAGGTTTTCTCATTGGCTATAATAGGGATGAACGCTATAGAATTTGGATAGAAGAAGAAAGAAAAGTAATCCTGTCAAGAGATGTGATTTTTCATGAGAAAATGAAAGAGTGAAAAACATATTAGAATCTTACAGGAAAATTCAGATTCAATAAATCATCCACCAGATCAAGAAACATGTGAAGAGAAGGAAGAAGAATTAAGAGAGGAAAGTATTAACATGTCTGATACCGAAGTTGAAAGTACAGATGAAGAGGATGAACTTAAGTCTTCACATGGTATGAATCTAAGAGATCGTTCTCAGATAAAGAAACCAAAGCGATTTGAAGAATACATCATGGAAATTGAATCCTTCGTCTATGATGAAAAATATCCAGAAACATATCGAGAAACTATAGAAAGTTCTGAAGTGAACAACTGGAAAAAGGCCATGGACAGTGAAATGACTTCTCTGAAAGATAATCAGACATGGAAGTTATGCAAATTACCTAAAAGAGTCAAACCGATACCATGCAAGTGGGTTTACAGAATAAAAAGAAATCCCAGATGCTAGTATTGATAAATACAAAGCAAGGTTAGTTATAAAAGGCTACGCTCAACAGAAAGGAATTCACTTTCAAGAGACCTTCAGCTCCAGTTGCAAGAACAAGCACCATAAGAATTTTACTTAGTATCGCAGCAAATGAAAATATGAGTTTAGTACAATTTGATGTCTCAACAGCTTTTTTGTATGGCAAGTTAGAAGAAGATATTTTCATGTGTCAACCTGAAGGCTATGAAGAAGGCACTGACAGAGTATGCCACTTAAAGAAAAGTCTTTATGGTCTGAAACAAGCGCCAAGGTACTGGAACCAATGTTTTGGGGAATATTTGCGTAAAATTGGTTTTGTAAGAAGTGAAGCAGATCCATGCTTGTTTATTAAAAGATGCAATAGGGAATTACTTATATTAGTTCTGTATGTTGATGATGGTTTAGTTGCGTCAACAAGTAAAGAACACTTAGAAAATTTTCTTGGAGATCTGAAGAAAGAATTTGACAACAAAACCTGCTGAATACTACTTAGGGTTTGAGATTCATCGTCAAGAAGATGATTCTATTAAATTATCTCAAACAGCCTACACGAAGAAAGTTCTTGAAAGATTCGGCATGAGTGCTTGCAATCCCGTGTCTACACCAATTATCAAAGACAGTATTCAATCAGGAAAAGTAGAGAGTACTGAGACAAAATTTCCCTATAGACAAGCCGTAAGAGCACTAATGTATATCATGACAGGAACTCGACCTGACATAGCTTATGCAGTAGGAGTAGCTTCCAGAGCTTTAGAAAGACCAAGTAAAGAAGATTGGCAAAGAGTCAAAAGAATATTCAGATACTTGAAAGGAACTTTAGACAAAGGATTTGTTTACAAATCAGGATACAAGAAAGGCATTCTAGAAAGCTATTGTGATGCTGCTGTGGAGGGGACACCACAACAGGGCGTTCAACAACAGGTGTTGTTTGTATTTATGCTGGTGGAGCAATATCATGGTGCAGTCAAAGGCAGTCTACTGTAGCAATTTCCACTACAGAAGCGGAGATAGTTGCAGCTAGTGAAGCAGCCAGAGAATTAGTTTGGCTTAAGAGATTGTTCAAGGAAGTAACAAATTTAAAACAGGTACCAGAACTTAAAGTGGATATCGAGGCAGCAGTCAAATTATCTCAGAATCAAGAAGAATTCCATAAGAGAACAAAACACATTCGGATAAGACATTTCTTTGTGAGAGAAATGGTAACGAGTGAAGAAATTACTGTAAAGCGAGTTCCTACTGAACTACAGTTAGCTGACCTTTTTACTAAGCCACTTTACGGTCCTAGGATTCTAAATCTGTGCAGCAAAGTAGGACTGATTTAGAATTAAGAACTGCCAAATAAAAGTCAGGAGCACTAAACAATAATAAGAGAAAGTGTTAAAGTTGTATGATTCCAGGCTTAGAAGGCTAAAAATGTACAGTCTTGAGCAAAGAAGAGACCGAGGGGACATGATTCAGTTGTTTAAATTTATTAAAACGAAAGATGTTACGGGGCTAAAGTTTAGCACTGAAAACAGGACAAGGGGTCATTGTTTTAAGCTATTTAAATCTCAGGCTAACATGGATATTAGGAAAAATTATTATTTTAGCAGGGTAGTGGAACCTTGGAACAGCTTACCGGAAGAGGTGGTAATGAGCAATGGAGTAGACAGTTTTAAGAGGGCCATTGATCTTCACTGGGGATTGTAAATTGACTAGGACCAGTCTAGCTGGGCCCAGAGCCTGTTGCTGGTCGTCACTTTTGTATTTGTATTTGTATTTATATACATTTCTTTATTATTGTTTAGCAACACTAAGTAGTTTTTGAAGTTTTAAAATGGCGATCATCTAGTAGGTTGGAATAAAGTTTCGCTAATAATATCTTCGTCTTTACATCTTTATATTTCACAGTTAACTCTGCTAAGTAGATACATAACCTTAATATGTTACTTAAAGTCATTAGATTATGTAAAATTTATCAAAACTATCTGTCACATTTGTTTCCACAACACAATTTTCTTGTCAGTAATTAAAATATTTTGCCCTTGGAGCCAGTTTTGCTGTGGTGAAATCGGTTTTTAACGGAATACATCCTTTCATACTATGATGCGTTTTACGATTTATCCCAATCGAGATTTTCTTTTTGAATAAGTACTTTTAGTGTAGTTGGTCACTTTATGCCAGAAAATGCTACATAGAGCATGATATCCATCAAAACTGATGATCCACAAACCATTCCAACAAATGATAACAACTGTCTTAACAAAACATCAAGTCTCAAATTTGGCAGGCATGTCCGCATGATTACGAAAGTAACCACTAAGAAAGGATTTTTCGAAATCTCAATTAGTTTGGGAAAAATTAATTAAAACCCTTAAATTTCTGCGAAATTAAAACCTGTCATTGAAATTCAAATCCCTTATTTTCGAAGGCTTTCCTCCATTCAAATCATTATTCAGTACTTTCATCTCAACTTTTGGTCGATAGCGAACTATAAATTTGATATTGTTTTTGCTTCTCACCTGATTCTTCCAGGCTTTTCTCAAGTCAAATAATAATGTTTCTATCTTTTGCTTTCATTTTTTCACAACTAGAAACAAAGTTTTTAAGAACATCATCACAGGCGGACTATCCTTTTGAAGTTAGAAGAGTGCAGTTTCCTGTTAAAGTTTGCTTTGCAATAACCATTAATAAGTCACAAGGACAGACATTAAAAGTAGCAGGGATCGATTTAAGAGAAGACTTTTTTTCACACGGCCAATGTTATGTAGCTTGCTCCAAAGTCAGTTCATCAAGCAGCTTAATAATTTTAGCACCAGAAAAAAAACTAAAAATGTTGTATACAAAGAAGTTCTTGCCTAAACATAGGTATAACAATAAAATGTGGATGGCCTGTGTTTGCAAAGATAATCAATACTTTAAAAGGATCGTTAATAACAGTTAAAGATCAGTTAAGGACAAGGGCATATATATAAGAAGTCCAAGGGCCCCGGGATCCTCCCAAAATTAGGAAAAAATGTAGGTAACTAGAGGACCCGACAGACGTTGTTTTGTTCAAACTTTGTAAATTGAAAAGTAAAAAAATTTCAATAAACTATCAAATGTTTGAACCGTTTTGTTGAAAAAAATAAGTAAAAAGAAAAGGTTTTAAGCTGCTTGGTGTCAAAATGCGTATATTTATTACAACTTGATTTATCTAATGCCCACTGAGCAGTTGTTTTATTAACTATTTTTTCTCCCGTACTTGATGGTTTGTTCTTTCAGCCATACCCAAAGGATAAAAAGCGTCCTCAGATATTAAGTGTAAAAAACTAACTACCCATCTAGAACAAACGGGAAATCCCGTTGCAACATCCCCCATATGAAAAAGAATAAAACAATGAAAAAGATATCGTTTAAAAAAATGATAAAGGTAAAAACAGTTCTCTGAATAAATGAAAATCACTCATCCCTCCCCCCCCCCCCTCCCGATGTAAAATAAACGCACTCTTCAACTAAAATGACTAAAAACTCTTTAAAAACGAAAAGCAACTCTTTGCAATTGGAAATAATTCGCCAAATAAACAAAATATACAATAAATTACATTAACATTAGCTTTAAAATGTAAGCAAATGATCACACAACTCTATTGTTTACAGCCAAAGTCGCCAAGCCACCACGTTACTGTAATCCGGCCGATCAGTGAGCGAAGCCAACTCCCACCCATTAGCGCTCCGATCTTTTGAACGAAAACTTTTTAAACTTCATATATTGCCTAATTTGTTCTTTCCACCAAAGATAAAGATCTCCCACTGCACTGATCTTGTGTGTACAGAACTACCCTGTTGTAATTTATCTGGACGAAAATAAAATTTGTTTCGTCTCTGAATTTCATCATCTTTTCCTTTAATAATGTACTGATTAGTTAGATAATCCTTAACGTATTCTTGACATTGGTGCCAAAACTCAGATGGATTTCAGCCGAGAAACAAATATTGCTAAGTACAGGCGGTACTTTCTGATCATTTGGTTAGGAAAATCTAAAGCACCGATCCAGTCACATGGTTCAGCTACGACGACAGAACACACGTTTTGCGTGAACCTTCCAGTGCTTTACTTTAAAATATATCACGGGACCTAAAATGGTTGCTTTTAAGAAATGGAAGGCTTCATTCTCTCTCTACGTTTTATCTATTCTCAATTGACATATCACAGTAGGAAATTTCATTACAAAAAGCAGAACTGACTTTCTTATTGTCCTTTGGCAACAGGTTAAATATTTATTTCAGTTCTCGCTCAACAATAGGTTAAAATAAATATTAATCATTTGGGAGGTATAACCATCCAATGTTTAAATTAATTAATTAATTAACAAAAACGTTTCCGATTCGATCCATCGCGCTTCGAAACCATGCTTGCACAGAAAAAATTTGATCAAAATTGGTCCAGCCGTTTAAAAGCCTTATGGTGACAAACGTCCGCACAGAATATTTTTATATATTAAGATAGGTAATTATTATTACAGGGGGTTTTCGAAACTAGGTGCACCAAGCACTGTTAACCCCAGCTAATTCCATTACCCGAGCAATGCCGGGTACGGGAATGCTAGTTATATGATAAAATACAATAAAAATACTGAAACTAAAGCAGTAAAATAAACAATTACAGTAAAAAATCACTTATCTCAGGAGCAGCAAAAACACTCCCCCGCAACTCTAGCGCCCTCTAGCGGCAGCTTTAATAGGGTATTTCTCTGGACTTCTCTTCATGCTTCTAAAATTAAAGGCGATATCCTGATAATTTTATTGCGCAAATTTAATTTGTCTATTCTGTTCAGTGGAATTCAACCCCAATGAAATTCACTATGGAATAATATGATTTCAAGTATTGTTCTTACAGCACCAGCAGCGTATCAATTAACTCATAATTGGCATCCCCATAGTCCCCGTATATTTTCTTTTTCAATTTAAGTGATTACAATATCCAATGAAAATTTCTTATGCCATAACCATCATCAAACATACATTTATATGATACGTAGTGCAATGTTACATACAGTAAGATTGTATTATTCAGCGGGAATAATATGTTGGTCTTTTTTGATCTGAAAATGAGGTAAATCAATTTGTTTCAAACCTCACAAAAGTGAAAGAAAAAAATATTTCTGACTATAAATTTTCAAATTAAATAGTACCTTTATGATATTTATTTAATATAGATAGTTTTTTTTAACCCAAACTAGGTGGGGACGGGCCTCTAGTAATTGATAAACAAACCCATATTTTTTCTACACAGTGAATAAAAATTTTCAAGAATTATTTTGTTGCTGAAAAATGAAATATTAATTATTTTGATCTCAAGATTATTTATTCTTATCTATTTTTTTTAATCACATGATCTTTTAGTTAGCTGAAATTCTTGAAACTACAATTCCTTTGTGCTTAACCTCTTTCACATTTTTCTGAATCAGAAAAATAGTATTAATCTATACTAATAATAGTAATTTATTTTACAGATGTTAAATCTTTTTGTTGCTGTAATTATGGATAATTTTGATTATTTAACCCGAGATTCTTCTATTCTTGGGGCTCATCATTTAGATGAATTCATTAGAATGTGGGCAGAATATGATCCTAGTGCTACGTAAGCATTATGCAACAGTTTTATTACTTGTAGTATCAAGTCATATTATTCATATAAATATTGTTGTTGTGCTTGTAAAATTCCTTTTTCTCATTGAATTAGAATTTAAAATTTTATTCTATTTGGTTTTGATATATAAATGGGAAATCTTTTAAAAACAAAAAAAAAAAGGCATTATGATATAAATTTTTGAAAAAAGGATTTTTCCCATAAAGTCGAAATTTTCTTTGTTATGAATAAAGTACAGATTGTATGCGAGTTTGCGAGTGCATATATATCACAGTCAAACCTGATAACTTCGAAAACCATTGTATGTCGAATTTTTTTATTTTCCTTGCATTTATAGTATAAATTCAATATTTTTCGCCATGCTTATCTGGAATAAATTTTCCCAAAAACTCAAGACAATCCTTCATTGTCTTTTCTACATTATCCCACTTAAAATTTTGTTTTACACAAATACAGATGTTTCTGAAAATTGTATGAATTTCATGTTTACACAAAGTATTAAAACTTTTTTTTTTCGTTTGGAGGAGGGGGGTGACACCACAAATTACCTCCCGGTGTGTCACCCATGCTAAGTACGCCACTCATGAACTTATTATGATTTATTACAATAAAAGTAACTAATGTGCATATCATTTTCTATGTGAATACTTGTTTTAATGTTTATAATTATGTATATTGTGTTTATAACTAAATGCAAAAATTGAAAGGCCTATCGCTTTTTATTCAAAACTTCAATTGCACAGTGTACACCATAGATTTGCGCAGTACTTCAGAAATGGGGTTACCACTGTACCAGAAGGTTGAAATTGCTCTTAGAAAGGCTCCCATACTTGCTCGCTTAAGGAAAATTTTCAAATATTGTGAGTAAAAAAGAATTTTTAAAGCTCATGAGGCAAGAAATTAATGAACCTAAAAATATAAAATTTTTGCCACTTTCGTATTAATTTTCATTTCTATGTGCTAATGTGGGTACCACGGTACTCCTGGTAACCCCCTTGTGTACGCCTATGGTGTACACCCATGATTTCATAGAATGTGGATATCTATTCAACATACTATTGGGTAAAATAAGAAGTAACAACATCAAAATGCAAATTGCAGATTACAGCAGCTTTACAACGTATGTGCTTTTTGGCGTTGTTATTTCTTATTTTACTTTTCAGCATAAAAGTATTTACTCAAAAAATGTTCAAATATTTAAGTTTCTTATTTAGTTAATCTTATAAGCAAGCTTAAATAAATCAATTTCTATTTAAAAATACAATAAAATTCCACTCATGCAGACACTAACGGGACACATTTTTTTGTCCGCAGGACAGGGGTTTAATAATGTTATTTGCCTTGAAACCGGGGAATTAAAAATTGTCCGCATAAGATGGATGGTGACAGGAAAAAACGTCCCCGGAAATAAAGTCCCCCGGATGAAACATCCCCGGAAAAAACGTCCCCTAGGAAAATTCGTCCCTTAGGAAAAAACGTCCCTGATGAAAATGCGTACCGTATAAACAAAATTGAGATGCAAAGTGTTTTACCATTTCCACTAACGAATTGCAATTTGTTCAGTATTTGTTTAAACACTGTTTTATAGTCATTTAAAGCATCAATGTGCGTGAACACTAGCATGTAAACAGTCATTACATTGTACCATCAAAACGAAAACGAATGTTCTCGATATAGATTACAGGAAGAATTAATACCACGAGTGTTCAAGCAAATAGAATAAATATATATTAATCACATTTAAAAAACTGGTAGCTTTTGATGTTCAGGACTCCACCTTGTATTACATATATACTTTTAATCTCTGGTAAGCAAATTTTACTGGTGGCTATTTGAGACTATATTTAAAAAAAATATTTTTTGTTTATTAAAGCTAAAGAAAGCCGCTAAAACATTGGTGGAACAAATTCTGTCTTGGCCATGTGATAAAAAGTAAGAAACCACGAAACTCCAAGTTCGTGTAATTCGGGTTGACCTAAGTCGGTGTATTACTCTATTGCACAGTTTGAAAACTTTTACAGGAGAAAAAAAGCATCGATTTCATTTTTAACCCCCGACAAATAAAGGAAGGGGGTTATAAGTTTGACGTGTCTGTGTGTTTGTGTATCTGTCTGTGGCACTCTAGCGCTTTAAACAGGAACCGATTTACACACTTGAGTGCCCCGGGGCACTGACAAATATGGTGCCCCCCCCCCTAAAAAAAAGAAAGATATGAAGGTAATTTTTGGATATTATTCTGATAGAAAGAAAACTCGAAAATAAATTCCTGATTTTCAGGCAAGAAATTTTTTTTACAGTTGCAGATGGAGAAACTATGATGGTTAAGGTAAATCATAATGTGCTTTCTGCGTTCCTTTGTTTTCTTGTAATAAAATCATCTATAATGTCCTTATAACTAAGTTTTGCGGTCAAACTTCCTTCTATTGATAATAGAGCTAATGAAGATAATTTACTATTATGCAAAGGACACTTAGTTCACTTCAATAGGATCAATAGACTTTGCCAATCTCCACTGCAATCGGAGATTGGCAAAGTCAAAAACAATTTCAGGGCTGTATCTACATTGGCAAAAGTATCCATTTACCAAGTTTATGGATTTTTTTTAACTTTTCGGTGATTAAACTTTCTTTTCCGATGATTGAACTAATATGAATAAATTTATCAGGAAAAGATTCCTCCAAATCACAGGATTAAGGTTTTTAAAGATCTTTTGCGTTTTCTCGAATATTTTGCTTGTCGCATTCAAACAAGCAAGAAAATTTCTTTAATATGCCATCATAGGCTGAGGTCCTGAATTTTAGTTTTGTAATGAAGTTATCACAGATTACATAAAAACAGGAAACCTTGAAACTTTGTTTAGAGTCTAATATGACTTCTTCACATTGTCCATCATAAAACTGTTTTGGAGTTTTTTCTGTCTTTTTGCTCCAAAAAAAAAATGATGACAGAAATTTGGTGCCCCCTTTCCTTTGGTGCCCCGGGCCCCGAATGCCCCGCCATAAATCAGTCCCTGGCCTTAACAGATGGACCGATTTTGAAAAGAAAAAAATGTTCGAAAGGAGAGTGATCGAGACTGTTCTTAGCTAGGTTATACAAATACAAATACAAATACAAATGTGACGACCAGCAACAGGCTCTGGGCCCAGCTAGGCTGGTCCTGGTCAATTAATTAGTCCCCAATGAAGATCAATGGCCCTCTTAAAGCTATCCACACCCTTGTTCATTACCGCCTCTTCCGGTAAGCTATTCCAAGTGCCCACGACCCTGCTAAAGTAGTAGTTTTTCCTGATTTCCAAGTTAGCCTGAGATTTAAATAGCTTAAAACAATGACCCCTTGTCCTGCTTTCCCCGCAAAAATTTAATCCATTTACATCTTTCATTTTGATAAATTTAAATAACTGAATCATGTCCCCTCTGACTCTCCTTTGCTCTAGGCTATACATGTTAAGCCTATTAAGTCTGGTATCATAATCTAAATCTGAGAGTCCCCTTACTAATTTAGTTACCCTTCTTTGAACCCTTTCCAATACAAAAATATCTTTCTTCGGATAAGGCGACCAGAATTGCACAGCATACTCCAAATGAGGTCTTACTAAACTCCTATATAAAGGCAGAAGAACTTTCTTAGATTTGTTTGAAATAGATCTATTGATGAACCCAAGCATTTTGTTGGCTTTGTTACTAGCAATACTGCACTGTTGACTAAACTTGAAGTCCTGATTTATAAAGACACCCAGATCCATAACATTTTCTGCCTGATTTATGACTGAACCCTGTAAACGATATCTCATACGCTTATTTCCATGACCTAAGTGTAGCACTTGACATTTCCCTACATTAACTGCCATACCCCATTTATCTGCCCACTTAGTAATATGATCTAAATCCTCTTGCAGCTGTTTTACTTGTTCTTCATTTTCGACAATCCCCATAACTTTTACATCGTCAGCAAAACAATTCATTCTTCCAGAAATATTTTCATTGATGTCATTCATAAATATAATAAACAAAAGAGGCCCTAAAACTGATCCCTGAGGAACCCCACTTAAAACATCACTCCAATTAGAGTGATTTCCTCTCACAACTACTCTTTGCTTCCTACCAGTAAGCCAATTTCTTACCCAAAGTAAAGTTTTTCCTCCTATTCCAATGTCAGCTAACTTGCTGAGAAGAGCAACATGCGGTACCTTGTCAAAAGCTTTTTGAAAATCAATATAAACAACATCCACACATTTTTTGTTATCTAAAGCTGAGGTAACCTTGTCATAGAAATGCAATAGATTAGTAGTACAGGATTTACCTTTCCTGAAACCATACTGCAAACTAGTCAACAGACTATTAGTCTCTAAGAACATCATGATCTTAATTTGCGTCTTTGGATGACATTAACTAACGAAGATTTTAATTTAAAACCTCTAAAAGGTTTTTCGTGATTTTTTCAGGGAAAACATATTTAAAAAATTTTTAATTTCATTCCAAAATAAAGAAAAAAAATTTCCGCGTCTGATGGAATGTGTTTGGAACTTCCAAGTTACATAGAACTCGACCTACAACATTTTTTAAAGCAGATTTTAATAACGGCTAAGCCTTTATTCACGCGATTGATCACCGAATTCATTGTTGGCCGACAAGGAAATTAAACCATAGACTAATAGTAAGAGTAGACCGAGCTTTCCCAGCCTTGCTGATTAAAAAATTGGTTCATGGATACATCATGTGACTGGTGGGAGGCTTGGTGAAAACTTTGGCAGCATGGTTGCTAGATGGCAACATTATCTATAGTTTGGCACTCGACATGTATTTTAAGACGTAATGTGTTTTCATTATAATTTTTTTTCCAGGTGCAGAGATTGAACTGTTTTTCTTTTAGTTAAGCATTATTTTGACATTAGTAATTTAGTTTTTGATTACAGTTTTCAGTAACTTTCATTTCATTTGGAACTGCTACGTCAGCATTGGCGTGAACGTAATGGCGTAAACGTTTTGCGTTAACGCAAAAATGTACTAATCGGTATCTTAAATTGAGATTGTAGGTAAAAATCTTATCGTTTGCCGATTCTTTTTGGGCGCTTATATCTTTAATTGCTTAGAGAGTTATTGAAATTGAATAAAGAAAATGCACAATACTATCTAAACGAAAAACTCACTATATTAACAAAATATTTACAACTTAGAATAACAAATTTACAAATCGGACTCCATAAAAGATCATTCTTCCGTGTTTCAACAATTCTATTTATTTTATTTCTCGCAGGCGTTGATTGTCCATGACGATCAACGCTCACTGTTGCTAGGATATCCACCAGTCACATGGTTTAGTTTATGAGCAGCAAAAGGGTTGCCATAGCTCGGTCTATTCTTATTATTAGTCTATGAATTAAACGCAATGATTTAAAATTTTTATCTTTTGCCAGTTTTTATTTGTTAGCAAATAAAATAATTGAAATTGATTTTTAATAGTATAAGGCTTTTAAATGGATTTTCAATTTTCCCTCTTGATTCTACAGTTCCGACTGAATTTTTTTATTAATTTTTAATTTTATATGGCTTGTCTCTGTAGTGATGCTATTTGCGGTTAATCTTTTATGAAAGTTCATTATTTAATTTTTATTCTAAAAAGTTGTATTTAAGTTTATGTTTTATCAGTAGCTAATTGTACTAATGACACTTTTTTGGAACTCAATAAATTTGATTTTGTATGACTCGTGTTTACCACAAATATATAATAAGTTGAAAAATCAATAATTAAGTAAAATAATTTTGAAAATGTCGAAATAAATGTTAAAAATCACATTAGCTATCTTTCTTTGATTTCTACAATAATTATTTGTTACAAACATTATTACGTATAAATAGGCTTGCCAGACGTCCCGGTTTGCTCTGGACAGTGCCGGTCGGTTTATTTCACCTCCCGTAAAATTTGATTACAGATGACCAAGGAAGTCTAAATGTAATTAATCATTTCTGTATCTCAGAGCCAGACCGTTGTAAGTTCAAATATTGTGGTTTTCTGTTTATTAATGCATTGTATGTAGAATCTCAGTCACATGCTAACGTTAAGCTTCTGTAATTACTTACCAGTGTTAAAAGAGCGTGCGTCCTACACTTTGCATGTTTCAGACAAATGATTTTCCCATCTCCTGTAAAGTAGCAATTGTGTGAATTGCATTAGTTGGGCTTTGAGGTACAGATTTATAACATTGACTTGTAAAATTAATGTCGGATTAATTTGTGAGTATTTTAACAACTAGATTTTTAAAAAAAAGCAAAAAAGTCTTTTTAAAAACGTCCTAGCCAAAGCAAGGAATTGTTCAAATTTTTATTCCTCGCTCAAAGTTCTTCTTCTTACAAAAGTAACGTAAAAATATTAACGTGTAGGAAATAAAATTTGTTAAAACCTTATTTTTTGTGCATTATTATGTCTGGTTTTAAGAATATTTTATAAATTTTGGATCAAAAAATATCCGCAGACAAGCCGGTGACAGACCTTTTCCCAGAGCACCGTTGGAGAAAGATGATTTGCGGTGTTTACTGTGTATCTCAGCTGACATTTATCTGAAATCAAATTCTATTTGAATTTAGTCAAAGTATTAATTAATCCTCCCCCCTCCCCACGTTCTCAGATATTTTTTTGTTTGGCTTTAAAATGTTTGGCGGGTATTTGAAGTTAAAAATGCCATTTTTCACGAAAAATTCCGCTTTTTTGTTTGTAAAAAACCAATAAAAAAAATCTCAAACTCAACGTTGAGGGGAGGTTTTTTTTATATGCAGAATGTGTGAACTAAATTTGAAATGAATCGGTCAATTCTTTTTAAATGGGAGTGAACACAGACTTTGAAAAAGTGGTTTTGAGAAAAAAATGCGTTCAAAGTTTTAGAAACTAAAAAGCAACAATTCCAGCTTCATAGAGTACAAAGCAACTTCAATCTCCTCAGCCTATTATTTTAATAAATTGCATAAAATGATAAAAAAACTTAGCATCTAAATTTTGTTTATACGGTACGTTTTTTCATGGGGGACGTTTTCTCATGGGGGACATTTCTTCATGGGGGACGTTACTTCCAGGGACTTTTCTTCCGGGGACGTTTTTTCCTAGAACCAAGAGGGGTGTCAGGGTTTGAAAGGTGTCCGTTAGGAGGGGTTTTACTGTATAATGAGATAAACAACTTTACCCTTTGAATTTAAAATCCATGCATTTCATTGCATGTTTCATTCTACTGCTAACTTATGCTTGTTTTGTTATTCTAGAGGTCAAATTCATTATACAGAAATGTATGATATGTTGCGCAACATGGATCCACCGCTGGGGTTCGGAAACAAGTGTCCTTATCGTTTAGCATATAAGGTGATTCTTTATTCAACATTTTGATTGAATTATTCTTATGGTTTTCCTTGTACAAAATATTCTTATTTACAAATTCAAAGTTTTTTTTTTTTTTAATCTCATAAAGCAATCAGATTTATACTTCTCATGCCCTAATTGAAAAAAAAAAATCCTGAATTATATTGAAACTACAAATTAGAAGCTTGGGAAAGCTCTTGAAATTATTTGGGGAAAAAAATTGAGAACCTTCAAAAAATAGTCAACACAGAGATCACTTCACTATAGTTCCTACGGATTTGAAAAGCCTTCTAGTTTTTATGTGTTTTCTATGCTTTTACCACATGTTTTGTACTTCTACTTAGCTCAACTGTTATTCTTGTTTGAAACTGCTTCTGATAATGGAATAAATGTTGGAAGTTTTAAGAGTAAAAATTGATTTCTCCCATAATTTTGAAAAGGAGATGATTTTTATTTTCCCCATATTCAATAAATGTGAAAAACATTCTTTGAATTAAAAAAAAATAAATAAACAAATTTTTAAAAAAATCCCTCGTTGTACACTTTCTACATCGAAAGATCTTTCCACTTCTGGATCTAATTTTAAATCTACTTGACTGCTTAAATTGGGCAAAAAATTTCGTCAAAAGATTTTTTTTTTCAATAAAAAAATTAAACATGAAGTTATGGTGTTTTCCTCGAAGCCTTGCAATCATAAAAACTGTTTGATTCAAATATGATGATGACCTCAAAAGTTATTAGGCAAGGAAGTTGAACCTTATCTTCAAATTTTCTACTTTTCAGTTTATGTTGAAACAATTAATATATTGTTGACATTTTTTTCTTTGCTGCATTTATAATTTATTAAAACTATTAATCCTTCTATCGTGCTTTTTAAGAACTTGTATTATACAAAAAGTTGACTCAAACGTACAGTAGTCGTATTGTTAAAATTAAAAAAAAAATGCCTTCTAATTTCTGTGCAAGGTAACTACTCGCATTATCCCTCCTATAAAAATGCTTGGAAGGACACACCATTTTCGGGGTAGATGTCCTGGTTGACAAAATTTTGTTGGGCCAGAAATGCTTTTAGTTTGAACTGCTTATACCACCTTCAATGCAAAAAGTAGAAATGAATTTTACTTAATTTTCTTTGAGGTTGATTTGAACTAATAAACATTAAATTTGTATTATTTTCACAATAATAAACCAAATATTTGTTCCCCCCCCCTCCCCGGATATACAGCATTGATTGTAACTGCTTTGTCAATACTTCTAACGATGAATTAATATCATTTTTTTAATATAATGAAAAATAATTTATTTTTGCTTTTATATTTTCAAATGAGTATTTATTGTTTATCTCCTCTGAACTCTTGGCTTTACTTAACTAAACTTAGTGGGGCAACAGCCTAGTGGATGACGAGACCTACTGTGCCCATTTTAGTTTTTATGACCGGGGCTCTGGGGCACAAAGCAGGTGTTCCGGTGGGGTGGTCAGCCGAACGCAGAACCTCCAGAGTTTAGTTCCAAAGCTAATTTGTGCTCATTTTATCAACCTGCTGGGATGAAAGGCTGAGTCGACTGTGCCCAACCCAGGAATTGAACCTGGATCTGAAGCATGGAAGTGCTACCACTAAGTTACTGGGCTTTATTGGCTTTACTGGTCATGCATAAGCAAAGGCACTGGAACTTGCTTTGACTTGGTGTGGCAAAATAAATTTGTAGTAATTGTTACCTATTATTTTAAAATACTGACAGTAAAGGTATCTCCTTTACCTTTTTATTTTGATATCACCATGTACAAACTGTCTTTGCTTTCCTAAACATAGAATCTGAAACCATGAAAACATAAAATTTATCTCACATGTTATATAAAACAGTTTATTGTGCTGTCTGTATTTTAGTCACAAATTTTTGACCTTGTTACATGAACTAACAGTGCAAGGAAGCACATTATATGGAAGTCTTGTGTGCGTGTGTGTGTGCATGTGTTTTTTTTTTTTTTTTTTTTTTCTTTCAAGATATTTAAAAATTAGTTTTTCTCCCCTTTCAAAGCCTTTGTATAATTTGTTTGTATTTTCCACAATTTTCCAGAAACTTATCAGAATGAATATGCCTCTTTCTCAAGATCTAAAAGTTAACTTTACTACAACCTTATTTGCCTTGATAAGGGAGAATCTCAGTATTAAAATAAGACCAAGTAAGATACTTTTTATCTTGTTTTATGTGTATATAATTAAGCTTTAATAATGTATTTTTATGAAAATGCGTACCCTTTTTTAAAAGAAAATCAATTTTAATTTTATAAATGTATGGTTTTTTTTGTTTTTTTTTTTTTGCTTTGAAATACACACTACATTTTTTCAAAAGCCTTATAATTTAAATTTAGCATTATAGTTTTTACTTTAAGGTCTAGAATTATTGTTTTATTTATTATTTTTGTTTTGTAAGAATACAATATAAAAATATATATTTTATGTTTATAGTAGTGGATTTGCAGTTTCAATAATTCATAACATGTCTTTTTGGGTTTTATTTGATGATGCTTTATGCTTGATTTATATTTGCACATATTTCTTTCAATCTGCACCATATTGTGTAAAAATTATATTTTATTATAAATGCTTTTTTTTAAATTTTACATTGGTGGATTAATGAAATTGTTTTATCCCCAAAAGTTGATGAAATGGATCAAGCTGACAGAGAACTGAAAGAAACGATACGAAAATTATGGCCTTTGCAAGCAAAGAAAGCTATTGATAAACTGCTTCCCCCTGAAGACGGTAATGTTGTGGTACAATTCAAATATTGAATATGACGTGTTGGAAATTTGGGCTGCACATATTTTATAAATCTATTGATTTCCAGCATAATTTAAAATAGAAATAATTAAAAATAATTTAAAGCATGTTTACAAAGGAAATGCAATGATCTGGCTCAAATTGTTAAATAAGGGAAGACCAATCGCTTTCAAGCTTATTCAACAAGCTTTTGCTTGTTAAGAAGATGAAAATTTTCTTCCACAGGAATTTTTTCCTATCAACCTGCATTGAGCCAGCTTTTAGATCAGTGCAAATAGCCTATAGAGTGATAAAAGCTAAAGTGTTTCAAACTTGATATAGTTCAGAATCTTGTGTTCCATACTTATTAATTAAAAATCTCTGAATATTTGTTATAATTTTCTATCAGAATTTGAATGAATTATGTTTAATTACTAGTTAACTTGAGTACTCTGAAAAACTCAAATATTTATTCTCTAGAATACGAAGTATTATCAAGAAATGGTAAAAAAATAGAGTTTGTATGAATAAGTCAAATGAATTCTAATGGTATCAAAATCTAGAGAAAACCACCATTTCATGTAAAAAAATTTAAGAATTTGACAAAAACATGGCCTTTTGCTTTTTCTTTACCTGGAAAGCTACAAGATCCAATTGATAATTATTGTTATGAAACAGCCACAGCCTTCAAAAAAAAAAAAGTAGTGATAAAATTACCTTCCATGTACTGTCTATATGCTCTCATGAGTGTCCACATGGAGACAGTTTCCTATTGAAATTTTTAGGGGAGGGGATGGGGTAGAAAGTTGAGGATGAGAGAAATTCAGAGTTAAGGATGCTGGAGTGTATGGGCATCCCTGTATTATTACTCTAAATAAATTGTGAAGGGTGATTTTAGAAAGGTATTTTCAAAACAGTTTCATTCAAAAATTTGTAAGTTAGTATTCAATTAAAGACACTCAAGTGAGGTATTATTTCTTCCCAGTGTATTTAGAATTTGTTCCACCCAAAGTTTTAAAGAATTTTCACAATTTTACACTGCTTCATTAAAAAAATAAGGCAATTAAAAAAATTAATTTAATTTTCTCTTTTAAATATTTAAAAAATGCATCAATGTTCAAATAATTTCATATTTTCAAGTAATATGTATAGCTACAAAATAAATATTAAAGCATGAGTATGTTGTAAAAATAATACTACAGTTTTTTTAAGCAACTTTTTAAAAAAAATATTAAATCATTCTTTCCCAAACTGAAGTTTTATGTTCTCCCAATTTTACTTTTACAAATTTCATTTTATTGCTTAATTACTTTCCATAGATTTACAAGGAATTAAAATAACAGTTGGGAAAATTTATTGTGCATTGCTGATACTGGATAATTGGAGAACATCACGTTTTGGAAAACTGAATACTGGACAAAGGCCAACAGTAAGTAGATTAAAAGTGTTTTTACTTAAATATTTCACAGTGTATTGTTATCATTTTCTAGATAAAGTGTACCTTTATTGTTTCTTTTTGAATGATATAAAGAAAGAAAGAAACAAAAAATAAGTATAGGAAGTTAAAACATACAGATTAAAAATGCATTAAGTTGATTTTTTTTTTTTTTTTTGGATTTTAGATATAGTGTACATGCTAAAAGAATATCAGAATTAGGGATAATGTTTTTCTTTTGTGTACCATTGTGTATAAATATTTTTAAATAAAAACTGCTTCTTCACTTTCACTGATGATATTGTTATTGTGAAAAAGCAAATTTTGTATGTTATAATAAATATGTAAAATATTCATATTTGCTAAACATATTAAGTAAAAACTTTATTTTTTACATGTATGCTGTAATGTTAACTGAAATAATCAATACTATGTGTGCAACATACTGGATTAGTCATAAAGTCAAAAACATGTTTCAAAATAATATTTTCCTACATAGACTTATAATCTAATTTGATTTTCAAAAGCTTTTATTCAATGTATTATGGCATAATACACATCATATTATGGCTCCGGAGAAACTGAATTGTCAATCATACTGTTTTTATATGTGTCATAAAACTCCTTTTGCCTGTCTTTAAGTGAAAAAAAGTAATATTTTTGATTTTGTTATAACTTACTTTGGTAAGTCAGTAAGTAGGTTGCAAAAGGTTTTTTTTTTTTTTTTTTTTTTTTTTTTTTTTTTTTAAAGGGAAGGCAAGATACATTCCTGGAAAACATGTTTATTTATCCCATAAACATCACTTTATACTCATAAACTGAACTGTCCCATCTCTTTATGGGTTTTTCAATAACTGCCATAAAAGTTTTTGACAACTAAAAAAATATTTGGCCTAGGGCCCCTCAATATCTTAATCGGGCCCTGATCAGAGCAACAGTAAGAAATCTTACTGTTATTTCTGGGATTAGATATCTTACTGTTGCCCTGAGGAGAGGATATGCATCAGTCGCAAAACACCTAGATGCAGTTTCAGCAAACTGGACAGGTGATATTTACTTGGAACTAAGTCTTGAGTTTAACTTTCTGCACTGTTTCTTCTGACACACTCTTGATGGGATGAACACTTCAATCTTCATCAGTAACTTCTAAACCACCTTTAGAAAAATTCCAACTAAAATCGGCTGTTTAGAATTTTATTGCAATTTCCTCCGACATTCAACTTTAGAAATTTAGATCTTATTTAGAAACTAGAGATTCCCAGGAGAAGCACAACATGAGCAGCAGAGATGACCCTTTGTTTTCTCTTGGCTGGCCATACATTGACATTTGTTGAAAAAGCCAGGGCGACGAGAGACCATCTCAGCCTTCTCTGAAACTAATGGTGGAGCTTGGAATCAGAGTATTATAATTTTTATAGGGGGTGAAGGGCCCTCTAGGGCCTTGGCTCTCGGTGGTCCTGGAGAAAGCTAGTAATATAATCAGGCTCTCCATTTGATCCTATCTCTCAATGTCTTTCTCCACTCTGGCAACCTTTTCTCTCTCATGTTTCTTGTTGTTAAAACATGTTATGACAATTTCTTCTGCCAGAATACTTTTGCACACAAGGCCCATCACTTCTACAATACTTTGCAGTTTTTACAAATACAAATGTGACGACCAGCAACAGGCTCTGGGCCCAGCTAGGCTGGTCCTAATCATTTTATAAGTCCTTAATGAAGATTGATGGCCTTTTTAAAACTATTCACCCCTTTTCCGGTAAGCCGTTTCAAATGCTCACAACCCTATTAAAGAAGTAATTTTTCCTAATTTCCAGGTTAGCTTGAGATTTGAATAACTTAAAACAATGACCCTTCATCCTGCTTTTTGTGCAAAAATTTAACCCGTTAACATCTTTCATTTTGATAAATGTAAACAACTGAATCATGTCCCCTCTGACTCGCCTTTGCTCCTGGCTATACATATTAAGCCTATTAAGTCTTATAATAGTCTAAATCTAAAAGTCCCCTTACTAGTAACCCTTCTTTGAACTCTTTCCAAAACAGAAATATCTTTCCTGAGATAAGGAGACTAGTATAACTTCTTCAAGCAGTCACCATTTTCAAATGCAGCTGCTCATCTTGTATAACATTGTCTCATGAATTAAAAATAAGCATCTTGTAATTGAATGATGCTGATACCTACTAGAATAAAATTTGGGATTTATATAACATGATGCCTATATACACATACATATCTTGTACATGAGGTACTTTATACATGATACCTATTATATTTGGGAGCTATTTACTGACTTGCCTTTGTACATTGTGTCTTGATGCCATCTAAATTAATGGTGTTAGGATTGGTTTCTTGTAAAAATCTAATAATACGAATTATTTCCTATTTTGTTCAGTAGTACTGTTATTATAGAAACTGTGACTTTCCAAATTTTTTGTGTTGTGAAGTATAATTGTTATTGAATTGAATTTTAATCATGAGGCAGTAAAAAATTTAAAAACTTGAGTCAAAGTCTTATGAAAAAAGAACTTATATGTATTCTTTATAAATGGTCTTTAATGCTTCAAATGTCATTGAATATAAAGTAGTACAAGGCAGGTATTCCCAATAAATGATTCATATTCTAATTTAAGTACACATATTTTGATAAAGCCATACAGTTAACACTGTATTTATAAAATTCTTTTTTCAATTTTGTTTTAGTTCTGAGGAACAAATATCTACTTGCAGTTTATTTTTTAAAATACTCACAATTTTCTTTATAGTGTTTTTCTTTAAATAATTAATGAAATGAATAGGTGATAAACACTTTTTCCTACATAAAAATGAGAAGAGTATCTACTAATGGAAACTGTTTGGTTACATAGACTGTTGCAGAAGTTTTGAAAGATTTTTTATTTATTTCAGGAAAAGACTCCTACGCCTCCACCTGATTCTCCGGTAGTGTAGCCATTCTCTGTCCTTTTTTTTCTTTACATCTTAATCTTCACTATATTTTTTTCTCATTTCACTTTATCTTTTCTCTTTTATGTATCACTTTTTAATCTTCACTGAGTATGGTTTTTGTAATTTTGTTTTAGTTTTTATTCGTATAGTAGTTATAAATCCCTGTGCATGTAAAATTTATTTCTTAATTCTAGCTATTGTTTTATCCCCTTTAAAATTCTATTAATCACTTAGGTATTAATATCACTTATTTTAGAGTAGCTTTGCATCATAGGATGTAGTGAACCAATATTGGTCAATAATGAAGGTGCAGTTTGCACTTAATTCATCAGTTTTGCATTTTATACATCAGCATGTTTTTCTCAAAGTTTGCTGCATCTTTTACTTCATCTCATGCTGAATGCATCATCGCTTATGTGACTAAGAAAAGGTTTTAACAAGAGAAATTGCAATTTTCAACAGTCATAAAATTTTTTACTCCCTTCAGATGTCATATATTTAATATTATAGATTAACATAGTTAGATATTGTATTACCTCAATTTTTTTTTACTATAAAACCGTAGTAGACGAGAGAACATTTGATAATTTGTTATACGAACCATTAAAAGGCATAGTCAGAAATAATTATCATTCTTTTTTTCTTTCTTTCTTTTTCTTTTTTTTTTTTTTTTTTTTTTTTTTTTTTTCAGCCCTGCACATTTTTTGCAAGTTAATTGAATTCATCGTTTATTGTATGATGTGAAATATCCTGTATATTTACAGACTTCACGATAAATGTTTTGAAGAAGATGAACGCCTAATACTTTAAGTTAAAATTTTAATTTCATATCATGTTGAATATTATTGCCATATTTTCATCATTGGTTAAATGGTTATGGCATCTTGTAAAGTGTGTTCCGAGCCCCCTCCCCTCCTCATGTTGTTTAAACCTATATTTCACACCTAGTTTTAAAAATATTGGGCCCCCTTCAGGCTCGGGCCCGGGCCAACAGGTGTCCCCCCCCCCTCTGTGCATGCCCCTGAGTTGGGGAGGTTGAATCCCGAAGACCCTCTGGTTAAAGCCTTGTTTGATCAATTCTCTAAATTGTAATCTGCCAAAGTTTGTTTTTTCACATTTTTTTCCCAAGCCATAGTTTATGATTTTATAATATTCATGAAAACAAGTAACATTAAATGTTTAATCAAAAGCCAATGATACTATAACAAAGTATAATTTTTTGCATCTTAATCTGTTCGGTGCGAATTTCATTTTGGTTTAGTATCTGCTTCATGGGTTTTTTTTTTTTTTTTTTTTCACTTTTTAATTTTTTTGAATATTCAGATTAACTGACATAAATACCTTTATTATGTTTTATTTTCAAAACATTTAAGTATTTTATCACAAAGAAAATTCTTGCAATAACATTTTTAAAGAAATAATACTCAAATTTTGGTGTTGGTGAATATTTATAATTTCATAACAAACAGCTAAAACAGCAGTCAGCAACTGGCAGACTAGATCCAAACCACGGAAGGTCAAAAACTGGACCACCAAAAGTGTTTTGACTATAAAAATTGCATATATAAATTGTTTTAAAATATTTTTATGGGAGCAACTATGTCTTAGGCTCCATTTTTATCACTTTTTCTAGCATTTTGAAAGTAATTGCGTGACAAATTTAAGTTTTCGATGCTCAGTGCATAAAATGGAGGTCCAGATTTTTTTTCTGGGCCTCAATGAAAAGTTGAAAAGTATCCGGACCCAAACCAAAATTACTTGTCCAACCCTTGGGCTAAAAGTTGTCCTGCATGTTTTAAAAACATGCCAAAACATCCTGTTTTGTTGCATATTTTTTTGTGTCTTACAAAACTGTATGGTTTCATTTTATACTAAAAATCCTACTTATTTTCCTGCAGATTCCCCCAACAATTTTTTTCCTTTAAAGTGAGCTTTTAGCACATTGTTTTACTTTGAAGAAATTTGAAATGCGTCAAAATATTGCAATAATAATGTGAGGGTATTATAAATGATGAGGTCAGATGTTCCCAATGTAAGCACATTCAAATCTTATCAAAAGATTCTATACTTATTTTGAGGTTTTTGTAGCGGACAGGAAACCACGTCACTAACAGGTTTCACTTTTGAGGTGTCAAATGCCTAAAATCAAACATTTTTTGTTGCGATAATCAGCTACTCCTTATTTTCTGCAGTATTTTTATTCAAGACTTTTGGATTATGTGTTGTGTATCCTGTTTCATTGTCTAATAAGTGGTGTACTTTGCATGGTTTTCTAAGCATGTTTCTAAACTCATTTGCAAGTTCCATATTTTTATAACTTTGCAATTGAAGTCACATATTAGATAAATTAGTGAAGTCACTATTTTCTCTTATGCACCTTCTGTAGTAATATTTGTATTTATATAAGCTTCTAATGTTTAAAATAAATGTTTTTGAATACAAATCAATATGTATCTTTACTAGTGAACTTTATTTTCTGCAAAAATTAAATGTACAGAAATTTGAAACAGTTTTATATCGTGAAACATGAATATTTAATAAATTTTTTGTAGAAGTCTAAAATAGCAATTCCCATTTTTTTAAATTTATATTTGTGCATAGAATATTTTTAGTCTTCTAACAAAAGTTGTTTACCTTCTTATTTTCCCTGCAGTTTTCTCAATTGATATTTTGCTGTGTTTTTGCCAATTAATAATGTTTTCACCATTCATAACAATTGCGTTATTGCATATTTTACTCTTATCATTATTTCAATGCTTCAAAAATATGCTGGTGTTCTTACTAGGTTAAACTTGTGTATGATTTATATTTAATACGCATTCCAATCTTTGCTCCATTTTATTCATTCTCATTTTTTTCTTTGACCCTCATATTTTTAATTATTATGGAAATAATGTACAACAAAAAGTCTTTTAAAGACTACAGTCAGTCTTCATTTTGAGAATTTCATGTTGGAATGTAAACTACAGAGATACATTATGATGGAATATTAAATATGATGACACAATACATAAATATAATGTATGAATAATAATAAAACTGTTTGAAACATGAATGTGTATATGTTTCAAATATATTATGCTGATTCTGTAATCTTCATTCTATTTTTCTATTTTGTTCTTACTCGGATATTTTGCATTATTAGTCATTGAATGCCTCAAAACATTTGATATGACCTGATTTGCTTCAAAATTATTATTGTCATTTCATCATACTTATTTATTTGTTGTCAAACCTCAAAATTTGATTTGTATGAACATCTATATGCAGACAGACTTCAAAAAAGGCGGAATAGATAGATTTTGTGAATTGAGGATCTCTTGTATAATTCTGCTACACATGTTCAACTTTGATAGCTGCAACATTTTTCTGTTAGCTAGTTTTGTGTGAAATATTTCAGTTTTAAGAATACACAAAGTGATATTTTTTAGTTCATTCAACATAGAAAGCTACATCAATCAAGAAGCAGGTTTATAGAATATTGTTTTTTTATCAGTCAGTTCAAGTTTTTGAGGTAGCAAATTATTTTTTTCCCAAAGCAGCATTGTTAAATTAGGTTTCAGAAAAATGTATTTGCATCAAACAAACTTATTTGAAACTTGTCGGTAATTATTGTTAGACTTTTAATTGTCGTATATAACTGTCTAATTTTAGTTCCACAGAAGCATCATATTTAAAAGCTGAATAGGCTGCTTATGAAAACTTTTTAAGACAAGGCTTTTCATCCAGTTTATGTATTTTCTTCTTTTTCTTTATTACTGAAGAATTTACTTTAGACTGGCTTCTTTGCTTTTATTTCATTACTTAGAATAATTTCAGAAAGTGGGTCCCAGCTATTTAAATGCTTAACCATTGCACATGTAACATTATAAGGCAATCTTGATATAACTGTTAATCTGTTTGATTTTGTTATGACATTTAGTTTAAAATTTTATTTCGTGAATCTCATATTTGCTGTGAAATTAAAGTGCATGGGACATTAGTGCATGAAATGTTGACTCAATCATTCTATCCTAAAAATGTGGAAAGTAAAAATGCCTTGTTTCATAACAATGTTACGTATGTTCAGAGGCCGTCATTACTTTGTCGCCTAATGGGAGCCGTGCGTAATTCAAATTCTCGGAACAGCCACATCAGCTATAATGTGGATGAATATTATGATGATGATAAGAGTCAGTTTTCACGTTCACCAAGAGGATCGATTCTACAGTCAAATTACAGGTACTATTCTCTTCTCTGTACTGAATTATAGAAAAGTGAATCAAAATAAGATTTTGATTTTATTAAAAACTTACAAACCTACAAAGCATTTTTTTAATTTTGAAAAAAGTTCTTAAAACAGTATTCGTAAAACACAGTTACAAAGTGAAAATATGAAAAGAAATTATATAATTTCCAATACTTCTAATCTTGGTAAAACAACATTTTATAACTAAACATAGTGATAACCTGTTATTCAGATCGCTCTTTCATTGAATCTTTTTTTTTTATTGAACTGTATGGAACTGAATGATCCTTTTGTATGACAATTACAATTGTTAAATGGATCAAACCACCTGATTAATGGCTCATATTTTCAAGGTTTTTCTAAATGGAACTTGCATTTTTTGCTACTTTTGCTCTAAAGCTGCAAGTGCTTAGATAGCTTTTTACATGCAGATTTGAAAAACAAACTACTGGAAGCATACAGCGAAGGCTCTCTATCCCATGCAAGATTATTTTGGACATAATTTAAGCTTTTCAAACCAACTATTATAAAAATGGTCAATAGCCGAAATAAGCCGAAAGTTTTTTTTTTTTCGAAATCAATTTTTGGATAGCGCGCAAAAGTTGTGTAGTGAGCTAGTTAGCACTCACAAAAAATTTCTTGGATATTAAAAAATATCTAGCCGGCGCTATTTGACATTGAAAAACCGTAAAAAAAGAGAAAAATAAATTTTTGTCGAAATTTTTTTAAAAAAACTAAATTCCAAATATTTTGCTGGAATGCACCGAAAATGTTATATAATAAGCCAGTTCGAGCCCATAAAATGTTTCATTGATTTTAATGAGCATTTAACCGCTCCTTTCCAACATCAAAAATTGGAGAAAAATGAAAAAAATATTGAATTTCTTTAAAAACCAATGTGAAAATTATTTTTCAAAATTAAATCATAGACTTATTAATTAAATAGCACTATTAATCATAGTAATTATTATCACGCAAATGTATCATACATTTTCTGGAATTACATATATAGATAAAATTTAAAAAAGAAATCTTCAAATTTGATTTATAATACCTCATGTATAATGAATATTATTTTTTGGAATAATATTGTCCCTTGTTATCAAATGATGGAAGTTCTTTCCTAGCATGAAGTTTTGCACGAATGTATCCATCTCGTGCAGTTTCACCACGAACTTTTATTGCAGCTTCGGTTATTAGTTTCACACAACGTTTCACAGCTTGCGTGTGACAGGGAAATTTCTCGAAAGTAAACTCTGTAGAATGTTCCTTGCACATTTCTTTCCATTGTTGGTCTTTTAGATGCATTGTAAGAGTTGATTGGGCAAACTGTGTTGTAACAGAACCAACTAAATCAACATAATTAACGGCTTCAAAATTAAGTTTAGGACGCTCAAAAAATCGTACACCATCCGAGCTCTTCTTCTTCATATTTCTAGAGTTCAGAATGTGCCTAACAGCTAATTCCCGAATGTATTTTCTTGAGTCAAACAACATTGTCAACAGTAGCTGTTCAGGATGAGCGAAATATGCATTACTTGAGAGAACTTTGAAAATTATCTCCTTAACGTTGTCTGAAAACTGCCTTCCAAGAGAAATCATTTTCCAAAAATGTTTGGCGCCGTACTGGCAGTTCGGTTTTATTTTTATTTCAAACCACATTGGAGCATAAACTAACATTACATACTTTACAAGTATTGTAAGATTTTCTGATGGAGTTGGAGTGCCTATATACAAGCGTAACAAATGGTTTGCAGTTGTCAGCCATCGCGCACGACTGACTGAGTTTCCCTGGGCTACTGTCAGCCACGCTTGAAGGACAACTGACCATCTTTTACGGCAAGACAGATTCTATTCAAATATTGTTGTTCAATACTTAAATTTTTTATATCTCCCATGTCCAAAACCAGAAGATTGCAGTCAATTTTATCAAATTTGACCACCGGATTTTTTTACAATCTCTAAGAAGTTGTTTGATAGCTCCAGAATATGAATGTGGCCACTTTGTTCAACCGTCAAATTCCAGTATAAGATGCCTCAGTGGCATCTCATTGTGGACATTGGATGCAAGAGAGGACCCCTTTAATTGCTTAACTCCCAGCTGTGGAAGTGTAGAATTACAGCATTTCTTAAAGAAGAATACTTGCGTTCAATTCATTAATCAGTTTAAAGGACTTCAGAGGATTCATATTTTTTTAATACTCAAGGGCTCTATTTGTCAAATATATATAAAATAGCTATAAAATAATCTTAGGAATAATAGAAGTAGTTGAGCGCCGTTTATTATCCCGAAGAAACTACTGGAACCAAAGATTAAAAAATTAGCATCTTATGTAACTATTTTTTATTTGAGTGTGTGCATTTTTTAAAATTGGCGTACAAATGTCGCATAAAATTGATTGAATTTTCACTGTTTTTTCTAGGTAACGTATTGCATAAAATTTCAGTACTTACTTATTTCAAAACTACTTTTAATTTTTTTTTTTTTTTTTTTTTCATTTTTCCAATGTTTCAGTCTTAAAGGAGCGTAGCTAAATATTCTACGAATTGTATAAAAATCTTTGAGGATTTCAACTAATGCACTGACAGATACTTCTAATGTTTGTTGAAACTAGCTTCAAACTTTTATTTTTGCCCCCCCCCCCCTTTTTTTTTTTTTTTTTTTTGAAAAAAGTGCATTTTTGTCCTTTTTTCAGTTTTTCAAAGTCAAATAGCGCCGGCTAAATATTAAACAAATTTAGCGAAATTTTTTATGGGTAATAACGGGTCCATATAGCAACTTTTCCGCACTATCCAAAAACAGATTTCCAAAAAAAGTTTTTTCGGCCCACCTAATGGTCAAGCAATAGATTTAAATTTTTCCCTAGTGACATAGCACAAACAATATGTCATTATAGGGCCAGTGGCGCCGACTCCATGGGGCTTGAGGGGGCCCGAGCCCCCTCAAAAATATTTTTGAGGGGGCAGAGCCCCCCCAATAAATCAAGAAAATTATAAGTTGCATTATGCTTTCTAAACTCATAAAGTTATCTTTTATTTTCCTTGTTTTGAAGATAGTTTACCTTGTAAAATATATTCAGTAATGAGTTAAAACAAATAATTATTACGGTTGTGTAAGCAGGTGCGAATGATGATAGTGTTACAGTGCTGCGAGTACTGTAAAAATTTGTCCCAGTGCGCGAACTTACGGGTCAAGTCTGTTGCCGGTGGGCAGCGCTGCGGCGCGCTCACCTAAGTGTTGCTGATCTGGAAAAATATATATGAGAGTTTGATTTGCATATAAAATGGGAGACGTGATAGTTTTGAATACTTTTGGGAATCGTGTTTAAAAGAAAACCTTCACAAAATGATGATCCTTCCCTTAATCGGAATCGACGTGTACCAAAGAAGTATGAAAACAATGAAGGCAGCTTACCGCACACTCAAAATCCCAAAGGAAAACATTTGACTCGCGCTACTTATGCGAAATAGCTATAACACGATTTTTTCTCCATTATTCAGACCTAACGCGAATTCCTCACCGCAACACGAAAATTCTCGGAAGGGAATCATGGTGTGTTCGTATCAGCTTTGTTATTGGCTACTAAAAATTTTTTTTCCATGAATGGATCTTTATCCTTTTAGCATCGCTGAGAGTAGAAGTTCCCTTTTCATTTTAAATGCAAAAGTTAATGAAATACAATGACACCTAAGAGCGCTATTTCCTCTAAAGTTTGTGAAGATAAAAAGAGAAAGTTTCATGACAATTAAAGAAAAGCTAGAGCTTCTTGAAAAGCTGATGGTCAACTAAAAAATGCGTTGAAGGTAGCACGAGAATTAGGTATGAGTGATTCTTTCGTACATACAATTACAAGTCAAGAAAAGGAAATCCGTAAAAATTCACCGAGTAGTGTCTTGCAAAAATTTATGAAAATGGAAACTGCTCATGTATTGTGCACGAATATCATTAATTGATCGACTGTACAGTACAACTAAAGATGCATTTGCTTTTCTTACTATATACTGTGTCTACCGTATACCGGTTTTTCTTTCTTTCCCATTAATCATTGATTTTGTACATCGTAGCAGTATTTTATGTTGAATAAAACGTTTTTTTTTTAAATACAAGTAAACATTCAGTTCTTTATGTCAGAGACAGTAATGTACAGTTAGTTAAGAGATGGTTTTTAACACTTTGAGGGGGTGTTTACAAGTGCCTAAAATAATTGGGTACGTTTATAAAAAAATTTACACATACCCTTTTCCACAACGCGAAAATTCGACCTACGCGAGAGGTCTTGGAATGCATCCCTCGCGTAAGACGGGAGTTGACTGTACTACAAGGCAATATACATTGAGGTTTGTAAAATGGTGCAATTTTGCATTATTGGGCGATTTACATCAACTGGACGCACACAGGTCATTGCAGTTGAACAAGAGTGCTTGCTTTTATTAAACAGAGGTGAAAGAGAAGAGAACATTTTGAAAAATCAACTGAGTTTTTCAAAAATAACCTAGACATTGAGAGACTGCGTTTACACTTGAATATGTTAGCCGATATCACTAATGTAAAAACAACTGGTCTTAAAAAGCATGCGTAAATTAAATTTCCTTTTTACAAAAATACTGTGTGTGTGTTTGCATTTATTTCTTCCGTTTTTCGAAGCCAAAAAATATGTGTCGGGCTTGTCGAGTTTTCAAGGTTCTAATGTTGATTATATGATTTTAAAAAAACTTTAAAACTCACTATTTTTCATCTCAAATTTAGAAAATTTTCTGCGGCATGCCCCCTTTCCCCCGATATTTTTTAAGTCGGCGTCTCTGGCAGTGCCCTTCAATGCAAGTCAAGCGCCCTACCTTTTCCATGCCTAGCTATGGCACTGCATGACTCCCCATAAAATAGAACAAAAAAATGTCTCTTACTAAGACAAGTGACATGATCTAGTTGAACCAGAAAAATTTGTATACCAATTTTTGGATTGTTTTACTTTGAAAACTCCATGCCACATACAAATACAAATACAAATACAAATGTGACGACCAGCAACAGGCACTGGGCCCAGCTAGGCTGGTCCTAGTCAATTAATTAGTCCCCAATGAAGATCAATGGCCCTCTTAAAGCTATCCACTCCCTTGCTCATTACCGCCTCTTCCGGTAAGCTATTCCAAGTGCCCACAACCCTGCTAAAGTAGTAGTTTTTCCTGATTTCCAAGTTAGCCTGAGATTTAAATAGCTTAAAACAATGACCCCTTGTCCTGCTTTCCCCGCAAAAATTTAATCCATTTACATCTTTCATTTTGATAAATTTAAATAACTGAATCATGTCCCCTCTGACTCTCCTTTGCTCCAGGCTATACATGTTAAGCCTATTAAGTCTGGTATCATAATCTAAATCTGAGAGTCCCCTTACTAATTTAGTTACCCTTCTTTGAACCCTTTCCAATACAAAAATATCTTTCTTCAGATAAGGCGACCAAAACTGAACAGCATACTCCAAATGAGGTCTTACTAAACTCCTATATAAAGGCAGAAGAACTTTCTTAGATTTGTTTGAAATAGATCTATTGATGAACCCAAGCATTTTGTTGGCTTTGTTACTAGCAATACTGCACTGTTGACTAAACTTGAAGTCCTGATTTATAAAGACACCCAGATCCATAACATTATCTGCCTGATTTATGACTGAACCCTGTAAACGATATCTCATACGCTTATTTCCATGACCTAAGTGTAGCACTTGACATTTCCCTACATTAACTGCCATACCCCATTTATCTGCCCACTTAGTAATATGATCTAAATCCTCTTGCAGCTGTTTTACTTGTTCTTCATTTTCGACAATCCCCATAACTTTTACATCGTCAGCAAAACAATTCATGCTTCCAGAAATATTTTCATTGATGTCATTCATAAATATAATAAACAAAAGAGGCCCTAAAACTGATCCCTGAGGAACCCCACTTAAAACATCACTCCAATTAGAATGATTTCCTCTCACAACTACTCTTTGCTTCCTACCAGTAAGCCAATTTCTAACCCAAAGTAAAGTTTTTCCTCCTATTCCAATGTCAGCTAACTTGCTGAGAAGAGCAACATGCGGTACCTTGTCAAAAGCTTTTTGAAATTCAATATAAACAACATCCACACATTTTTTGTTATCTAAAGCTGAGGTAACCTTGTCGTAGAAATGCAATAAATTAGTAGTACAGGATTTACCTTTCCTGAAACCATACTGCAAACTAGTCAACAGACTATTAGTCTCTAAGAACATCATGAAATCTTACAAATCACCGAAGTCAAACTTACAGGTCTATAATTCCCAGCAATACCTTTAGACCCCTTCTTGAAGAGTGGCGTTATGTTAGCCAGCTTCCAGTCCTCTGGCACCGTCCCCGAGTTATAAGAAGCATTGAAAATATTCAAAATAACATCCACTAATTCCTCTGCACATTCAACTAAAATTTTTGGATAAATATTATCTGGTCCCGGAGCTTTAGTTGCTTTAATCTTTTTCAAATGAAATAAAACCTCCTCCCTGGAAAATACAAAATCCTCAAGCTGTATAATAGCTTGTGTCTTGTTAGTGTCAACTGTTATACTGTATACTGTTTGTTTTTTAAATTATACACACCAGAAAATATGTAAATTGGCATTTTCAAGGCACAACAATCGACCTTTATTTGGGGGGGGAACCTCCATGGGATTACATAACCCCCTAAACCCCCGGTGATGACTGGGTCAGCCCCCCCAATGATTTTTGCTAGTCGGCGCCCCTGTATAGGGCCAATCCAGAAAATATCACAACCGTAACAGGAGAAAATTACTTTTAATAAGTAAAAAATTAAATGCCTTAAAAAAGTACTTTCATCTTGTACTTTTGTGTAAGTGCTAAGCATAAAAATTTAAAAAAGATTTTTTGACAAAATCAGTGGTGTACCACTTGTTAATAGTGTGCTTTGTGCCATAACTTTAACTTGGATTGCCTAGTTTTCAGCAAAAAAAAAAGAGATCTGAGTGGAAATCCAATAATTAATGTCATGCAAGTAATTTAATAATTAATAACATTTGAAAATAATTTTGAAAGTAGTAGAGAAAACAAGTATTGCAGCTGTTACATACTATTTATGATTTGAAAACTAATTATTTTTGTGGTTCCTTATTAGTAGAGCCCAGTACACACTAAAAAAATTTAAAACTATGAATGAAAATATGCACGAAACACTTAAAATATGCACTAAAAATTATTAAACATACTCTATTGTTTTTGCTTAAATAGTGAAAAGTTGTCCCATCTGAATGAAAAAAAAAACGATTAGCCTTTCTATTTTTGCATTTCAATAAATTACTTTTCAAAGTTTTCTCCAGTTAGAAATTGCTTTCTGTCTTTTCACAAAAGTATCCTTTCATCTTCTAGAGATCATTGGACAAAATTGAAACTTTCTTTTTTTTTTCTTTCTTTTTTTTTTTTTTTTTTTAACATTTCCACCTGTACTGAAATCTTTTCTATGATAAGAAATCAAACTTTTTGCAAGCACAGAAAGCTACTTGAATCATATTTGGTGAAATCGGAATAAAAGAATATCATAGTGATTTTGCAACTAAAAAATCTGTCATGAGACCCGTTAGACATTTTCTAAACAAGATCACACCCAACCTCCCTCTTCTTTTAGAAAACTTTATTCTTTGCTTATTAACGATTGAAAAGGGCAGTATCCATTCCCATGAAATAACTTTCCATTGGTTGTCGAATTATTCACTTTCCAAAATAACAAAATATGATTTTAGTTTATTTTAGGGAAATAATTCAAAAAACTTAAAAGATATCAGTAATGCACATTTAACTTTTAAAAGATGAAATTCTTACATATTTGTATACATTATCTTCAGAAGAAGTAATAGTATGCAATTGCATATGCATTCAAATATAATCTGGGCTCTACTTAGTAGATATTTAAATATGCCTGAGTGTCTTTTTGTTGTCTCACCTTAACTTTCACTACAACTTTTTCGGTACAGGTTTTTTTTAATTAAAACTATTTAGAAAATATCCTTTATTTTTAAAAAAATTTTATTATTAGAATAAAACTCAACTTAAAAATTGTAATTATTATTAGATGTAATTTTTTTTTTTAAATGAAAATCCTTAAACATTTTTATTTCAAACTCTTTTTGAAAACAAAGTTGCTGCTTTTCTTCATTTATCAGTGTAATTTCTCAATTACTAAGATTTTTTTTTTTTTTTGAAAATTGTAGCTATTGACTATATGAACAGATACAATTAAAGAGAAAAAAACTTATCTGAAAGTATTGTCAGGTGTAGGTTAGATAGGTGCAGAAAGCATTGTTAGGCCAAATTCAAAAATTCTCATCCTTTATGATATATCATCATGACCTTTATTCTTTTTTATTGATGAAATACTCAAATTATATGCTTTGTGCATTTTAAAATGTTTTTTGCATTAAAACTATTTTCCAAATGTCACTCTATGAAGAGTCAAACATATAATGTTATTTCATTTTTCAGCTTAGATAAAATGCATGAAGAAGACAGAACTTGGCAACGTTCTTTTAGTTTTTTACGTCGCGGGTAGCAGCAAATATCGAAAGAAACATTTTGGAAACACCCAACAGGTGTGGTGCATGAAACATGCAATGTTACTGTGTGCATTGTTCTGGATTCACAGCATTCCTTTGCATGGGTCCTTTACCTGTTACCATTTGTTGTGCACTACCTATTTATTGTACTGAAAGTATTGAACAAAATAAAGCCATTATACCCAGTGTTGCACTATACCTATGTTTTCTGCTTGCCCAAGTTTATGTGATTGCTTGACTCGTGTGTTGCTGTGTCTGTATCCCTACCATTGCATTTGTCCCAAAGTAGTAAATGGATTTTTTTTTTTTATTGCATTAAATATATTGGACCTGTGTTTTGAATCTAACATGTCAAACAGTTACTAATTTTTTTGGCCTTTTCCCCTTTATTTTCATCAATCAATAAGTCTTATCAAAATATTGTGAGTTTTATGTGTAAAAAATATTTATATGTTTTTTACAAAAAGGAATTTATGTTGATAATTTCAAAAGGTAACTGGAATGAAAATTACTGTAATTTAAAACTCAAATATGTCTAAAAACAAATAGTTGACTTTTAAGATTATTTTCCAAATTCATTTTTAAAAATTTCCAGTTATCTTTTTGTGTGTTCAAAAACATGTAGAGATATTCATAATATGGGTTTTGTATTTCCAATTAGCTGTTGCAAAGAGTCACAAATATATATATATATATATATATATATATATATATATATATATATATATATATATATATATATATATATATATATATATATATATATATATATTTCAAACTTTATAATTAAGTGTTAATGTGAACCTGTGATCTTTGATAAATATACATGGAGTAAGGTTAAAAAAATATCTATGCTCTTGCTATAAATTTTGAAAAGCTTTATGATTCAGGCATGTATTTCCAAATTTATCGTTCGTTGCTGTTCTCTCAATAGCCATCATGTTACATATAATTCAATATGACTAATAGTACAGTAAAATTAGGCCAAAAAATGGCCAAACCCAAACTTCCAAAAACTTCTGACCCTTCCAGCAAGAAGAGGTAAAAAGTCCCAGCACTTTGCGCGTCGGGTTTTGGGGGGAAAGGGGGGGGGATGAAATAATCTTCTATTTAAATAAAAATAATTTCTATTACTTAAAAAAAATTCTCAAACTTCGCAGAAACCACTCTATAATAGTAAAATAATAAACTCTCAGAGAAAAAATTCTAATTAGCAGGGGTGGACAGGCGGAGGCGGGGATTGGGGGGAGGCCATGGAGCAGCTTTGGGTCATTTGAATTTTTAAGGCAGTTTTTTCAAGGATTATTTCTTTCTTTTTTGAGGGCTTTTATTCTGGATGGGTACTCCGTCACACTTGAGGGGTGCGACATTGCTATTTTTTTTTGGGGGGGGAAGGGGGAGGACCCTGAATTTATATTCTAAAATCAACTATTGCAGTGAAGTTCACGAAAAAATTTCCCTGATTTAAACTTTTCCGAAGTACAAAATGTCACACAATGATATGGTAATATCAGACTAATAATTCTAAAAGATCTAAGCGAGCTCAGTAACCAAATTATTTGTGACTGGAGTTATTAAACTGTTTAGAGCGCTGGAAAACCAAATTCCTGTGCAGCATAAAAAAAGTCCAAATTGACCAAAGTTTCCCTACTTCTTCTTGATTAACTTACTTCAACTTTTCTACAATCTTTTGCCATCACCGTAAGGGGGGACAAACCGAAATTGCGAATAGTGAGATGGGCAATGCTGCAATTCTGCACCCTCTAAGTCGGTGGGGGTTCTCATTTGCAAACACCGAGCTACCTCTCTTTTACGCAGCTGGTTATGCGAATTATGCTAAATTTGCGAACATATACTTGCAACACTATCTGAAACTTTTGAGTACATTATGCGATAAAAAAATTTGATCACATTAAACATCAGCTAAAACATCAGCTATCCAGCTATCTAATGCAGTGACAAATTCAGGTGGTCTAGAACCTGTAGTGATTCAGCGATGGAACAAGTCTTGCTGAGAACAATGAGCAATACAACAATAGAATGCTAAATATTTACACCTTTTTGTCTCTCAATTTGGAAATTACAATCTGTTTCTAAAGCCCCCAGAAGTTTCTTCCCTCTCAAGTTGGTAGTAGTATTGCTCGCTGATGATAAAGTGAGTTGCAATGAGACCTTTAACGTTCGTGTAGTAACATCAAAGGATATTGATGGCAAACAATTTTGTGGCATTTCTTTGTAAAGGAGGTAAGCAGCTATGTCTTCAGCTTCTGTTATGAGAGTAGTTATTATCTGTAAAGATGTGTAAGCCCAAACCATCTTTTATACTTAATGGTATGAACAGTAAAGATGGAATAACAAATTGCTAAAAACTTCTGGTACGAGTTATGCGCTGATCCTCCATCAGTATTCGATGAATCTGGTTTCAGAAGGAAAGAAATACTGTATCGTTAAAGTGCTATTATCTGAAGCAAAAGGTTCATCTACCATCACAGAACGAACAGCTGGTGTCATATATGAGGCAGTGAGAAGCAAAGGGATGTAAGTGGACATTTTCAAGTTTTGAATAAAACACGTTTAAAGATAACATCCTAGGTAGGCTTTCATTGATTTTCTTTTCTAAATCATGCTGTATAGAAGCAACTACCACGTCTACTAGTACCATCTCCTGCCCCAAGATAGAGGAGAGGTTCACTAACCATTTGTACTGGTTATCTCCAAATTTTTAATTTTGCCACTGACATCCCTTTGCTTCTCACTGCATCATATGCAATAGATGGAAAATACCTGCTTGATCATATTTTTGGTTCTGTAAGCTTCAAGGAAATATGCCAGTAATGCAGTGTATAGGTCACTTGTAAGTATGAGAAAGCTAGTGTCATTTTTGATGGGTGCAAAGAAAGCACCACAGAAATATAATCTGCGTCTTATTACAACAGTCAAGCTCTAGAAGACTTTCTGCACCTCAAATCTTGTGCTTGCTCTGAGGGGTTCATTGGATATAGTGAGTGTTTGAAAAGTCTGAAAGTGGACTGAGGTGTGCAACTATATGCACAAACTGTGCTAGACATAGCTGCAACAATAACGATTTTGCTGAGAATCTAGATTCCAAAAAATATTTTGATAACGAAGACTTTTTGTTACAAGCTTAGGAGAAATCATTTGAAAGCAAAAAATAGTTCAGCGTAATTTTTCGGGCCATTGAATCAAATGTGCACCATCAGAGGGGGTGGGGGGGAAGGATAATATTTTAGTATATAATTTCGTTTTGGAGGTGAGCTACTGTTCTTATGGGGTGGACAGTCCTGATTTAATGCATTTTAGATTTGCATGAAATAATACTTCGACTTGAAATAAAAGTGGGGGGGGGGGGTGTTTATTTTATTTGGCGGAGGGGGGGGGTTGCTGTAGCTTTGAGAGGAGATGCACCATCGCTCTTGGAGGATGGACACACTTGATTTATAACTTTAACGTAGCATAAAATAATGTTTCTATATGAAATGTATGGAGGGGGGGGGTTCGGGGGTACTGCTTCGTTTTACGGGGATAGGGGGGCTTTGTAGCATTGACGGGTTATGTCATCCCTCTTTGGGATCAAACACCTTTAATTTCATGCTTTTAAATTTAGTATAACATAATATTCTCACTTTAAATTTACTCTAAAAATTCTGGAAAAATGCCCAAAAAAGCAATTTTTAGATGCTTCCCATTCCAAAACCCGACGCACAATGGGGTGGGACTTTTTACCTGTTCTTATTGGGAGGGTAATAAACAATTTGCACCAGGTTTAGCTTTTTTTTTTTTTTTTTTTTGGATGTTTGGGTCCGACCCCTATTTTTACTGTACTATAAGTGAAGAGAACAGCTGTCATTGCTTTCAAAATTAATGCCCAAAAAAAAGGACTTTCTGCATACTTCCAGAAGAACAAAATAACTTTTGAGCACTCTCTTTGAAACATAAATATGCATTTAAAAAAGAATTCTACTGCACTGTCTGAAGACTAAGAGAAATCATAAAAAGCAAGGAATTCTTAGTGGATATGTCTGAATTTGTTTTTAGTCCCTATAAAAAATCATAAATGTATAGCAAATTTAAAAGCAGGTAATCAAGTATTAATCATTCTTTTGTTGGTTTAACAATATCAGAAGTATAGAGAATGTGGAACATTAAATAAATATTGGTCAAAATGAGTGGCCTAATTTCTTGTTTACCTGTTTCTAAATTAATGCTATTTTTCTTATTTGCTGTTTACAGAATGCATTTCATTTAACACCAAAGTAATGCTTATTGAAATAATCGCATTTGAGAAACGATTTGATTATGATATTAATTTGAGGTTTGTGAATAAAACTGATAGTTAAATGTGTAAGTTTACTCACAAGGAAATTTTTATGCTAAAAAAATGCATGAAAATAGAACCAAGCTTACAGAACAAGAAAATGAAATGTGTTGCTAAATACTAAATATCATTGTGTTTTATTTTAAGAAGTTGGAGTCAAATGGTGTATTCTAATATTAAAAACTATCATAAATATAAACATTTCTTTGTTACACAATTTGCATTACATTTTATTTTTCAATACTTTTAGTTTCAACAGTGAATGTTATTTGTCTTATAAATATGTAATTTGCAATTTAGTTGTAATATTTCTACTTGTATTCTTCGTTGATAAAAGAATGTTACTGTAATCCATAATATTTTGTAATTAAATCCACTTTTGTGTGATTTTATTTCTTTAAATTGTTAATTCCAAAAATATTGCTAAAGTGCTTTCAGAATTCTCTTTAAAGCACCAATAGTTCGTTCATTCACTTTATAATTTTTTTTTAAATACTCTATTGTTTGCCTAAAAAAATGTTTTTTTAATTTATTTTTATTACAGAGATTGTTTCAATAAACAAACTTAGAAGTAGTTTATAAAAAATAGAATGTTATGAAATGGGCAGTGTTTTCATTCATTTTTCTTTGATTTTCAAGATTTCCTGAAATCAAATATTTTTATGTGCTTATGTGCCGGTAATTTTGATGTTATAAATCATTATATGTCTAAATGAACATTATTGTACTTGGTGCTTAATACAAGCTTATGTTCATGTTTCTTACAAATTTACATTATATGTGTACGAAATGTCAATCATCGAGAGTTACTGGTGCCCTCTCAATTTAGTTTTACTAAATCTGTTTTAAAATAATAACATGATCGACAATCATTCATAAAACTGGAAGTTTAAGAATTAAACTCTATTAGTTAAGAAAAGCTACAATTGAAGCAATCCTTTCAAATCTTTGATTTGTTTTGCTTTTCATTTTGTGTGAGTTAAGTGATGGTTGTTATAATCACTTTTATATATTTTTAATGCTTCCATATTGCCAAACTTCAGAATTAATACTAGATAATTTTTGGCTATTTTGTAATTTACTTGTTTGGAATAAAATTTCCCAGCACTCAAACACATGTATAGAATATTGAAAAATGCATAATACAAGCCCAAAGCTATAAAAATAAAACTGTAAGGTTGATTAAGATGCTCAGTTACTGATTTAAAAGCATTTTAAAACAAGTCAGTGTAAAAAAATATTATATTCATGCATATTAATGTTTGAAAAGTCAAATTCGTAAATTTTTCTTCATTTTGTTTCAGCGGTTTTTAAAAAATATCATAAAACTTGCATTTACCAGAGAACCAGCAGTTTTCAGCATACATCTCTTTTGGCAAAATAATTTACTCATAACTATTAAATTTGTATATAAAAAAAAACTTGCTATACAATTTACATGCATTGATTTTTATCTGTTTGCTTTTATACTAAATTTTTCTTTAAAAAATTTCCTCTCACAGTATTTATTCTGTGTTGCAATAAGTTTAAATGTGCAAAAACGTGTGTGTTTGTGTGTGTGTTTTCACTTTATTTCATGCTAACTTTCTAGTTTAAGGTGATTTAGTTTCAAAAAAGTCATGATGAAAAAGAAAAAAAAAAAAGCATTTAATAACATTTATTATCATCACTTGTTCCAGGTGCTTTGTTCTGAGTATTTGAGTTGTGCAAAATATGAGACTACATTGGGAAATCATTTAAATGATTGATAGAAATTGATGCACTATTAATCAAAATAAAAAGATTCAGAAACATATTTATTTTCAATATTTTTATCTTCTGTGTATAATCAATTATATAAGCTAAATAAAGTATTGTAGAGGATGTTGAATGATGAGAATGGTATGTGAATGTTAAGGATGTTGAATAGTGTCATAACATGACTTGATTATTATAATTTAAAGTTCAACTAAGTATGTTGAAAATAAGGCTTTATAGGATTTTAATTTATAAAAATTATCATTTTAAAACATTTCTTTTTTTAAAAAAAACATACTTCCTGCAACTGCCAAACAACTAACATTTATAATATATTTTGCTACTAAAACTAATGGTTTTCTGTTTTTTATTTATAGACTGGAATGGAGCTACTTGGTATAAGTAATTCTAGGCGACCATCTGCCATTAGTCTACGTTCACCAAATAGAACAAACGTAAGTGACAGATATTGAAACTTTCCTCATAAATAGGAAAAAACAGTTGCATTAAACAAAATTATAAAGAGGCGTTTTTCAGATATAGTCAAACCTTGATATATCAAACCTTCTTATCTCAAAACCCTTGATGTCTCGAACAAAAAATTTCCCCCTGCATTTTCTATAAAAACTTCTATGTGTTTTCCATAGTTATCTCGAAATTTATTTTTCAAAACCCTTGATATGTCGAAATTTTTGCTCAGAAGCAAGTTTCGATAGTCGTTTTTCTTTGGCAATTTTTGTAGTAAAACCAGTTTCAGGGACAATTGCTTGATGTTTTTCCTCTTTTCTTGGAAATTTTTTGAATAGGAGATTTAGGCAAGATAATAGGGGAGTGTTGGTATGAGGGGGTGCTGTGCTTTCAACAGAGTTTAGAATGTTTGCATTTCTCTCGAAAATGTTGTCCACTTTGAGGAAAGTCCATCAGTTTTCAAGCGAAAATGTAAAATGCGCTCATCATTCTGCTTTTTTAACTCCTAGAAAATGACTGCTGAAAACTTTTTGAATGTGGGGAGCTACTGGTTGAAGATAAAATTAGAATTTTTAAATTTTTAGGTGAAAAAACCAAGTTGAAATTATTGTTATTTCAAAATCTCATCCTGTGCTCTTTCGACAATTTTAAAATTTCAAATCTAGTAAAATATTGAAAACTACTTTATTGATCGTAAATCAAAGTGGTCCTATAGTACATATATAAATGCATATAGCGTAGGTGTGTGTAATTGTAAGAACTACTAATGTAATTTTTTTTTAACCTTGATAACTCAAAAACTCGATATCTCGAATTTTGCCCCCATTCCAAGAGATTCGAGATATCAAGGTTGTACTGTAATCTTGTTTTTAATATCCCTATTTGCAATGAAATGTCTTGGTATATTTATTTTGTTCACTTAAAATTTCAAATGTAATTTGTATGTCTTTAGTGAGAACTTCCAATGCTGCATAAGTTTTTCAGATGTAGGTTGCAAACCACCCAAAATGACATTTATAGTAAATAATTATTTCAGTCTTAGCTAGTATTCCCACACGGTGTTAAAATGCTTCAAAAATTTCTTAAACTGCAATTTTGCTTTGAAAATAATAATGTTTAATACAGTCAAGAACCTGTTCATTGCAAAATTGTTTGTTGGAATTAATGGCCATAACGAAACAGCTTTCACTCCATTTCACATTTTATTCTGTAGTTAAATTTTTATAAGAATTTTTATTTGGTCCCTTCAACTTTCTGATGAATGGGTGGGACTATATTTATACAATGGCTCCCAAAAGTGTTCTTACACTTATAGTTTTTAATGAGTTATGTCTCCATCCATTAATTAAAACTAGTTTAGAATGAGCATTTAAATAGTAAGATCTGTGCTCTATCATCTGTGCTCGACATGGCAGTGCCCTGCCAAATCGAGCAAAAGCAAACCAAGTTAAATTAGCTGAGTCAAACAAAAGAGTGCAAAACAAGGTGCCAAGCTGAGTCAAACAAAAGAGCAGCTGGAATCATCTTCTTCTCGAAACCAACCAGGGCACTTCAGACCCCCCTGAAACTTCATTGTAGGGAAAACTAAAGACCTGATTTTTTTTTTTTTTTTTTTTGTAACTTAGAGGACATACTATAACTAGCTATATTTGTGAATTTCATTCTATTTGTACCTATAGTTTATGAATTATTGCCAGTCGAAGTTCTTGAATTTGTCACTTACATATGGTAGATCATCAAAAAATCTAAGGTACTCACACAAGGCCGTCACACAAGCTTGAAATATTTATTTCTGCTAGTATTTAACATATAATAGAATGAAAAATTGAAGCATTTGGCAATTTCAATCATGTGATGTAGTTATAAAGCTGCTTTCCATCATTGCTACTTAGTTAAACAACAGATGGTGCTCTCTTTCTAACCGTTGGAGCTTGGCATTGTTACTGTCTGGCTTTCACGAGAAAAGATCCCAGCGTCAATTCTGGGCCCATCTACTGCCATAGAAATGGACTTTGTTCATTTTCTGCAAGTGTTAGCAGGAATTCTTTTTGACACCATTTTGCCACTTGTCTGCTCGCCTTTCTGCAGTCGTACGGGTTTTTCCAACATTAAGCTTCCCTTGGAAAAATGAGACGCTCCTAGTTGCTATAGCAGTAGACAGGCACAGACATTTTGGCCTTGGCTTTTCTTGTGATGGTCGGACAGTACATCTAATAACAAATACAAGATGCACAGAAAATGGCGAGACCCTAAAAATTGGACAACTGCACCTTCCCAATTTTCAAAATAGACTGTTTTGAAGTTACTATGAAGAAATAATAGCAATAATTGGTACTTATCCGCTTCACTGGCACAGGCAACAAATTCCGAAAAACTGATGCATCCGACGCCAAGCGGATTTTTTGCACTAGTAACATTTTAATTCGAATTTTCCTGAGTTGATATTTTTTATGCCTATCCATAATGCTGTTGGTAATGAAAGCTGCTAGACAAAATTTTTGCATGCAACTATATTTTTAAAAGATTAAAGTAAAACTTTATTTTTGATATCAGTAATCAAAGTGTACCAAAAATTTTACTTCACAAAAGTCTTCTAACATTTATAAAAAATCCTCATATTAGTTGTTATTTTTATTAAATTAACATTTAGTTGGATAATCCTTTAGCATCTGCTACAGTTTTCATTTTTTAAATTGAGTTCATATTAATTTGATATTTTTATGGTTCAGAATGGAGCTGATCACTTGAGGCCAAATGGGTTTGGCCTAGCTCGGCGTTCACGGTCTAGATCTCCTGGTCGAGGACGCTCTCCAACACCAACAAGGTTAAGAGCAAGGTCACCCACTCCCATTGGCAGGTCCCCCTCTCCTCGTAGGCATGACATAGGATTCTCGGACGCAGTTAGTGACGTAGTAGACCTGGTCAAAGTTGATACAACCCGAAGAGGAAGGACACGAGGTAAGGATTACTTAAAGACTTGTACTTACTTATTTTTTTAAGTCCAAAAATAATACTAATACAAATGTGACAACCAGTCAGGGCCCGATTAAGATATCAGGGGGGCTAGGCCAAATGCTTTTTTTCAAGACCTCTTGTAGTCAGGTCTTATAGTTTTAGCCGGTATTTTCCCTTAAATTAGATACCGGGAAATTAAAGGGTTAAAGGGGTGCTTTCTGCTTAATCAATCAGAGGCACTTGTTTGGTATATCATGGTAGAATCCTACTTGAAAGTCACTTTTGAGTGTTATAATCTCTTTGTAACTGACCAATTAGTTTTCCACATAACTAATTTTGTACTGTTTTGTCACATAGCTGTATTATTTAAAAATAATTTTACAATGATAATCACAATAAATAAGGGTAAAAAATATCCAGCTAATTTTATTTCATTTTTTTTTAAAATCATTATGCAGTGCGTCCCCCCCCCCCCACCCTATCCCCAGGTATACAAATATTACATCTGATATATTATTCATTTGAATTGTAAAATTTTCTGTTTAAAATTTAGGGGACTCCACCGAATTCTTGTTTTTTTTTACCGTAGGATCCAAATCTTTTTCATTAATGGATCCCTGAGACCCAGTTTACAGATAGTTGAGTGCAAACACTGCTAGAGTAAAAAACTGTACTACTGTTCCAGATTAGAATTTCATGCAGTTATGGAGGTATCTCAGATGAAGAAAAAAATGAAATGCATGTTTGGTCAACACAGACTAAAGAGGGAAAAAGTAATCAAAAATGAATTTTAGTTAATGGAACTTTTCAAATAAAAAACGGAGGATGAATAGAAAACCCTGCTTAAAAATCAACTTTGGTTAACTGAGAGTTTCTTCTAACTGTAATTCAATCTATCAAGGTCCTACTAACCCTTACACATTGAAAACATTTTTAAAAAATCGGGACAAGTTCCCTGTAAATCTATAACCCCATACAAATAATTTTTATTTAAAATCTGTGTGTTACTTCATTGGATTTCATCCGCTTTTTAGTTTGTACAAAGATAGTTACTTAAAATTTAAAGCTGTTTAATGTTTAAAATGTTTTTTTCAAAATAGTTAGTAATAAAACTAGACTGTGTAGTGCTTTTTTTTTCCGGGGGGGGGGGAGGCCGTATATTAAACATTCTACTTTGAATTGTTTGAAATTTAATTTGACTCTTTTCTGTTATATGTTATGTATTTTAGTACTTTTCTTTTCTGATAGTAAAATATTTTGTTGTTTTCTGCATAAACAAAAAACTTCAGAACGATTTGTAATACTAATGTATTGTAGGTATTTCATATTCTTCCTCTATTATAGCTAAGCTTCGGGGGGATGAGTACTTAGTCCATCCTCATGATTCGCCTACTAGAGGGAGATCCCCTGATCAGTGGCCGAACAAGTCAGCTTGGCAAGCTGGGTCTCCTCCGAGATGGAGCCGGAACAACAGCCCCGAATACCATTCTTCGTGCCTTGACAGAAGATCCCGCAGCCCAAGCCCGAAACACACGCCCACCCATAGTGACTACCACTATCGCATGGGCATCGCCCAACAGGAGCTTCGCTCACGCAGCCCAAGCCCATCCTCCGCCCACAGCCTTCCACTACAGAGGCGTCCTGGGGGTAGACGTCTACCCCCCACCCCCAACCAGCCATCCAGGCTGAGGTTCGACGTTCACTCCATGGAGAGGATTAATTTTCCATCTCAGATTCATTCCCCGCCCATGCCTCAACACCGTGGGGTGCTGAGCGTCATGAATTTCCCCCGCTTGAACCCTTCACCCTCTCACTTGCCAAAGCTTCAAATGCCACCTCTATGGCGGGATAGGACGTCAACATACTTGGGAACACAGTGTCCACCTTTAATAAGGACGGAACGGCAGAGTGGTAGCTTACCGGGAAGACCACCTGGCCTGAGGGAACGGGATCTGTATTTGTATCCCACTCTATCGTACCATAACCAGCATTTAGGACATGATGAACCTCTAAGCTTTGAAGTCGCTGCCAGCATAGCTAGAGGATCACGGCAACTTCCATCACCTCTTCCTAATGGTTATAAACCGGGCCAAAGAGAGAGAATGTTACACCGAGATTCACCCATGCTTGGATTACGGACAGGTCACGTGGGACTAAGGCGAAGCGACTCCGATGATGATGATTGGTGTTAACCAATCTTATTATAGCATTTCAAAATGTAGGAGTTTAGGTTTGCTCTAGCCAGGAACACTTGAACACAGAACTAAAAAAAATCTTCTCATCACATGATCTCATTTTGTGACCATGACGTGTAAATAAATGTTAAATCTATTTCAAATTGTGATTGCCATTATCAGGCCCTAGGTAAATAGTTGCTTTTTTAGAGCTAAACCTATTTCTGATCATATCGTCTAGTATCAACCCATTTGGTCTTTCATGCTAAGAATGCTGTGATAACACGGCTTCAATTTGAGATTTTGTTCTCATTTCTGTGTTCAGTACCAACAGAGCCTCTAATATTGTTTTTATACTCTAGTATGTCTAATTAGAGGTAACATAAATGTGTTTTTGAAACAAGCTGTCTTAAACAAGTACCTGGTATACACATGTTTTGTACTTCCTCAACTTACAATATGATTTAGCTGATTGTTAAACTAAGGTATCAAATAGAATAATATGCAGTAATAAACTAAATAAAACCACGTAAGGGTGTAAGCATATACGATCTTAGAGTAAAGTGAAAAAATAAACTAAAATGTAGAAAAATATAAATAATTCAAAAAGAAATTAGAAATAGTTTTTTTTTCCCCCAATGAGACTGGATTCATTACAGTTAGAAGTCTCTTAAAAAATACTAAGAGTACAAGATAAAGCTCATTGGGGCATTACAAGTGAGATATGTAATGCACTAAATACAGTACATGTATGTAGACAATGAAGAAACAGTTGAAACTTCATACTATAAGAAAGAGTACATTAAAATGAAAATAACAAGTAAAATAAAATTTTTAAAAAGTAAGCAGGGGAGATTTTGTCCGATATGCTGATATCATAGACGAAATTTGGCAAACCACCTACTAATCCCTTAACTAATATGAGCAATACTATATAAACATACTTTCCCAGTGACAAATATAAAAAAAAATATATATATAATCCCTTTGAACATTCAAATCTATATTAGTATTATAATTAAATTCATTTAGGACTGTGTAACATTACTTCTGATCTATTAAATAAAAAATTTCTCTTTGTGAGGAAGAGGAGAGGAGTGGGCAGAGACATGATGCATATATTTCATGTGATATTTCTACTTGGTTCAATTTTTTGGTTTAAATTACAAACTTTGCTTTTTTTTGTGTTCTTGCTCATATGTGTTATGCTGCCTTTTTCCATCATAGGAAAGAAAATAATTAGTATTTAGTGAGCTAAAACGCAGTATTTACACCTCAATTTTTCAAAATGGTTTATTTTTAAATTATTTTTTAAAGTTTTTTTCTTTTTATTCGAAAATTTCCGAGTTCTTTTAAGAAATAAGTTATGTTTTACTGTATAATCTGTGTAGTAAACAGTCCTGATTTTGTATCATTCCTTTTTTTTAATGCATACATGTTGCATCTTTTTGATGATTTTCATCATGATGTCACTGCCAGTATTAATGTATTTGAAACAGCTATACTTGAGCTACAGGCTATAACTCTGATAGGGTTTACTAGTTTATTGTACACCATTTTCATTTAGGTATGTTCCCATTGTGTTTCATTTTTATGGATCAGAGGATTAGAATTCAGATATCAAGTACTTATCGTGAGGACTGCATTGAATTTTTCAAAAAGAAAAGCAAAGGGGATTGTTTCTGATACTGTCCCCAGAAAGATCAGAGAGTCATTCCTTCTATCGAATTCTTGTTGTGAATTCTATAGCTTGAACTCATCTTTACTGACCAGCTCTTGTTCACTTTGGAGATGAAATCCTCCAGATTGTGATTTTCAATAGCTTGATTATAGTAAATGGCCCTTTCATCTTTGCATTGAACAAATTGCCCCCACTTAAGCATTGTTTCTCCGGAAAAAGAATTTCCAACTACTAAAGTGGTACAGCATAACCCACATATCATGATGAAACAGTAAGAATGCGAGTTGACTATAGCTGACTCAATCTGTATAATCACCTATGCCTTTTAGGCCAACATGTGTTCCTGTAGATCAAGAATAAAATATTTGAAACAAGCTTGAGTTGATTTCATAGCACAAAATTTCAATAGTCATTATCTTTCATATTTCTATCTATATACATTGTTTATTTAAATCTCTATTGAGAAAATTTCCCTAAATTTAAGATTGATAATGGTTTACTCTGGCATAAGACCATCCAAATGTATAACTGGTATAGTTTATCAACGAGCATGATCAGGCAGAGAAATTTATTTTTCCTAGAGAACTTAACGAAAGGAAAAGAAAGAAAAATTGAACTTTACATTCTGTCACCTATTGGGATATTTTCTGTTGAAAGGAGAATGGTTTAAAGCCGGCTAGGAGAACCTGAATATATTTCCCAAATTTAATTAAGTGCTACTAAAAACTAAAGAGTTTCAGTTTATTCCTTACATAATCATAGAATAAAAAGCTACGACAAAAACTTACGTGTAGTGTTTAAACTAGCTATTATATTGTACACTATGAAGAGTTTTAAGTTAAATCTGTAGTTGTTCTCAGAAGCAGAATGAGAGTTTTCAATTCCCTAGCAGACTGTTACAGATTTAAAAATTAACTATTAATAAATATAAAAGTATCCTCTTCCTAAATCTAGTGTAAAAATAATTTTAATGAATTATAGTTAAGTTTTATTTATTTGCTTATTTTTATCCTTATCTTTTTTCATAAATTCAAAGAAAAAAATATTTAAAAAATCCCAACCAACAATTTTGAAAAACTGCTCTTGATCTTGATCTTGTTAAATAGAATATTTCAACTGCATACATGTATTATGAAAAAAATGTTTATGTTGCCTCTAATTTTCTTGAAAATTAATGTGGTTTTTAAATTTTTATTCAGTATTATTGAATTGCATAAAATGTTTGCCCACTGCAAAGTTTATATGTCTAAAATATGTTTTTATACTGCCACCAATTTTCCTAGATAATACATCCATTTCAAATGTCGAAAAACCATCCAGTAGTGCACTTCATTGCTACCTAATCAAACTCTATCATCTTGCTCTTAAAAAAGTCATATATGCCAAAACATGAATTTCTTTTGTACATATTGTTGCTATTTTTTAGCTAAAAAAAAAAAAAAAAACTAAGATTCAAACCATCCAAGTATAGTTCATGGTAAGTAGTATTTTATTGTTTGATGAATCATATTTTATTTAAGAGTTCAACTTTTGCCAAAATGTAAAAAGGAGGATGATACCTGTAGGGGCATAGTATTGCAGTTGATTTTTAATTGTGAAATGCATTTATTTTTCTATATTTAATTTGATTGGTTTATAAAGTGAGAAGTGAGTTTAGTCTCATTTTGTTTTTATGCCAATCATATGATGTATTCATTTCTGGTAAATGTGAATAGCTAATAAAATATTAACGAGATCACCAAGCCCAAAAAGTTTCTCTTTGGGGTTTGCCAGAATGCCGTACGAAGCCTTTCAATGCTTTTTGCAATCATGATACCTAATACTAAAGCACCATTCTGCCGTTCTGTTGTAGAATCTCGGTATATTTCAGATGTGATGAGATTTAAAATGTTAACTATATTCTTGTTTCTTGCCATTTTTGAAAGTTTCTTTATTAGCATAAGAAACTTACAATAACTATACCTAAAGAAATAAATCCTTCCATGCTGTTAAAACAACTAAATAATATGTCTTTAAGCTTTCTCTTCAAATGTTCCTGTTTTCTTTCAAGCATCTAGTAAATGTTTGAAGAATGTTAGTTTTTGCAAATGCTCAAGAATGTAATGAATGTATGCAAAATTTATCTAAAGATAAAAATTGCGAGATAAAATAAATTTATTAATATTAATGCTATTAATATATATATATTCGGGGTTGTCATATAAGAACACTCTGAAGAAGCTGAGAAGTATATTGAATAAAAAAGACAAAAATTAAATTTTTACTTCCTGATTGCATTAGGAGTTGATGAGTTTATAAACTTTTAATTCACAACGGCAGCTTTTCACCTGTAAACGAACTCTGAGCAAAGGTAAATTCCATGCGACAGAAAAATAATTAAATATAATTAGGCAAAGATTAAAAGGGTTGTATATATTTATTGCCTCCATTTTCTTCTAGCAGGTACTCTGATATTTCCCTGTTGTATTGTATAAGTGGTTCTTCCTTGTTATTGAAATATATTTCTACTCTTGAGGTAATGGAATACATAAAATGCCATTTATCTAGTGCAAAATGTTTGTCTATTTCACTTAACAGTTGAAATATCTAAGGTAATGTTTTTTTTTTTTTTTGGAAATGGGTTATGATTTTAATTTTACAACTTATTGCATGGATCTCATTGATAGGTCTTAAAAAAGCAAACAACTTTTTATTTTACGCAAACAATTATGTTTTCCAGCTTTATTATATTCTTGTCAACAAACCCATGATTAGATGCATAATCAACAACTTTTATAATTCACAAATTTACAAACATTGCAGACATGTGTTTCAAGGTTACAAGAAACCCTTTTTCAATTGAAAACGATGTGAACCTTTGGATAATGTTAAGATATTTGACAAAAGCAAGATTATGAAGTTTAAAAAATGCTAGATTAAAAGAACTGCTTTTCATCACCTTCTTCAAAAATACTCAAAATTATGGGAACCTGTTTTGGAATATAACAACTATTTTTTACTTTTATTGTATGAAAAATAGAAGTGTTCTTAACACATTAATTATAAAACCTACTCGAGATTGGTATCTAAGTTTAAGAACACAATTTTAGAAATGTGTTATATGATAGAATAAATAAATATATCCAGTTGAATCACTCAAATAATTAAATGTGTTGTAAATGAAACTATATTGTAAAAAATTAATTAAATGCAAAGTATATTTCTTGGACAATTTTCCTCTTCTGGAAAAATAAATAGATGAATAAAGGTTTGCTTTGTTAGTAAATTGATATAAAAATTTACATTATTCTCCTGTTAATGAAGACTAATTTTAAAATTGTTAAATTTGCTAGAGAAAGCTTTAAGAAAAAAATCATGCATGTGTATTTTCAAACAAATTTCCAATGTATCTTTCTATTCACTTGCATGGAAGCTGATTGCATTAACATCATAGCCCTTTGTTGTATCACACATTACAAGAACAAAAAAGCATAATGACACCAAGGTCATTTAAGAGAATAGCACACAAGTAAATTATTCATTCTATTAATATACTGTCCGCCCCCTTAATCAAATATTGTCGGGTTCAAGAAATATTATTCGATTAGGGGAGCATTTAATTAAGCAGGGAAATTTTATTTACCTTTCCTGGTAGACAACATTTGTCTTAAGACGTAGTAATAATAAATCAATAGCTACAAGGGGTATAATTAATGTTATTGATAAAAAAAATTTCAATTGAGCTAAATAAACATTAAAATAGTTTAAGGTATGAAAATCATAAAAAGTAACTTACAACTTGAGTAATGAAACCTTTGTTTTAGCCCTTTTTTATCAGTACATTATTTTTTGAAAAATTCCATAATAGGGGATTGCTTGCTCAAAGTCTTTTGGGAACACATTTTCTGACTCCCTTTTTTCCCTCCTCATCTATAGTATTTTATCTTTAATATTCATTAATTTATTACCCTCTAAAGCGTGTATATTTTTTTGAATTACCTAAATTAATTGTCGACTGTACTATCTATTGTTTTGTTTTTATTTTTGTGGCAAAGACAAAATAAATTTGATAGCATAGTGGAAATGTTTTGATGGAATAAGAATGTTGTTTTTCTCGCCCATTATCGGCAAAAACTATTATTTTATATTTTTACGTCAATAATTGTTTTATTAAATTTATTTCTAATAAATTCAAACTTTTTCTTAGCAAAGTCCCGAAAGCTGATCAATATTATTTGATTATCCGGCGGAAATATTCCGTTCTGGTCGATTTTATTTGTGTAAGCGAGGTATTCGTTTATCCGTTACCCGATTAAACGGGGCTGACAGTACCTTCATTTTTAAAGTCGAGACTTACGAGAAAGAATTTTAGACTTACTTGTTATTAATTTCCCTATCAATTTTAAAAGATCTAAGAACAGTTTGTTTTTTTCGAATTCAAAAATCCTATCAAAAGTTACCTGCTACCTTTTATTCATCAAAAGTTGTGATCCATTTGAAATCAATGAACAAAAATGTGCTACTTGCAATGTGATTTTGATGTATGCAAATTTTTCACTGTATTTATGTATGAAAAAATATAACTAAAATTTTTCTTCCCGGAAAAAACATGATGTATCCAAATGACTAGTAAATCTATGTGTGATATAACGAAGGGTCACTGTTTTTTTTTAAATCTGAAATAATATATATGTTGTTGAAATTTATTGTTAATATACTGAAGCTTTTGCAAATTTTGAAATTGGCAAACTATTGATACAAGATTGAAATATAATTCTCAATTCCATAAAACCTTATCATTTGAAGGCTACGAACAAAGGAATCGTTTCAAGCTCCATTCATTTTTACTTTTTATTTTCTTCTCCCTCAAAGTGGAAGCAGTTTTACTGCTTGAAGTTTTTTATAATTTTTAATTTTCAGCTCAGCAGACTCATTACAAGGTTATACAATAACATGACTACTAAAAAATATTTAATAATTTAAAACATTTTTGTCTAAATTTTTAAACCTTTTTAAGGAAAGCTAATAAGAGACATTTTAGTTCTTCTCTTGTTTTTTATCTTTGAAGAAGAGTAAAATATTTTTTCAGTCTTAAAATTTATGATAGTTATGAAACTTTTGTTTTTTGTTGATGATAGTTATTAATTTTTTGTTTTGGCCAATTTTATGCTATATTTTTCAGTTTTATATTATACTTAGCTTTTTTTTTTTTTTTTTTGTTAAAGCTAAAAAAAAAAACTTTTTGTCTTTTTTTTTTACTTATATTTTTATTAATTTCGTGAAAAAAAAGTCAAAAAAAATTTCTACTATGAAAAGAGGAATGCCTAGCTTACAACTGAAGTTAAAAGTATTTAATCAAGGATGTTATATTGCCACACAAATGTATCTATTTTTCTTTAGAAAGAAGATGCTAGCTTTGTTGATTCATTGTTGCACTACACTACAACGAAACCTAAAGGGATGTATCACTTTTATGAATTGTCCACTGTGCTTAAAGTTTACCCGAGTATAGCTTTTTTGCTCAATTCTCAGGCAAATGAATATTTATCTCCGAATCCCATTCCTATACACTGCCACATTGAGTATGTTCAGATTTAGCTAGTATTGTAACTTTATGAAATAACTTATATCTTTGTACTTCTGTCCTTCTTAAGAGAATTTAAATCTGAGAACTTAAAATCACTGAAAATAAAATTGAATTGAAAAATGCTATTACATTTATCTGAAAGTATTAATGGAAAAATAATGATGCATAAATGTTGTTTGGTAAACGCAGTTTTTAAATTATGCATTGTCTTGTGCCTTTTAAAACTTATGAACCATTCAAAGGCTTGAGCACCAAAATAAAAGAAAATAATCTGAATAAAAGTTAGATGCAAATTATTGTGAATTTAATGATTGTTTTTTTTTTTATTTTTTTTTTTATTGACAATGTTTTGTTGCTTTATAGTGTTAATGATGCTATTAACCATTGTGATGGCAATTTTGCAAGTTCATATTTTTTTACGTCTATCAATAATTTGCCAAACTTCATCTTGATGTGCTAACTTTGTAGTTATTTATTTTATTTATTTTTAAATCATTAAGTGAAAACTCTTAATTTTTTTTTCAAACTGTTAATGCCAAAGTACATTCTTAACTGAAATCATATTCACTGCATTATAATATTTATATATTTTTGTTCTTGAGACTGGAAAATGTAAAATGCTACAAAAATGCTGGATATCAATAAGCACATTAGGCCTTCTTAATCATCTTTTAATAAATTATTCATAAATTTCTGTAAATGTTTCTTTTAAAATCTTTTTTAATTTTCTACCATGTATATTTTATTGGAATTTACAATAATTTATTTATGCATACAACTATTTTTAAACAAATGTTTGTGACTTCAAGTGAATGAATTTTAATGTACCCTTAATTAGTTAGTTTAAATGTTTACGTTTATGAGTTTTCTTTTTAAAATGAAAATATAAATGCTCTTTTGAACACAGCACTTTTATTATATTTTACATTACCAGTTCAGACTTGTCTTTTCAATTGTAAATTTTAATTACAGATGCTTTAGAACAATAATCAAAATTATGAAGGAAAAAAATGTAAAGTTAAAATGAATGCATGATAAAAACAAATAATTAATTCAGTATTGACAAACAAAAACTCATTTATAATAATAATGAAATTTGTAGATTAATTTTTTTTAATTTAAATTTATTTTTAGTTTTTAATGATATCTATATAGTTGAATCTCTTTATATATATTTTTTTTTATTATTTATGCCACTGAGAACCAATTTCTGATCATGAACTTCTCTCAGAGATGCAATACTTCATAGTTTAATGCAAAAATGTTTTTGAGTTGGTGGACCTTGCTTATAATAGATACATTCAAATTCCTCAACCATTATTACATTGGATCCAATGTATTTTGTACCCAACTTTTGGAGATATACTGAAACGTAAACAGTTTCTTTATTGCATGCAATACTTTTCTTGATGAAAACTGTTCTAAAAAATCAAGATGTGCTTGTTTTATGTTTATTGCTACTTTTAGAGGCAATGATTATACATGTTAACTGGGCCCAATATAGGCTGATTTTGATACCGTTTTTCGGTACCTTCACAAAAATCTTTTTTTTTTGAAATAGGTACTTTCACAAATCAGGTAGCTTCACAAAAACATCAAAAATTTCACAAAAATTCGCATTTTAAAATGTAAAATTTTTTTCTAAAACTTAAAACAAAATTTACTTATAACATAAAATTCTAAGCAGGTTTATATTAACAATCGCTTAAATAGCAACCTTTTTGT